>NW_028258412.1:17764166-18080000 GCF_053883595.1 Heterocephalus glaber
CCAACAACCACAGATAAGGGCCTTGGCGTTACTTATAAGAGAACCCGAAGAGAAGAAGAGAGGCGAACGTAGAATCCCATGTCTCCTTTTCCGGCCTCAGCCTGTAATTTTTTTTCTTTTTTAGTTGGGGGTCACCATCTGTAGATTTGTTCTGCACAAAAATAAAGCCATCCATCTCCCTTAGCATGGTGTCAAGTAAGCGAAGAAAAACCGAAGCGCTCCAGGGCCCAGGGTGGGAAAAACACTTATCTGCCGGTGAGGTCAGCGCTCCCCAAAGGCATCCTTCCCTACAGTCTCGGGGTGGGCTTTGTTTATCCCCCTGGCACACAATGCAGGCTGAGGTGGGGCCGACAGAGGTTAAAAATGGTGCAGCGCCTTTGATCCCCAGCCAACACCAATGATGCTCCAGTTTGGGCCAGAGCGAAACGTCATGCTCCCTGGCTCTGTCTCTGCAGAAGGTCCAGACAGGGCCCTCCTGACTCCACATGCATACAGGGCCCCAGACGAAATGCTGACCCCAGAGGAGGAGCTGGGACTGGGCTGCTGGGAGAACCAAGGCCCCATCGGAGGGGGTTTTCCTGTGAGAAGCTCAGACGAGGAGTTCAGCAGCAGCAGGATGGAACCGGGCCTCGGAATAGAGCCTGTGGGGGCTATGAAGTGAGGACAGACATGGGCAGGTCAGGGAATCTCAGTCTTCCGTCTCACAAATCTAGGCCTTTTGGTAATCATCTCCCCAATAATTTCTCTGGATTGACCAGAATTTCTGTCCTTACTCCACTAGTGCTTCCCAAACTGGGCTGGAGGCTGGAGTTCAACCCTGAAGAACATCTGGGGCCTAACAGCAAAGAAAGATGTGGAAAATTGCAATGTGGCAGGTGAGGTGTTCGGGGAGGGCATGGTGGGGAAGGGCAGAGAGGGTCCTAAAGAAAGATGGAGGAATGTGAATGAAGGTCTGGAAGATGAAAATAAGAGCTGATCCGGTTAGAAAAAGAGGTGGGGTGACGGAGGAGTCCCCAGGTGCAAGTAGAGCACAGGGTCTAAAGAAAGACAATGAGAACCAGAAGGCTGAAAGAATGAAACCCAGTGGTGAGACAAGAAAGAAAATACCATCTGATCTCAACAAACATGAACTGGCTGGCTCCTTTCTTGGTTATTTATTCAATCAAATTAACCAACAGAGGTTGGGTGAGGAAACCTATCTTCATCTCATTCAGGTTGCTCTATACTCGGTAGCTTATAAGCAAGAGAAATGTATTTCTCAAAGTACTGAAAAGTGGGAAGTCTAAGGCCAAGGCCCCTGCAGATCCGGGGTCTGGTGAGTACCTTCTTCCTGATTCCTCGAGGGCATCTTTTCATCGTATCCTACAGGAGGAAAAGGACAAAGGGGGTCCTTTATGGCTCTTTCATGAAAGCCCTAGTCCCATTCACGGGAGGCTCTCTATTTATGATTTAGTCACTTTCCCAAGATCCCCATCTCCTATACCAACACCTTGGTAGTTAGTGTTTCTAACATAAGAAATAATGAGACAGACATTTAGACCACAGCACAATCATTTTTCTAATCAGAGTCCGAGGAGTAGGAGCCCATAACTCTTGCAGGTGCAATTTCAGTTGCATTCTTACAAAAAATTTCATCAATTGAATAACTGGAGGTCAAAGAGGTTACTGAAACCCATCAAAGCTATACAGCCAGTGTATCTATGTCAGGAGGGAGCAACATTTGAACCTAGAACCTTAATAGCTTTAAAGACGACATATAGTACTCATTCTACCTTAGTGGAAATAGATTTCCTTTTTGAAGTCCACTTTGCTGAGGGAACCATCTCTCAGGTCATGGATGAAGAGTCCTTCATTTATCCACTCAGTTGATGTCTGCACATGCACAGGAACCTTCCTTGAAAGATCTTCATCTCCCTCTATCTCTCTATATTGCTTTCTTCCATACTAAGCCTGAAGTACTGTCACACCCAAGATAATGGGAGACCATCTCAGTCTTGCAAGATGAGGTGGCATCTCAGAGATGACTGTTTAAGGACTTTCTTGTGGCATCACTTAAGCTCACATGTTGATGTCCACCCAGCTTCCTTAGCTGAGGTCCTATGTCAGAGTCCACTGGGAAGTCCCTCTGGGCCAGGATTTGGAATATCTTTATGTAATGTGATATGTGATGTTCCAAGTCTTAGATCTAAAATTTTAGAAGAAGACACAAACTTTAAGATTACCTAGTTCATCCCTCTGGTTTCACAATGACAAAATTAAGGCACAAAAAGAAGAAGCAACCTTCCCAAGGCATATGGACTTTGATATAAATATTTGTTAAATGGTACTTGAGATGTACTTGGCCATAATCTACTAAATCTGGGTAGTTTTTCCTGTGTGGGGGTATTTAAAATCTTGAGTGCATCTGAGAAGAAGCCTTATTTGATGTTTCCTGTTGGCAACAGCAATATTGAAAGTCTCCATTCTTTGTCCTTATTGGCTTCCAGAAATGTGAGGTGGCAGTGTAATTTCTTTGTGCTCTGAAAATCCTATAATAAAAGCAAGTTAATAGGCTTCATTACGGTTAACATTTTGTAACCAAGATCTGAGTCACAGAGAAGAAAATGAAAAAGACATGCATATACTCGAATACTCTGATGTAAAACAGAGGACAGAGCCAGACTCAACAATCATACCATGATGGAAAGTGAAATTCAAAGAAGATTCATTATCAAAGATTTGACATGGCCTCTGTGTCCCAAGGTATGGTGGCCGATCCAGAACTGATGGGATTTACCATCCCTGGAGGTCTTGGAAGCCTTTGAGTTAGAGAAGTAAGCTTCAGACATTACCATTTCAGCCTGGGCAAGTAGAAAATGGAGAAGGAGGACAATATGAAGAGGAATGCAAAGACCAGTCCATGTGGGGTGGTTTCTCTGACCCCCAGAACAAAATTAGGGTCCCTGTCTTCATTGGGCTCAAATGTATTAAATGCTATGCGGATGTCTTTCCTGTCTAATGGTTTATCAACTTCCTGTGAAACCAGGTCAGTCTGGTTTCCTCTTGAGTACCTATTGTCCATCACAATGCTCAAATCATAGTAGATGTTTAATAAATATAGACTGTAGTGCCAAGTGATTAAAGGAATACCCATTATCACCAAGGAAGATTCCAGAATTTTCTTCCCCACAGTTTTAATATTGGCCTTTAGATAATCATTAGCCTTTCTAAAAACTTTACCATGTTTCTCATCATTAATATTGTTTGCCTGCTTTAAATACAGTGTTCACTTATCTGTAGGTCTAGAGAAAGCAGACAGATAAACAAGAAGGCTCTGTAGGGAGCCTGCACACTCTGTAACTCCAGATCCTTGTCTCAGGGGGTGGAAAAGATCCTTAGCAAAGCTCGCACCTTGTCAGACACAGAGGCAGGATTGGAACTCCAACAGAGCTACCATTCAAGGGGTGACAAAATATGACTTTGTCTCCCTGTAGCTGGTGACACCATCCCACCAGCACCTCCCCAGCAAGGAGCCAAAGCATCCTTTTCCTTCTGCAGCTAAGCCACCTTTGGCCCTTTTAAAACAATGCAGGTGATCCCATAGGGGAAATCTCAGACCCGTTCTACTACAGGAGCTGGGTGGCTGGCATGGACACACACAAATGGCTGCCGGGGAGAAAAAGGAAGGAGAAATGAAAACAGTTGGGTAAATATCAAAGAAAAGGATTCCCAACCACATTAAGAGAGAAAATTATTGATCTGTGGCTGCTCGTTGCCCTGGAAAATGTGGGTTTTGTACAGTTTGCGCTTTCTCTCTGCTAGGGTTCTCTATTGGTCTATGGAAAAGATAAGAAATGCACAACAAGCCAGTGCTGCAGGCGCTGAACCCCACTGCGTTCACTTTACCAAGCAGCCCCAAATCCTGGAGTTTCTGATGCTACCATCTCTCCTCGATGGAACTGTGTCGCTTTTAGTCTTTTCTTGCTAGCTTTTTCTCTTAATACTGTCAGCGGGGAAGACTGAACTCTTGGGTTGGTCTAGGAAGCATGAGACTGTCATCTCTAAAGTCCCATAGTCCTCCTCGACAACATGAACATGCTAATGTAAACATCACTGGACTGTTTTAAAGGCTGAATGAAGCAAACGATGTAAAGGGTCTGGTTCACAGAAGGGAAATAATAATTTCCTTCCCTAATCTGCTCCCTCTCTAGATCTAAATTATCTGTATTCACTGCCAGAAACACCAGGGTGAAAGTTGCTTTAACAAGCCAAGTCTGGAAGATGAAAGAAGAATCTCGCTCCTTGCCGTGAAAGAGGACAAAGTTTGGGGAAGTATCCTTACTTTTTTGTCTCACTTCTGGTATATTTTCTCTTTCTCAGTAACCTAAACCATGGTAGCCATGATATTCTGCCTATGAGAAGCTACTATACTATTTGACAATCACTCCTACCACACAAAAAGGGAGGCTAGAAAATAGACTACAGGAAATTTTCAATAGTACTAATAGGATAAAAGTAGAAATAATCAAAGTAATAGTAATAATAGTGGCTCCCCTTTCTTAGACACTAAGTATGTGTTGAGCATTATGTGAAACACTATACAAGGTGTGATTAAAAATATGGTGAATGCTTATTTTTAAGTATTATGATAAAAGCCACATTGCCATGAACCCCCCTCAAAACATTTCCTCTCTCTTTGAACACACTTACTCCAACACTCTTACCACTTTAGAAATGGTTCTGAAGTCCTCTTTTGTGAATGTCTTTGATTGCACTTTTGTGGTTGCTCAATATCCTAAATCCAGTCAAAATGTTTAACTCTCATGGTCATTTTGACTTTGGGGAAGAGCTGGAAGTCACATGGTGCCAGATTCAGTGAATTAGGAAGATGAGCATGCACCATCACGTTTTTACAAGGCTGCCTTTCCATTGATGGCACTCGACAGCAGCAGTCACTGTATTTTTTATCACATCTCATAAAGACACTCAGGATAGAGAACTTCTAGAACTGCTTTAGAAAGTAACAAGAGCAATGGGATAAGTGTGTTTGAAGTGAGGAGGAATTTTTTTTTTTTAGTACAGGGAATTGAACTCAGGACCTTGCACTTGGAAGGCAGAAGCAGTGCCACTGAGCTACATCCCCAGTCCTGAGGAGGAGTATTTTGAGAGGAATTGATGGCAATATGTCTTTTACTGAAATAAAGTTTTAAATTTAAATCTTCATTGTGTATTTTGAACGTGTGTGTGTGTGTGTGTGTGTGTGTGTGTGTGTGTTCTCATGTAATTATCTATTCAAGCTTCTGGGAAAGGTATGATTATTGGGATATTTTACTGGTGAGGAACAGGTAGTCCTGCCTTGCTCTATGGCGCATACTGGCAGCCAGTCAATGGGAAAATCAGTCCTTCTCACTCTAAAGCTGAGGCTCTTAACCTGGAGATGCTCAAATTCCCTGGGAAGCTGTTTTTACCTTTTTGGAACTGCTACAAATCTCACTCTCATTCTGTCTGCCTGCCTGCCTATCAATGACATTGTTGTGTCTGTGTTTCTCAATGTGTCCATGTGTCTTCCTCTCCATGTCACACACACACAGAC
Organism: Heterocephalus glaber; assembly: GCF_053883595.1. Taxonomy (NCBI): domain Eukaryota; kingdom Metazoa; phylum Chordata; class Mammalia; order Rodentia; family Bathyergidae; genus Heterocephalus; species Heterocephalus glaber. Next base: position 17,769,739 of record NW_028258412.1, read on the forward strand.
AACATACCAGGACCCCTCCACCACACACACAGATGCGCACGCGTGTGCACACACACACACACACACACCAGACATCCACATTGCATACATAACAAACACCAAAGACATGTCTACCCTACATTCCTCACACCCAGACACCATCCTTACACAGAAAACACATAACACATGCACCAGCTAGACACATATACAACACACATACATACCCATTCACATTTCCCACAGACACCCACAACTCATACACCTCACACTGTCATTCCACAAGTAAACACCCACAAACACATAAATTCCGCACACACAGCCATGCATATGCTTCACCTACACATACAATCTACAGATACACATGTCACACACACCTACACTCTCCCCACACATGGTCCACACACAAACCACATGCACATAAACAGATACCAGCCTTAGAGACACACATTCTATGCACACACTATGCTGGCCAGCACTTCGATTGACATACTCGTTCCCTCTATTTTTATAACCCCACATTTCAAGGCCAACCGTGAAAGACTAAAGAGATGCCAACTCAGATTTCTAAAATTTCTAGTGCACATTCTGTATTTAAAAGTCTGTAATATGATTCTTGGATCAAACATTTTAAGGCTCTATGAGTTTTACTGGTCAGCTTCGGAGACTGGTTTGCTTTTTTGGAATGATTCTCTTCAATTTTAAAGACTCAGATACTTGTTTTCTCTGAGAACTAGAAGATCAGGGTTCTAGTATCAGCTCTGACAATAACCACTTTGGCCATCCTTACCCTTTCCCTGGGCTCAGCTCTGAAATCTACATAAGGGGGTACCTGCTGACCCCTCTTTTTCTTCTCCATTCTCCCAGGTCCAGGGTCCTGGACCTTCACTGAATACCTTGAAAATTCTGAGTCTAACCAATCCCCCAATCCCTCCAGCTCTGCAAATCTGCAATATTATGATGGTGTATAAAATTAATAATAATGACCAGGATCATAATAATAATACTGAAGATGGAAAATCTGATGCACAAAGAAACAGTCACAGCACATAATCCAAAACCAGAAATAAATGACACCTTGGATATTCATTTTTGTATTATCTGTGCTAAATGACTCCCAGTGGCTTGGGAAATTAGGGGTTTCATGATGTGGCTTTGGCCAGCCGTCAGTAATTTGTACTTTTGCATCCACAAACTCAACCAGAAAAATATTCCAAATCCCAGTCATCTGACCCCACGTCTTTCTTAGGCAGGAATTAATGGCTGGAGCAGGGGGAGAGAGAGTCTCTGTTACAAAACACATTCTATTTTGTCTATAAAATACTGCTTGGCAGAGGACAGTTGTTGGTAGCCTCCACCATTGCCTGGCCATAAGTAACTTCATGCATGGGGGAGGGGGGGACTGAATTTCACCTCACCCTGATTCCATTGTGCAGCGATTCATCTTACAAAATGAACTGGTTGCACGGTCATCTACCAGCTCCAGAAGGTTATGTGGAATCTTGGATAAATATGTGGATTTGCACTGGGCAAGACCTGGAGTAGCTGTGGTGAACAGTGATGAACACAACCTTGAGGACATATCCCTGGTGCCATGCTTCAGGGTAGGGACTCACTACCTTCTTCTCTGATGTGAAGACAACTGCTCATCCATAACCAGAGCTGTTACAGGAAACAGGGTTGGCTGCTAGTTAAATGATAACTGAAGATAAGGGAAAAGGACTGCAAAGTCAAAACAACAGTGCTTCAAGTAATCAATCAGAAGAATCATCGCAGGACATATGCTGAATGTAGCACCTAGGAGTGAAAACAGATGGACTAATGTGTATTGATCGCCAATGGCTTGTTGACACCCTTTGAAATAGAGGCAGTAAAGGATATCCTGGGGGTGGGGCACGCTTTAAGTGGAGAGGGTTAAACCACTGGGGATTTAAAATCCTGCAGCGAGGAGACTTTGGTGAACTCTGAGCCTCATGTTCAAATGTCACCCTGAAGTGTTTTGAGGCAACAGCTGGAACCTAGAGGAGCCGGGGGCTCTCTCTCCATTACCACCCTACCAATTTCCTTACTCTCACATCTTAGTTCTTATTCCCTTCCAACATCAGCTTCCCCAGCTCCTCAATAGATGCACGACAGCAACAACACCCATCTCACAGGGTATTCTGGGAGGACTCAGCTGTCCTCTGGAAAAAGTGCACCTCGCCTTCCTGAGGGGACCTGGAATCTGCCTCTCAGTTGTGACAAGAGGCCCCACAGTCTGAGTGGTAAGCACAGGCTTCCTGCGGGCATGCTCTGCACATTTGTGTTGTCTCCATGGGTCATGGCCACCGCCCTCTTCTCTAGAGATCCAGAGCCCTCAAAAGGCTAAAAATTAAGTGGAGAGTTAGACAGAAGTGAGAAAATCTGCCATGGCCTCTTTTTCTGTATGAAGTAACCACCCAACAAACAGCCCTTGGCCTGACTTGCTGGTGTGCACACAGATAGTGCAGAAGTCTGAGCCTTTCAGGACCTAGTCAGTATTGCTGAATTAGCACTTCCTAACCCACAGCATAAGAAGCTCCAGGCAGTGAATGGATGGGTCGTTCACTCTGTGGTAGGAGGGAAATCTTCAGGCCCATGAATCTCAAACTATGGTTGCAAACCTCGGGCTGGGGAGAGAGGCTGATCATGCCTTCTGATTCCATCTCTTTTTCTTATTTCTTCCTCACTTGGCCTTTGGTGGATGAAATAGAAAGATATCTCCTTTGGTGTTCCATTTAATGCTGTTGTTCAGTATAGCCCAGCAGTTACTGATGGGCACAATAGACATCTTGGCAGGCATGAGAGGCTTTCTGAAATGAGGCAGATGAGTTGGTGTAACACCGGATACATCTGAGAGTGAAGTTGCTAAGAAATATGGTCCAAGGTATTTGTATAGGTTGAGTGGGGGAAGGAGAGGAAGTGTTGGAACTTTCTGGAATGACAGTGCCTCCTTACTGAACCCAATTGGTGCAGTCACCTTCTCGCATCCCAAGACCCTGCAATTTGTTTTATTATCTGCTAAGTTACAGAATGACCACTCAGTGTGCAGGGACAAGGGTCTCTCTTGGGCGTCCTCCCTCCTCATCCCTCACTCAAGGAGTTTTTCAGGTAAATCACCATGTTAATCCCCCAGCCCAAGAGTTATGGGCTGTAGGAAAGCAGGGAGAATATGTCGAAATGGAATTCCAGGCTAGATGGAGACCTTTGGTGAAAAATGAAGGGAGAACTCACAGAGGGAAAGACACAGTGTGGCGGGGGCTTCATGAGACCCAAGGGGGTGACCCACAGCAGCAGGGGCAGGGGCTTGGCTCGAAACATTGACAGCCGACTTGGGACTGGCAAAGAGGGAGAGTTCAAGGAAAGGGAAAAAAGTGAATCCAATAAAGAAAGAAAAGCATCATCCCACGTAGGGGTGAGGTGAAAGAGGTGAGCTTCTGAGATCTGAAACGGCCCCTTCAGACTTGGAGTGTAATACTGGGTGACGCTGACCAGCAGACCCTCTGCTCCATGGCTAGTGGGATCATCTCCATGGGTTTGGAGAGCTGGAACAGAGAGAAAGAGAAAGCTAAAGAGGAAGGACAGAGATTCTTGGCTTCCAGAATTCTTTTCCATTGTGTGTGTGTGTGCATGTGTGTGTGTGTGTGTGTGTGTGTGTGTGTGTTATTCATGTCCAATCAATGTGAGATAGGAAGGAAACATCACATACCTATTTATCTGACACAAACTCAACTATTGGAAGAGAGAATGAGAGATCGGTTAGCAGTAGAAGCAGGACTCTGCTCCTGCTCTGTTTGGGGAGCGCACATTGCATAGAGGGTGTAAGATATAAAATGTACCTTTGTTCCCATAGCTTGTCTGATTCCCCATGCATTTTTCCTAATGTGGCAATTTAATCGATTTTCGAAGATGATTTCATGTTACCAGATTTTCTTGCAGGCTTCAGACCCAGCTCCTCAGTCTGATGTCTGTGTGTGCATGAAAGTGAGCCGGCAAATGTACCCAGCACTGGGTTTAGATGTGTGTGCCGTGAATAAGCACACATAAGTGGGTGGGTTCTGTTCACACTTGTCAGAAAGCCTGTATGAATGGATTGTGTCTGTCACATTGTGCACTATGCTTGCCCGTTTTCTGTTTGTCAGTCAGATGTGTCTGTTTTGAGGGCAGAGACAGAAGATTATCTCCCAATAATCAGGAGAAGATCAGAAAAGGTAAATTTCTGTGAAATCCTCAAATGCAATTTCTCCCTTCCTCTAAACACTCAGGTGAATCTTTGTGGCTGAATTTATCTTCTAGTGGTGCCTGGAATTGATTGTGTGTGTGTGTGTGTGTGTGTGTGTGTGTCTGTGTCCGTGAGCATGTCTTTCTCAATTAGATTAGATAATATTAAAGTGCTGTGATAGCCCTCTGCAGATGAAGGGCTTATTCCCTGCATCTCTGAGGGTGCTGAGGATGGTCCTCAGCTCTCTGCTTTCTTTAGGGATCTCCGGCTCTGAGCAGGTGGCTCACACACAGTGACTGATCAACACAAGAGTGTGACATCACACCCTGACCCCAACTTAGGACATCTTGAAAAGACCGTCTCTATTCCACAGTGCCAGTGGGGTTGACTGAGGCCACCATCCTGAGACTCACTGAAGATCAGCCTTTTCCACTGGACTTTGGTTTCCTCCTCTTCCTCCCCAAAAGTATTGATCCCAAGACCTCTCCCTAAGGCAAATATCCTATGCAATGCCAATCTCCATCTCTGAGTCGACCGTCAGGGTCCCCAACCTGCAATGACGCTGCTGAAACCAAGTCTGGAGTCACGAAATCACAGTGAATAGTAGATATTAGAGGGCATCTCCTCCAACTTCTCCAAGTCCTTTATACAAGCATTCATCATCACAGTTATAAGCTCAGAGTCTAAAACCATGCATTCATTTTTGAATCCTAGCTCTCAGTAGCCATGGGAGAGTAGACAACCTTTCTAAAATGCATCTACTCAAAACTAAGATAACAGTGCCCACCTTCCAAGTTTTCTATGGGAACTAAACTGGACCAGATAGGCACAGTTCTGAGTCAAGGATCCAGCACAGGATAAACAAATACCCAATAAATATTAGCAACTATCACTCCCCTGTTCTGTGCTTAGTGGGCCATGTTACGTGACTGTGAATTAGAAAATGTATAGTTCCTGGGATGTTGAACTATATGTAATAAATCAATCCAAAATACCAATGTTCTTCTTGTTATAGGTTTGAGATTCCCTTAAGTGAGAATTTTGGTACCACATTGCTGGAGGCTGAACAAAGAAGGACATCTGTGTTCACCAGCACTCTACTCCTGCTATGTTTCCAGCTGCAGATTCTGAGAGCTCCTGGTCAGTGAGACTCCTGTGCAGCAGAATGGAGAAAGACATGGCACAGAGACTCAATGTTTGAATGATACCAAGATGCATTAGACATGTGGAGAGGAAGTGGCCAGATCATTACATTGCAGAGGAAAATAGAAAACGGGGTTCCCCTATGGTAGCCAGCTTCCAAGATGTGCCTCAGAAGTCCTTGCCTTTTGCTATTCATATGCTTTTATACTCTCTTCCTATGTTGAATGTGGGTGACCTACTTAAGCAATAGGTTGGTGTGGAAATGTCAGTGTGAATTCCAAGACTAGGTCATAAAAGGTGATATGGCTCTTCTTCACTTTCTCTTGGATCAATCTTTTCCAAGAGAAGCCAGGTGCCATGTTCTGAAGACATCCAAGCAGCCCTGGGAAAGGCCTATTTGGTGAGGACCACAGGCCTCCTGCCCAGAGCCATGTGAGTGCACAATTTGGAATTCAATGCTCCAGCCCCAGGTGGGTCTTCAGGTGGTTGCAGCCTGTCTGACATCCTGAGTGCAGCCTCAGGAAAGACCCTGAGCCAGACCCACCCAGCCAAGACATCTCCAAATTCCTGACCCACAGAAACTGTCAGATGATGACCAGTTGCTATGTTAAGCCCCTGCATTTTAGCATGTTATGCAGCAGTGGATGCCAGCTAGATCATTCTTTCTCTTACTTGGGAGAAGACACAATTTTCTCAGAACTCTGATTAGCTTAAACTACATAAAATTGTCAATAGTAGACCTTTTTAACCCACAAATTAACAATTACCTGTGGAACAACCTCTATGTTGCCTACAGTGGGGCTCAGAGCTCTGGCTGGGTGTAAGTCTGCTCCCAGGGCCATAGGGACACTGTTCCCACAAAGGTCCTTAGGCAGGACCTTCAGCGGGAACTGGTTGTGTTTCTGGAAGGCAGCTCACCATGGGTGGGAGAGCAAGAGCCATTCAGTTCTGCCCTTCCCAGAGTGGCCATGGAGGTAGCAGGGGTGCTCGAGGCCCTCCTCACAACTTCCTCCTCTTTTCTCCATCTCACAGTGCCGCCTTTCATAATCCCCACAGTTCACCAACACTTCGAGTCCCAAAAAGATGTCAAAAGGCATCCTGTGGCAGATAATTAGAGGGATTGGTTCATGGGCTCCAGACAGGGGGCTCCAGCCAAGCCTCAAAGAGTCCCTGGTGAACCATTTGCCGGCTTTAATTTCTCAGGCCCTGCCTCAGCAGGTGGCCACTAGCAGGGAGTCAATAGGGACCTTCTGGCCGAAGACTGGAGGCTCTTTGGAGAGGTCAAATCCAGAGGCCGAAGGGCACGGCTCAAGAGGTCATAGGGTTGGGACCCGTCACGGTGACAGATGACTCTCAGTCTCTCTCTCTCCCTCTCTCTCTCTCTCTCTCCCCGTCTCTCTCCCCCCCCCCCTCCCTGAAAGCAGAGCCAGGCCTCTTGAGACAGAGGAGGTGGCGGCGGGTGCGGGGGTAGGGTGTCGGGGATCCCAGAGAAAGGCGGGTCTGCTGTCTGGCCCGCACCTCTCAACTGGTGTTCATTAGGGGAGCCCGACAGCCCTCTCTTCTGCTGCCCTCTGTCCCCTCTGATGGGGCGCTGTCTCCAGACCTCTCAACTGTTCCTCATTAGGTGGAACAGTGCGCTTTTGTCCCGCATGAAGCCTTCTTTGTTCCGCCAGCCAGGCTAAGCTAGAAAGCCAGAAACTGATACAAAACAATGCCACTCTATCCTGAGGGGACCCCAACCCTCCTCCCTCTTCCTCCCCCTGGCTGGACAAGGAAGGGTGGCCTCTCCCGCGTCAGTCACATCCCTGGGTGTCTGGTTGAGGACGTGATGCATGGAGCAGAGAAGACACGGTGAGCACAGAGCAGCGATGTCCAACCTTGGGATCCCCTGGACCTCTCACAACAGGTCTACCTCCCACCCTCACAGGCATCCTGAGTGACTTGGGGGCCCCTCGGGCATCCATAGCTGTGCCCACCTGCCACCCTTTGTCAGCCTTAAAGTCAGAGATGGTCCACAGAACACTTCACCCCCTGCAGGTGCCACCAGGACGCATCCCGGAGGGCAAGCAGGAAGTCCGCAGCCTTGTGTGCCTGACTCAGCCCTGCACTGTCTGAAAAGGTAGTGTGGACGCAGCTGGCTCAGACGCAGAGCAGTGATTTAATTTTGGTTTTCTGCATCTTAAATTCTACATTGATGTTTTTAAGATCTCCTGCAGCTGTATCCCTCTTCCTCCTCCATGGTCCTTATGCCTGTGTTCTCTCCAGCAAAAAAAAAAAAAAAGGCCTTATCCTAGAAGACCTCAAAGATAGAACTGGTGACAGGGAGGTTTGCTTGGCTAGAGACAAGTTGTCTTGCAGCCCACATTCCCACAGCAGTGTTGAAGGGGTTATTTATACAGAAGCTATTAAGCCCCGGTATGTCTCACTGCCCGCTACTTGTCTTATAGGCTGAATGGAAAGATGAGGTGTAACCTCAGGACAAAGAAAGGCTCTTTTCTCCCATCCTGGCAGACCCCAAACTGTTTCCCTTCCCAAGATTTACTAGTAAAAGTCTCACCTCTTTGTCACCTAGTCCCAAAATGGCTACATTGCAGATTTGTATAGATTCGAGCCTCACAACTTCGCTTTTAAAAGTGGATGTTAGGGAGTGATGCCAGGTTTGACAGGTAAGAGTACAAGACTCCTAGTTAAATTTGAATTTCAGATCCATAACCAGGAATTTTTCGTGTAACTATGATCATTACAACAATGAATAATTTTTAGGATAAGTATGTTCCATGAACTATTGGGGGCCATATTTCTACTAAAAATTCTTCCCTGTTTGTCTGAAACTCAAATTTAACTGGGAGTCCTGTACTTGACCTGCCAACTGTAAAGTAAGGAAAAAGTTAAGAACTGTTTTCACATTGATGACAATTAATCCAACTATTTTGTTCTTTGCTTAGCTGATAATAGTTTCTGATGAAATGGGAGCATCTAATTGGGACAAGGAGGTAGCAATTTTGGCTTTGAAAGGCCAGGCAGAGGAGAATTCCAAGGTCACAGCAATAATTAAGAAAGAGCATGTCATAAATGATTAGCAATGTCTGCCGTGGATACAGGAGGGAGACTGAAGGTATGTAAGCTCTACATTCATAGCCATAGGAACATCTTGATACCATGCAGTAAGTGTCACTGGGGTGCTGAACTTGGAATCATATTTTTTAGTAAGAAAGACAGAGATAAGCAAGATTTTCCAAGGAAAGTGTAAAAGAAATGAAAATTTGGCTGTCATTAAAAATAAGGAGCTATTCACTTCATAAAATATCTCTCTCTCTCTCTCTCTCTCTCTCTCTCTCTCTCTCTCTCTCTCTCTGAAGGTTGAGGGTTGAACCCAGAGCTATATCCCAAAACCCCAACCATTTCTTCCTAAGTTGCCCAGGCTGGGCTTGAACTTGCCATCCACCTGCCTCAGCCTGGCAGGCTGTTCTCTCCCCACAGGAGTGCTCCATATGCTATCCACCCAATAGGAGCTTGACACATGAGCATTAAACCCCAAATGAGCAGTCACTGCAGGAAATGAATGGAGTCTCAACAGATTTGGGCCCTGACCACTCTTTCTCCCATCATTCATTAAGGTGAGTAATCTACGGTTGTGCAGTGACAAAGCCACGGGCCCTATAGAAAAAGTCCTCTTGGGGTCATCATGTCATTTAGAGTCCCTGCCCTCCCAGAGATCCAAGGCAGTGATTCTCTGCCCAAACACCTCCATTCTCCTGCCATGTGGAGAACCATGGCCCCTTCCAGGCTGCAGACACTGGACAAAGGAGGAAGTCAAGAACCACCCTTGAACGGGAATGCCCACCTCTGAGCACATTCCCAGTGGCAGGAGGAACCCATCCATCAGACTAGGAAACCCCTCCTCTACCCAGGAAGAACAACCATGAAGTGCTTATAAATACATGTCTTCAGGGTTAAACATATTGCATCACTCTTTTTATTTCTCTTGGGGCGTCCATCTCAAGGGGATGAGAGGCTCGCTTTGGTGTTTGTCCTTCAGACAATGCATGGACGGGCTGTGGGCTGTTTCCGTATCTTCTGCCCAAGCCAAATGGCCAGTCTCATGGCCTCTCAATAGGAGAGGGATGCCAACTCCTAACATTCTATTTTCATACTGTTTGATGATAAAAATCACCCAGTAGGACAAATGACAGTGAACAAAAACAGGAAGCAGTCCCCATCAGATAGGGACAGGGTGGCTTGTGGAGTCAAAAACAAAACGACTAAAATGATAAATGAGTGGATCATGGACACTGCCATCTCCTTCCTGAGCAGACCAAGAATAGATGGAAAGGAGAAATCAGAGAAGTAACCACTTGGGTTCCAAGTAGGGGCAGCAACGTCTTGCTCCATGGCGTACTCTGCAGGCACCTACCCTGAGGTCCCTCTCTGATCAAAGCCATTGGGACACTCACCTGCTTTCCAGCCACTTCCAATGAGGATCTTGCTTAGGTAATTTCATTCTCTGTTTTGGTATTTGAAGTGATCCTGTGCAAGATACGGTCTTAGAGCCTTAATCAAAATAGTCAGGGACTATTTTGTTATCTTCTTCCTCTTGGACAGTAGTGCTCAGTTGGAGGAGGGAGTAGGTTTGTTTTTCTGAAGATATGTGACAATATCTACAGGTATTTCCAGTGGTCAAAATTGATGGATGGTGCTATTGACATCTCATGGATAGAAGCCAGGGATGTGGCTAAACAACCGCAAATGCCCAAGATAGCTCCTTACAACAAAGAATTAGACAACCCCAAATGTCTATGGTAGAAAAGCTGAAAACCTCCTGGTCTAGGATAAATTAAAATATAGAAGTTGGTATAGGTAGAAGTATGGGCATGGACCTGGACATAGACATAAACATAGATGTATATTAATCTTATTCTGCAAAGAAAGAAAAAAGAAGAAAGACTCAGCTTCATTTCAGGTAGCAAAGTCTTCACAAGCATAAATCATTATAAAAGTGAAACTTAGACACTCACTGTGTTGGTCAGCTTTCGATTGCTGTAACTAAACACCCCTGTGATAATCAATATGATGAGAGGGCTATTTTACCAGGGCTCATGGTTTTAGAGGTTTCAGTCCATGGGCATTTGGCTGTGATGCTTTAGGTGGCATCATGGCTGGAGCACAAGGCAGAGGAGGCCTGTTCTACTCATAGCAGCAGAGAAGCTGAGAGTAAGAGGAGGGAATTGAAGTCTCCATGTCCCTTTCAAGGGGACACAACCAATGACCCAACTTCCTTCCACTAGCTCAGCTTGTCCTTAGAATGCCTCATCTGATCATTCAAACCAGCAGGTCTTAATGAGAGCAGATGTTCAACTTCCACCTAAAACACAAAGTACCTGTGTGGTCTTCAGCAATGTCCTTATTCTCTCTGAATCTCAGCTCTACATCTATGAAGTTTACATAATATCAATCATGGGCTGGGGATTTAGCACAGTGGTTTCGCCACCTGCTGCACACGTGCAAGGACCCGAGTTTGATCCTGGGTACCAAAAAAAAAAACCACATAATTTCAATCATATATATTTGTGATAATAATTCAATAGGATTGCACAGCAACACTCAATACATTTCCTAAAATCTGGCTAAGTAAACATTCAATGGGGGCTGGGGATTTAGCTTAGTGGTTCTGGCACCTCCCACACAAGCACAAGGTCCAGAGTTCAATCCCTGGTACCAAAAAAAAAAAAAAAAAAAATTCAATGCACTTCATCTGCTGTTATTGTTATCATCATTATCATCATCAACAACAAATTGTTGTCTTTGGATTTTCACATTTTTCTGGTATTTTAGCTTAATACTCAAGGGAGGGGGCGGTCTTTGCAATACAGAAGCATGATATAAGGTACCAGGATGCTAAAATAGGACTTTCTATCTTAGATTCAGCTGAGGCCCCCAGGAAATAAGGATCAGTACAGAAGCTCAGCAAGTGGTTTCCTCGAAGGCTCCCACTGTGGGAGACTGGGACTAAGATGGCGCTGGGAGAGAACCAGTGCCAGAGCCTGATGCTTGGTGCACAGTCAGGGTGCTGGAACATGCATGCCACCCAGGAACAGACGCCAGCCACGTGGATCTTTCTGGAGGGGAGATGAGCCTGAAGCCTGCAGAGGAAGTGTTAGAAATCTGACTTCCACTTATTCTTTTGGAAATTCTGAGCAGTTCATCAAAGCTTTGGCAGCCCTCTTTGGACGGTGGGGGTGATTGGACTTATTTCTTTCATCTTTTAGCCAAAAATCAGCTTCAAGCATGGTCTTCATGTAATCATTCCAGGACCTCATGCAGTGGTTGTTACACTGGGATGGATTAAGAACAGAATTCATATCATGGCAGGTACACCATGCATTTTCATAACACTTGGAGTTGTAAGTGATCCACCAGATCATAATTAATATGTAGATGGAGGCCTGGCATTCCTGCCCTGTGACTCCTCACCACTGTTCCACAGGCCTGATCATTACAAGAGCCTTGGACAGTACTGTTCTCCTGTGTACTTGCTTCCTACAGGTGGGTAAGAAAACTCTGATGCTTGCTAAAATGGAGTTGTATAACTTTGAGGTTTTTGAAGGTTTTGATGAGTCATGATGCTGGACAGGGTCCTTGGCACATGTTTGACCCTCAGTAGAGATTTATTGAATCAGTGACCAATCCTGTTGTACTGAGCTGAACTGGAGATCCAAGTATTCCCTGTTTAATTTAAAATAAGGGTCACACCACCTCACTGTCTTACCACAGAGATTGGCCTGAAAAAGATCACTGGCTGCTCCCATGGATAAAGCAGCAGGTCCTGGGGTTCCAGCACCAGACTGGTGTAAGGGCCATCTGAATACTAACCAGTCATGTGTGTCAAGCAGGTCCCTGTCTGCTGAGACAAGATGCAGCCCATAAATCCCATCCTAAGATTATAGAACTGAGAAATCAAGTAAGTGCCAGTGGATGAGTGCCACAGACAGAGAGAGGCCACAAGCCCTCGTCACTGTGAGCCATGATGGGCCAAGTCAAAGAAAAAGAAAAGCAAAGCCACAGCCTTCAGAACCAAAGGCAGACCAGAAGACACCTTAAGAAACCTGGAATAGAAAAGTAGAGAGTAAAAGGCAGCTATATATCCCCCATTTGGAGCCCTGTGCCTCTCGTTTTTGCTCCCCTCTTCATCTTTTATCTAGATGGTGTAGATTTGGCAAAAAAAAAAAAAAAAAAAGCATAAAACTTGAACCTGTAAAACTACTAGAAGAAAAGATAGGGGGAAATCTCCTTGACATTGGCCTTGGCGATGTTTTTGTGGCTATGAGAGCAAAGCAATACAGACAACAAAAGCCAAAATAAACAAGTGGGGTAGTGTCAAACTAAAAAGTTTCTGCACAGTAGAGACCAATAACAAAATTAAAAGTCAGTCTAAGGAATACAAGAAAATCTCTGAAAGCAATAAATCTAGAATGAAGTTACTTTACATGATACATGAGTCACTCATCTAACTCAGTAGCCAAAAATAAGTAAATAAATAACAAATATCATAACACAATTTTAAAATGGATGAAATGCCTAAATGACATTTTTCCAAATAAGACATAGAAATGGCTACATGTGTATTAAAAAAAGTAGTCAACAACACCAATCACTGGGGAAATGCAAAACAAAACCTCAATATCATTTCACTCTACCATTTATAAAAAGAAAACAAGAATGTGATGGATGTGGAGAAAAGAGGACCCACATGCACCAGTGTTGGAATTTTGAATCAGTACAACCTCTTTGGGATCAGTATCGAGGCTCCTCAAAAAATGAAAAATTGAGCTACCAAACAACCCAGCAATTCCACTTCCAGATATACATCCAAAGGAATTGAGATCAGAATTTCAAAGAGATATTTTCACTCCAGTTTTGTCTGCAGTATTATTCACAAGGGTCAAGATAAGAAAACAACCTGGCCCCCAGTGCCAAGGAGCAGAGCTGCCCCAATCACACAGGAGGTGAACTTTCTAGGTTGTGGTATCACCACCCTGAGTGCCTAGGAACAGAGCTGCCCCCAGTGCAAAGGAGGTGAACTTTCTGGGCCACCATGCCACCACCCCCAGTGCTGAGGAGGTCAGCCACAAGGGCACCAGCAGCACATATCCCTCCTCCTCCCCGGCAATTGAAATGAGAAGACACTTTAAAAAGTCTCAAAAACAGACTCCCAGATCACCTAAAGCAACCCCAAAGGGAAATGAGATGGGACAATCTGATACTCAACCATGAGGAATCCCTGAACTGGCAACAAAAGAGGATCTAGCAAAAATGAAGTCAGAAATAATTTCTCAGATAACAGCAGAGATTGTCCCCATAGTGCAAGGCATGATTAATAAATCTAGAGAGGAGCTGAGGAACATGATGGAATCCCAACATAGGAAATAAATGGAATCTATAAAACAGATGCAAACAGATTTCCAGGACATTAAAAACTCCATTGAAAGTCTACACAGCAGAATGAGCCAATGTGAGGACAGAATTTCAGATATAGAAGATAAGATTGCAATTAGTGACCAGGAAAAGAAAAATTGCTTTAAAATTGTAAGGGACCACTAGAAATCAATCCAGCAGCTGCTAGACAATGCAAAGAAAAATGACATAAGACTGACCGGAGTCAATGAAGAAACAGGAGAGAGTGCAGACAACATTTAAAAAAAACAGAAGTAATGGTGGAAAACATCCCAAGCAGGGGAAAAGAACTTGACATACAGATAAGTGAGGCATGTAGGACTCCAACTAGCCTTGATCAAAAAAATTCTGCACAGAGGCATATAATAGTTAAGATTCCAGAAACCCAACAGAAGAACAAAGTTCTATGAGCAGTTAGAGAAAAGAAACAAATCACATACAAAGGAAAGCCCATCAGAATCACAGCAGACTTCTCAACCCAAACCTTCAAGTAGAGCTTGGAGTGATGTATTTCAAGCCCTAAAGGAAAACAGCCTCCAACCCAGACTGATGTACCCTGCAAAACTATCTTTCAAAGTTGATGGAGAAATAAGATACTTTCATGACACAGAGCACCTTAGGAACTTCATGAATTCCAAACCAGCACTCCAAAATATTTTAGACAATATCCTAGGAAAAGACAATGAGGATCACAACCCTGATGGAATGAATCCATCAGGTGTGACAAGAAATAAAACACAAAGGGGGAGAATCCAACAAAAAGAAAAAGTCATGACAATGATAAGTCAATACATATCAGTTATAACCATCACTGTTAATGGTCTCAATTCACCAATCAAAAGAAATAGACTGGCAGAATGGGGCATGAAGCAAGATCTAGGGGCCAGGGATACAGCTCCGTGGGTACACCACCTACCTTGCTAGCACAAGAACTGGAGTTCAATCCCTAGTACAAAACAAAAAGCAAGATCCAACAATATGCTGCATATAAGAAGCATGTTTAATTCAAAAAGAAACTCACAGGGGCCCGGGGATTTAGCTCAGTGGTTCCGTTGCTTGCCTAGCAAGTGCAAGGACCCGAGTTCGATCCCTGGTACCAAAAAAAAAAGAAAGAAAGAAAGAAACTCATAGGCTGAAAGCTAAAGGGTGGAAAAGAATACTCGATGCAACAGAAACCCGAAAAAAAGCAAGAGTACCTATACTCTTTGCAGATCAAGTGGATTTCAAATCAACACTGATTAAGAGAGACAAAGAAGAACACTACATCCTTTTAAAGGGAACAATCCAAGAGGAAGAGATGACAATCATAAACATATATGCACCAAACACTAGTGCACCCAACTATGTAAAACAAATACTAATGGACATGAAAAGTCAAATAAGCACTAATACAATAGTAGTAGGGGATCTCAATAAGCGACGGTCACAAATAGATAGATCAACTAGACAAAAAATAAGCAATGAAATACTGGAACTCAATGAAACTCTTAAATAAATGAACTTAACAGATGTTTACAGAGTGTCTCAGAATACACCTTTTTTTTCAGCTGCACATGGGTCTTTCTCAAAAATAGACCACATACTCGCTCATAGAACATGTTTAAGTACATGCAAAGGAATTGAAGTTATCCCCTGTATATTATCAGATCAAAGTGTGATGAAATTGGAGATCAATAGCAAAAGAAACAGCAAAAATTTCATAAACACATGGAAACTGAACAACACACTTCTGGATAACCAAAGGGTCACAGGGGAAATTAAAGAAGAAATCAGACAGTTCCTTCAATTAAATGACAATGACAACACAACATATCAGAATCTATGGGACACAATGAAAGCAGTCTTACAAGGGAAATTCATAGCAGTGAATACTCATATTAGGAAAACAGAGCGAGCCCAATTAAACAACCTGATGCTGAAGCTCAAGCTTCTAGAAAAAGAAGTGCAGGACAAACCCAAAGCTCATACAAGGGAGGAAATTATAAAGATCTGAGCAGAAATCAATACAATAAACTTCCAATGATGAAAGTCATTATATTGTATACCTAAAATGTACCAATAAAATTAAATTTAAAAAAATGAAATCAATGCAATGGAGACTAAGAGAATGATACAAAATATCAATGAAGCCAAGAGTTGGTTCTTCAAAAGAATAAACAAAATTGACAAATCTTTAGCCAACCTTATCAGAAAAAGGAAAGAAAAGGCCAAAATCCATGCAATTAGGAATGAAAAGGATGAAATTACAATGGACCCAGCAGAACTCCAGAGGATCATCAATACTTACTTCAAGAACCTATAAGCCAATAAGATGGAAAACACAGAAGAAATGGACAGATTCCTAGATACATATGAATTACCAAAGTTGAAGAATGAAGAAGACCTAAAAATTCTAAACAAGCCAATACCAATCAATAAAATTGAAAACGTAATGAAACACTTCCCAACTAAGAAAAGCCCTGGTCCTGATGGCTTCACCACTGAATTCTACAAGACATTCAGAGAGGAACTACTGCCACTACTGTTTAAACTCTTCAATGAAATTGAAAGGGAAGCAATATTCCCAAATTCATTCCTGAAAGCAAGCATCACCTTGATCCCCAAAGCAGAGAAAGACCCAACCAAAAAAGAGAACTACAGTACAATCTCACTAAGGAACACAGATGCAAAAATCCTGAATAAGATATTGGCAAATAGAATGGAGAAGATCATCAAGAAGATCATACACCCTGACCAAGTGGGATTCATCCCAGGGATGCAGGGATGGTTCAACATACGGAAATCAATAAGTGTAATACACTATATATCAATAGAGACAAGGACACAAACCATATGATCATCTCAATAGATGCAGAAAAAGCATTCAACAAAATCCAACATGCATTTATGATGAAAGCCCTACAAAAAATTGGAATAGACGGCCTCTACCTCAATCTGATAAAAGCCATCTATGAAAAACCAACAGCCAATATCATACTAAATGGCCAAAAACTGAAATCCTGGGCCGGGGATTTAGCTCAGTGGTGCTGCCACCTGCCTCGCAAGTGCAAGGTCCCAAGTTCAATCACCGGTACCAAAAAAAAAAACTGAATTCCTTCACACTAAAATCAGGAACAAGACAAGGATGTCCACTATCACCACTCCTGTTCAATATAGTTCTGGAAACATTAGACATGGCAATTACACAAGAGAAAGAAACAAAAGGAATAAAGATAGGAAATGAAGAAGTCAAATTGTCATTATTTGCAGATGACATGATACTCTATATAAAAGACCCCAACAACTCCCCCAAAAGCCTTTTAGACTTAATAACCAAATTCAGTAACGTAGCTGGATAGAAGGTCAACACACAAAAATCAATAGCTTTTCTGTACACAAACAACAGACTCACTCAGAGAAAAATAGGGCAAACAATTCCTTTCATAATAGCATCCAAAAAAATGAAATACCTAAGAATCAACCCAACAAAAGAAATCAAAGACCTCTTCTCTGAAAACTACAGCACTCTGAAAAGAGAGATTGAAGACGATATCAGAAAATGGAAAGACATCCCCTGCTCCTGGGTAGGAAGAATCAACATAGTGAAAATGGCCATACTTGCAAAGCTGCTATATAGATTCAGTGCAATCCCAATTGAAATCCCAGGAGCATACTTCATGGACCTTGAGAAAACAATCCAAAAATTCTTTTGGGATGAGAAGAGACCTAGAATAGCAAAAGCAATTCTAGGCAACAGAGACATGGCAGGGGGTATCACAACCCCCAGGTTGAAACTATACTACAAAGCTACTGTGATAAAAAAAAAAAACAGCATGGTACTGGCAAAGAAACAGACCTGAGGATCAGTGGAACAGATTAGAAGATGCAGATACAACTCCAGACATACTCAGCCACCTCATCTTCGACAAAGAAGCCAAACGCCCTCACTGGAGGAAAGATAGCCTCTTTAATAAATGTCGCTAGGAAAATTTCGTTTCAACCTGCCAAAGATTAAAACTAGACCTATATCTCTCACCATGCCTTAAACTAAAATCAAAATGGATTAAAGATCTAAATATTAAAACGGAAACACTCAACCAGCTGGAACAGAGGTTAGGTAGAACTCCTGAAGACATTGGTGTAGGAAAAGATTTTATGAACAAAACCTCAGTTGCCTGTGAACTAGCACAAACAATCAACAAGTGGGATCTCTTCTTATTTAAAAGCTTCTGCACAGCATGAAAAACCACCAACAGTGTGAAGAGACAACCCACAATGTGGGAAAAAATTTTCCCCTGCTGTTCCTCAGACAAAGGTTTACTATCTCAAATCTATAAAGAACTTTAAAAAATCAGACCTCTCAAATTTAAAGACCCAATCCAAAAATGAGCATCTGAAATGAACAGACATTTCTCAGACAAAGAAGTAGAAATAGCGAATAAACATATGAAAAAAAGTTCAACATCACTGGTCATTCGAGAGGTGCAAGTGAAAACAATGCTGAGATTCCACCTCACCCCAGAAGGAATGGCTGCTATCATGAAATCAGTCAATAACAAATGCTGGTGGGCCTGTGGGGAAAGAGAAACCCTGCTCCACTGCTGGTGGGAGTGTAGACTGGTGCAACCACTGTAGAAATCAGTATGGAGATACCTCAAAGAACTAGGACTGGAAGTCCCATTTGACCCAGCTATTCCCCTGCTGGGGATCTTCCCCAAAGAATTAAAAGAATCATACCACAGTGATATATGTGCACCCATGTTCATAGCAGCACAGTTTGTGATAGCTAAAACTTGGAAGCAGCCCAATTGCCCATCAACTGGTGACTGGATAAAGAAAATGTGGGTTTTTAAAAAATAAAATGGAGTACTACTCAGCCATAAAAAGTGAGAAATTGTAGACATTTATAGCTAAATTGATGCACATTGAGGCAATACTCTCAAGTGAAAAAATAGGACACACATGTATAAATACTGAATAGTTTCTCTAGTGTGAGAAACTGAAAATGTAAATAAGGACTAAAAGGTATAATAGATAACGTGAAATAGGAAGAAAAGGGGCAAAGGGGAAGGGGAAGGGGAAGTGGGAGGGGTAGGGGAAAGGAAAGAAGGGAATGGAATTAATATGAAAAAATGGAAACAAAGTGTAAATAGGGAGGGATGGAGGGGCTGAAGGGAGGGCAGGGGAATGGGGAAAAAATAAGAACCAAGAGAGATTATGTAAAGGTGCAAATTTCCAATGATGAATGTCATTACATTGTCTACCTAAAATGTACCAATAAAATTAATTTTTTAAAAAAAGTAAACAACCTACATGTCCACTGACAGATGAATGGCTAAAGAAAGTGTGGTATAAATAGGAAACATGTTTATTGAGTATAGCACGATGTTTCCATATATGTATATATTGTGGGAGAGGTAAATCTAGCTAATTAACATGAGCATTATTTCATGTTCATGTACTTTAAAATAAGTAAAATAGTTTTTAAAATAAAAGAAATCAAATATGGTATGTATGTACAATTGATGTTATCCAGCGTTAAAGAAAGAAGGAAAGTCTGCCATTTTCAATAGCATAAATGTACCTGGAGGACATTCTGCTAATTAAATTCAGCTGGATACAGAAAGAAAAAACAGTGCATAATCTTACTTCTACTATATGGACTCTAAAGTAGTTGATCATAGAAATAGAATATAGATGGTGTTTTCAGGGGCTGTGAGGAGGAGAAAATAGAGAGATTAAAGTGTACAAAGTTTTGGTTGTGTATGATACCTAAATTCTGGAGGATTACTCTACAGCACTGTGCCTGTAGTTAACAATACCATATTATATAGAGAGTAAATCTTATCTTGTGTTCTTACCAGCAATAATAGAATAATAATAGATAATAAGGGGGACAGAAAGAAACTATGGATGATGAAGTAAATGTTTATGGTTTGATACTGATGGGTCTCTTGAGTGTCTACTTTTTTGCAAACTCATTAGATATATACATTAAGCATGTACAGCTTTTATGTCAATCCATAAAATGATTTCTAAACAAAAACAAAATGATTTCTTTATCATTACCACACTTCTAGAGCCTTTGTCAGTGATACAATTGGATTCTCCCAGGGAGAAATATGTCTTAGTTAAAAATAAAAATTGAAAAAGCCTTGGGCCTGGAGATCAAGGGCCTGATTCAGATTCCCTTCGCATCCTGCTTGAGACAAATCACACAGCTGGTTATGTGTGAGCAAGAGACACATTAGTGAGGGGAAACAAGGGGACAGTGGGCCGGGTGACATGTTTCTGTCCCTCTTAGTTCCAGTTCAACAATTTAGTGATTTTTTCTGTGCCTGCCATGTGGCAGGTACTGAATGTCACGTTAGTGACACAAAGATAAATAAGACAGAATCCTCACATCCAGGAAATCCTAGCCAAATACAGTTATCTCGATATGTAGAGGATGCTCCTAGGAGGGGAAGGGAAAGCTTCCTGGAAAGGGTATCTGGAAAACGGTAGAGGGCATTTATAAACTCATGTGAAAAATAACCGAGCCCACCCCAAAGTTATCTTGTTTTAGGGTTGGCAGGTCGCGCCATCTTCTGAATGCATCTGTTGCTGCCCCCTCTCTTGGCTCTACAAAAGCCACATGGTTAAATTTTGCTACAGAACAGCAATCAGCGGAAATAATTGACATAGATTAAGCTACAGGCAGGCTGTATATATCATGGGCCCGATCTAATTCCCGCCCGGTCCACTCAATTACACAGGGGCTCCTTACTGGAGAAATGGGTGTAGTTACTGTAAATAAGTTCAGCCCTGGACACAGATGTCACTGGGTAACTGCATTTGGCATGTCTGGGTGATACATGCGGAGAGCGTCAACAGAGGGATTTTCAAGACCGAGGAGACACAGTTTGCCTCTCCTGACAGCCCGGCATCCTCAGTGCAGGCTGAGATGGCAACACCTAGGAGAGCTTTCCCGAGGCTGGGGTCTCTGGCCCTGACTCTGTCCGTGATTCGCTGTGTAGCCTTGACTTACGTTCCTTCCCTTTGCTAGGTCTCAGTTTCCCCTTCTTTTTTTTTTTTTTTTTTGGTACCGGGGATCGAACCCAGGTCCTCAGCTTGCAAGGCAGGTGGTGGAACCACTGAGCTAAATCCCCGGCCCAGTTTCCCCTTCTGTATAATGAAGGAATGAGAGTGAAACTTCAAGGTAGATGAACAGGCAGAAGCAGGTGTTAAACCTGGGATCTGAAGTGTCCTCGTGTGTTTAGATGGTGACTGGATGACGGGGTGGGCAGCCACACTGCACACACTGCACATGCAGGTGCTGGCAGGACCCAGGGCCTTCCTGAGAGCGGTCACTGGGGTGTGACTTGGAAGGGCCTCTCCCTCTCTCACTCCTCGCTCGCTCTCTGCTTCCTGATGCAGCGACGTGAGCACTTTCCTCCACCCAGACCCTTCCCTGGTGCCATTTGTGCCTTGGAACCTGCCAACCATGTGCCAAAAACATGAGCCAAAATGAACTTCTCTTCTTTTAAGTTGTGAGGGTTGGGTATTTTGTCCCAGCTACACGAAATTAAGACAGAGTGGCTGTGGCAGCAAATGGGCCTGGGTGGCTCCTCTGCGGGCGGCGGTGGCCGTGGCGTTTGCTCCTAGCCCCATCAATGTCGGGGCCCGGCCCAGGAGGATGGCGCCCAAGAGCCCAGCCTCACTGGGGCTCGGGTGGCTGGGCCGGGCCGGGCGCCTGCCAAGTCGGAGGGGACCCGCAGTCTGCTGCAGCTCTGGGGTGCCAGCTTTAGGAGAGGGGCTGACTTAGACTCTTGGGGCCAGCTGGTGGAGGGGACAGATGAGTATCAGATATTAGCAAAACATCTACAAAAAGAGGCCCAAGCTCAACACGATAATTCTGAATTCACAGAAGAACAAAAGAAAACCATAGGCAAAATTGCAGCATGCTTAGAATTGAGAAATGCAGCTTTAGAGTCCACACAATCCCAAGAAGAATTTAAACTGGAGGACCTGAAGAAGCTAGAGCCAATCCTAAAGAATATTCTTCCATGTAATAAAGAATTCCCATTTGATATTCAGCCTGTCACATTAAGAAGAATTTTAGCACCAGGTGAAGAAGAGAATTTGGAATTTGAAGAAGATGAGGAAGAGGGTGACACTGGAGCGGGTTCTCCGGATTCCTTTCCTACTAGAGTCCCGGGTACTTTATTACTACCAACGTTGCAGTCAGAGCTGGGCATGACATTACTCACCATCAGAATTGAGAGAATTGGGCTGAAGGAGGCCGGGCAGTGCATTGATCCCTATACGACAGTCAGCGTAAAGGATCTGAATGGCACAGATTTAACACCTATGCAGGACACTCCGGTTGCTTCAAGAAAGGAAGACACTAGGTTCATTTCAACGTGGACATCGAGCTCCAGAAGCACATGGAGAAGTTGACCAAGGGTGCAGATGTATTCTTTGAATTCAAACACTACAAGCCTAAGAAGAGGATCACCAGCACCAAGTGCTTCGCTTTCATGGAGATGGATGAGATTAAACCCTGGCCCATTTTGATAGAGCTCTACAAGAAACCCACTGACTTTAAAAGAAAAAAGTTACAGTTACTGACCAAGAAACCACTTTATCTTCACCTGCATCATTTGCACAAGGACTGATCCTCACCCGAGTAACCTGGAGCTCCTGTGAATCTCATCAGCCAGTAGCAAGCACGATCGCTCCGAGGATCTTCACTTCCTCAGGCAGGGAGTGTGCTGTGCCCACCGAGGCCAGTGAGCCCGCAGACGGCCGCACTGCGGGCTAAGTCCGGCTGTCGCAGAGCAGAAGACTCCTTTGGATGGAGGCTTATTGTAGGTATCGTACGTGCTCTTTTCGGTTAATGGTGCATTAAGAATCTGCTTTCTGGGTTACCTCTGCCCTGCCTGCTCCCTGAGACAGTGCTGCTGTGGAAAGTGTCCTCATCTCCACACCCCACGTGGCAGGAGAGACGTCTCCGGTTTCCACCTCTGCTCCTTCGCCCCCATGTGTGCTGTGGTCGGAGTGGACCTCAGGCCCCGGCGGGTGGGTGGGTTGGTAGCAGGTTGTGTGGAGGACCCTGGACCAGCTGTGCTGCCGGAGGTCTGTGGGAAGGGGACAGGCTGCCCCTGCCCAGGGGCCCGACTGCTCTCCTGCTTAGAACAGTGTGCCTGGCCTGGATCAGTGTCCCCAGGCAGGGACAGTGTCCCCAGGTGGTGGCTGCGATTTTTTTTCCAGATAACCGGATTATTTTTCTGAAAATGAGCATATTTTAGTCATGTTGATTAGCTGTTCTGCATCACATTGTCTTTTTTTCTGATGATTTTAGTTAGCGTTGGAAGAGTCTCAGAATAAAGACGTTTTTAGATGGGTTTACAATGTCTTGTAGGTCATGTCGTCTAAAAATAATTGAGTCCGATGCTAATGAGATATTCCGGGAGTAACTGCTGATTTTCTGACACCTGATTGTGAAACCTTAAAACCTGAATACCTTTACTTAGAGTGATGAGTATGCCAAATCGGCAGACTTCCTATTTTTTAATATAGGTAGATAGGATTGCTTTTTATTTCCTGTTCAGATATATTGGCATTTATCCACATGAAAACGTGCAGGTCATTAGCTTATTATAATTTTGACCATTTACATTACTTTTGACTTAAGAAGAGGCATAAACTGAACTTTCATAGCACACATGAGGTGAATATTTGATACACTCGACATTAAGATTTATGTTGGGCTTCCTATGGCTTAGATGTGGACCCTACATATTTTAATATTCACTATTTTAAACCAACAGTGCGTGAGGGAGTAGTGCCAGCTCCTATTTTAAACACATGGAATAGCCTAGGTATAGCGGTCAGCACATTCGCTTTTCATAGTCAGTAACCACGGCGGAGTTGTGTTGTCCTTGCACGTCAGGAGATCTAGTCTGCTTCTGGTTGCCTGTTAGGCCACTTCTGCTCCCTAGCTGAATGCTAACACAAACGATGAGCCGGGAAGAGTTCTCAGCCAAATTCAGTCTTGTCTTTCATCTTGACTGATAAATTCCAAATACTAAAATTACTCAGTCCACAGTAGCTCTGGGAGATGAAGAATTTGCCTTAATAAATTGCTGTCTTTTCACTCAGTTCTTTAGCTTTGGAGTCATCCAGTCCCCCAGGCCATGAGGTCCTCGGGGCCGAGAACCCATCTTCTGTGTCGTGTACCTTTCCGAGGTGCTTGGCAGCACTGTATCCTGTGGAGTCCTAAAATGTAATCCTGAAGCCTACTATTAAAATGTAGCAAAATGAGAAAAAGGAAAGTAAGACAGATTGTTTCTATATCTCAATATCTGAACCTAACTGACATAAATTTGAATCCTGGCAACTCATATAACCACTGTAGGTCTCAATTTTGTTATCTGTACAGCGGAACTCCTACTTGTACCTACTTTTGTATTACACCTTGATAAAGACAAAGCCTAATACAGGCCTGGCATATAGTAGATGTTTAATAAATACTGATAATCACCATGGCCATTATTAAGATTCTGAGGCCATTCATTATTCAACAAGGTTATTAAAGTTTCTTTGGTATTTCAAGTACTGCATTACTTTCTAGAAGGAATTACTTATTTATTCCTTAGAACGAATCATCCCAAACCTTAGTAGCTGTAAAGAAAAGCAAATGCTCATTATCTGATGGTTTCTGTAGGTGGGGACTTAACAGAACATAGGCATGAGCCTAACCCAGTCTTCTGCTTAAGGCCTTCCACCAGGCTGCAGGCAAAATGGGAGCTGGAGTCCTGGTGTCGTGGGAAGGCCCAGCCGAGGAAGATTCTGTCCTGGATTTGAATCGGTGAAGCCAGAATGCAAACCCAGGTGTGTAGGAAGTCAGAGCTCAAGCTCCTATAAAACCAGCAGACTTCCTGTCCCTCCGGCACCCAGCCTCTGCCTTTCTAGAGGACAGGATGGGGCTGTTCCTTGCCATGTGGGCCTCTCCTTAGGGCTCCTCACAAATTGGTAGCTGGTTCCACCAGAGGCAGTGAAGAGAGAACCAGAGAGGGCCTACCAGGAAGACGTCATGTCCCTTTGGAACCCGGTCTCAGAGATGATAGCCCCTGTCATTCTGTGTTGTATTCTGTGCCCTAGAACGAGTCAGTAAGTCCACCCCACACTCAAGGACAGGGGATGGTGCAACAGCGCCCGGTGCTGGCAGGTGGGGTCAGTGCGGGCCTACTAGGCCACGGCCTGGACTTCCCACAGTGGAAGCGCCCAGCTCCACTCTTAGCTCCCAGCAGACACTGGGAGGGGCCCATGGTGAACATCATAAGGTCTCTGATCTCTCTGTCTTCCTCCCTGTCCCCATTTTAAAGAAGAAAAAACTAAAACTCTGCACTACTAAATCCTTTGTCAAGGCCCCAAGAACGTGAGTTGGCAAAGCCAAATTCAAATCCAGACCTGAATAAAGTCAGAGCTTGAGTTCTTGTTGAAATCAACGCACTTTCTTTCCCTACCTTCTCTGACCCTCAGCCTTTCAGGGTGACATTAACTCATTTTGACTTTTTACGCAAGACGTAAAACTCTAAAAAAATACACAAAAGCTAAGGCAAATGACAAATAAACAGGGAAATATTTGCAACATATATCATAAACAAACTGGAGATTTTCATCATATATAAAAAGCTCCTAGAGATAAAAACTAACAGCACGATAAAAAGAATTATCAATGGGGTGTAAACAAAGTTTATTTTTTTAAAACCCTTAAACATCACACATAGCAGAGGATGTTACAATTAAAACCAAAGGAAATATAGCTTTTAACCTATTAAATTGATAAAAGCTTTTGACAATGTCATTCTTTGCAAAACTGTGAGAGAAACAAAATCTCTAATAAAAGATTACAAGGTCTGAAGGAAGAGCAGAGCTGGCCCATATTATATACCCTTGGGAGTCCTGGCTCTGCCATGCCATGGTTCTGGGATCTTGGCTAACAAGTGACTTTCTCTAAGCCTTCGTTTCTTCATCTGCAGAGTTCGGGTGTTTCTCATAGGTGATGTGAACATTTCATGCAAAGCCTGTCCCGTGGTACCCAGAGCACAGAGCTCAGCAAAGGTGAGTTCACAGTGGGGATGGCAGTCTCGCCCGTGCTTCCTGGGATTGCTGCTGCCATTGCTCTAATCAACCTGAAACCAGCATAGGAGAAAATAAATGAGACTCTACCAATTCATCTTTATCTTGTGCTTTTAAGAATTTTCATCGTTCAAAATCTAAAATGTCAGGACCATGTATATCCAATGGGAAAGCATCCATCTAGAGAAAGCTATCAGCAAACATTTCCCAAAGCTACCTTCCTGGAGAAGTAGTCAGGACATTAAAACAGGGCAATTTTCTTTAGTGCTTACTCTTCTGGATGTTTGATCATGTTCAGAATAGCCTCACTGGGCCGGGGATTTAGCTCAGTGGTTTTGCCACCTGCTGCACAAGCACAAGGACCTGAGTTCGATCCCCGGTACCAGAAAAAACCCCCAAAAAACCCTGGAGGACAGAATAGCCTCACTGCCACTCCCTGGTTTTAGTAACTGTTTCTTCAATGATAACACACATGTATGCACTTTGCAAAATATAAAGGGTTTCATATTTATTCTTCTATATCACGCCAGCAACGACTCATTTATATGGGAATGATTAACCCTATCCCATAGATTTTTTTTTAAATGTAAGGTTCAGAGAGTTTATGTGACCAACCTAATGTTGCACAGCCAATAAACACTCGGAATACTAATACTTGTCCTGACACATAACTTCAGTTCTTTTTTCACAGTCTTCTCTCATGACCCCATGATTATTATAAGCCTGCTGTTGCCTGCCTCAGGCCTTGTTAATGAAAGCAACTATTAAATAACTAAGTGGTTCTTATTTATTCTTGCATAATTCTCTACCAATTTAAAACTTAGTAAGCCAAACAAAATGGACAATAAGCTGGTTTTCTCAGAGTATACATCCTTAAAGTTATACCAATCAAACTCACTTCTTCCCAATATCCTCTCTATAATAATCATAGCTACTCTCTGTTAACCTATATTATAGTTCAAACAGCATGCTGGGTCTTTTATACACCATTTAATTTCATCTTCATAACCACACCATACAGTAAGCAATACTAACCCATAGCAGACAAAGAAATGGATAGTCAGAGAGCATCAGGCATGATTCCAAGAGATTTATTTATTTATTTATTTATTTATTTTTGGTACCATGGATTGAACTCAGGACCTTGTGCTTGTGAGGCAGGCAGAGGAACCACTGAGCTAAATCCCCAGCCCAATTCCAAGAGATCTTTAACTGAGCAACAATCTGAGAAATGACCGATTGATTTGAATTTCAAATCCCTGCCACAGAGTCTGCTGGTGACTTTTCTATGCTTGACTAACCTGCAAGAATCAAAAGAGAATATTTAGGATTAAGAAAATGTGTCATATACAGTGCATATAATGAAATATCTTTCAGCCATAAAGAGGGAAATCCTGCCGCTGCAACAACATGGATGACTCTGGAAAATACTGAGGCAAATAAAATCAGCCAGGCACAGAAAGCCAAATGTTGCATGGTTCCATTTATATGAGGAATCTACAAAGGTTTAATATCTAGAACATACAAAGAATTGAAGAGCATCAGATACCGCCCCCCCCCCTCCAATTTAAAGACTCAATCCAAAAGTGGGCATCTGAAATGAATAGACACTTCTCAGGTGAAGTACAAATGGCAAATATATGAGGAATCCTAAAAAGCCAATCTCATAGAAGCAGAGAAAAGAATGATTGTTGCCAGTGGTCAGGGGAAAGGGAAATAAGTTATTACTTAATGAGTGTAAAGTTTCAGTGATATGAGATCAGCACATTCTAGAGATTTGTTGTACAACATGTTACTTGAAGTGAACAGTGGCCTCATCCTACACTTAAAATTTTGTTAAAGGGTAGATTTCATGTTAACTGGCTTTGTTACAATTTTTGAAAGGAAAGAAATTTACTCTTACCAAGGAGTAAGGGCTGAACCTCAGTAGCAAAATGTTTATTTTGCTAAACCTTAACATCTTTATTTGTTAATTGGGGGTAAAAACAAAAGCTATTTTACAGGGTTATCTGAGGGTTAAATGATGCAACTCATGTAAAATCTGTCACAGTGCCTAGAATATGACAAAGTCCCAGTGAAAGTTCGTTGTGATTATCTTGTTATCATCAGCAGTAGCGGCATCATTATTACTCCAGGGCCCAGAAGAGCTGCCAAGATTTGAGGTTCCACCAACACACCTGACCCTACACAGCAATTCCTGTGGCCGGCTAAAGCTAAGAGCCTGACAGGCAAGTCAGGACCTCCAACTCCACCTGGGAGGAAGGAATATTCCATCAATTTCACAAACAGATAAAACTTTCAAAGGACCCTAGAGATTTGAAAACCCTTCAAATTGAAAATTATAAAATCAAATTGTTTTATCACATCTAAGAACAGTTCAGCTATAATGCCAACTGTTCTAATTCATAGAACGAAGGAAGCTTGAATCAAGCTTTGGCAAGTTTTCCAAGAACATTGTACTCATATAAAGTACATGACACTGTAATACGACACACTCCCTTCACATTTGACTTTTTGCAACGGAATCATAAAGGTGATAATTTTTTTCAGGAATACTGGAGGGTTTCATCAACTTTCTTAAGAGCCCCTCTTAGCCCTTTGGTACACAAATCGTTCTTGTTCAAAACACCTGTCATGTCAATTGACCTGATGTTACCAAGTTCCCCGATGCTTTGCCTGTAACGAGAGCCACTCTCCAGCAAAATTTTCATCCACTTTATGAAATGCCTCATCTTTTGCAAGATTTGCAATTCTGCTTTGCAATCCTTTTGCACTGCATTTGCATGGTAGTATCAGATAACAACAGCATCTGGCAATCTGTGAGGAAATATCTAACAAAGACACTGATGCCCTTTTTGGGTAGTTACACTTGTGCAAAAGGAGGTTGTGATTTGGAAATAGGAAATGTAGGTTTAAGCAATGAGTTTGGTGATCATTTTCATATCATGACAACATTCACTTTCCTACACAATTTTGTACAACACGGGGTCAGATACTGAATTCTCAATTAATGGGATCTTGCTATGATTTGAATGCATCTCTCAAAAGCTTATGTGTTGGAAACTTAATCCCCCAAATCATATGTTAATGGATTTGGAAGTGGAGCCTCAAGAAGTAATTAGAACTAGATGGGGTCATGCAAATGGAGCCCCTAGGATGCCATTAGTAGCTTAATAAAAAGACAACGAGAGACCTGCACTGGCTCCCTTCTCTGTCTCACAGAAGGATGCCCTCCACCTTTATCACACAGCACAAAGATCTTCATCAGATGACTTCCCAGCCTCCAGAGCCACAAGCCAAATCAATTATTTTTCGTTATAAATTACCCAATCTCAAGCATTTTGTTATAGCAACAGAAAACAGATGAAGACAGATTTCCTACACTTTGTTTCTGTCCTTGAATGGACAGAATATCATCTGGTAAATGCTACACAGTTAATTCTCTTGCCTGAGCTACATTAACTGAGTTTTTGTCTATAAAAAGTCTGTCTTCATTTTTCCAGATTCCAGACACTTGAGTAATTCTCACACTTACTTTTTATTGTTTCACATAAATTATTTACTTCATACTTGCTGGAATTGTGCTTATGTGAAAAAATGGTGCAATACCCCTAATACTTGAATAGCACTGAACATTAAACAAAAGATGTTTGTATGCATGGAGTCTTCATTACATAAGAATGTATTACCAATTCTAACACAGTAATGAGTAATATCTAGAAGCAGAAAGCCATTTATAAAACAAAAAGAGGATTCACAATTGAATGACCATTAAAAAATTAATACCCATTCCAATCTCGTTTTTCACATCAATTCCTTGGTGAGCTGGAATAAATTATTTCACCTCTCTTAATCCTCCACTGCTGCATGTGTAAATCAAAGACAAAAGTTTCCCAAACTGAAGATTTGCCCAAAAGGTTAGGGGAAATGTGCAAAAGTTCTTCGGTCAGTAAATTGACGTATAAAGAAAGGTATAGAACCAGAGAACTGCTTTCTAATATGCTTTCCTTTTCTACTGTATGGAGACAACAACTGAATTTTAGCTGGGCTGCACATTTCCAGGCTCCCTTGCAGCTAAATGTGAATACATGATTAGGTTCTAGCCAGTGGGACAGGGAATAATGCGTACAATTTCAAGGTCATGGCCTTAGAGTCTAATATATTTTCTTTTCCTCCTTCATTTTCCTCTTTTCATTAAGTGTAATACAGACTTGGTGGTGAAATACATAGAAAAGTGTTACTGATGAAAATACCCTAAATATAATGGATAAAAAAAATAGAAGTCTGAGCACCTGAAGACTCCAAGATGCAAAGCCTCCTTACCAGCACAATCCTTGATTTGCAAGGAAGAAAGTAACTACTTTATCTAAGTGACAGTTATTTGGGACTCCTCCCATATTTACTGAACTGTGTCTTACCCATATTGATTTTTTTTCCTCTTAATCACTGCACAAATAAATATCCCTTCGTTAGGCAAGACCAACATACAGAGAAATGGAAAGCAGAATTAAGGAAGGGCTAAACATATGAGTTCTGAAGTCACATTGTCTGCCTCTAAATCTTGGTAATGTGACAAGTGGAATTCACTTAGCTCATCAGATCTTTGAGCTGCTATTCTGTAAAATGAATATAGTAAGAGTGGCTACCACAACAAATCCAAGTAAGTTTTAATGAAATAACACATAGAAAGAATTTAGCATAATGACCAGCCAATCTCAGTCACTCCGTAAATGCTAGCCATTATTATTTCAGGGAAAGGTGCTTTCTCGGTTGAGTAACACCCCATTGTTAAGCTCAGTTTGGGAATCTAACACTATAGTAATGGCATCAGAAACACACTCATCCAAATTTTTGCCCATCCAACAAGTCCATTCCCTTCTGAAATGTACATTTATTTTCCACTGGGCAAATTCTCAAATTTTCAGATTAAAAAAAATAATAAGACCATTACTCTTCACCTTTAAATTCCAGTTGGATTTGAGAAAGCGTATCAAGGTCGTGGGCAGGGCCAAGCGGCAATAAGTGACACCTGCATCTTTCCACAAGAGCAAAGACTGTACCCTGCCCTTGGGGCACATATTTTGCTTGTGTGGCTGTTTACTCTCATGTCCTTTCACTGCTCTGGTCTCTTCTAAATCACAAGGAGCTCCATCACCCAAGCTACTTTGCTTTCTGGTTGGGTCAGCCAATGGCCAGTAGCAGTGGAAGACTTGGGACAGGAAAGAAGAAACCACCATACTTTTTTCTCACTTCACCCATTCATCATCTTTGGCAATAGCAATAGGTACCATATTTCCCCCCAAAAAATAAGACTAGGTTTTATATT
The DNA here is from genome assembly GCF_053883595.1 of Heterocephalus glaber. Classification (NCBI taxonomy): domain Eukaryota; kingdom Metazoa; phylum Chordata; class Mammalia; order Rodentia; family Bathyergidae; genus Heterocephalus; species Heterocephalus glaber. The sequence continues at coordinate 17,800,980 of NW_028258412.1, forward strand.
CATTTTTGCTCCAAAATACACAATAGAATTTATTTTCAGGGAGTATCTTATTTTTTCATGTGAAACAATCTACATTTATTCAAATACAGTCGTGTCATCTTCTTTTGCAACATTGTCATAACACTATAAGCCCCAAATTCTGGCCTGAATTTCCTGTAACTCTATTTCCCGTAACAACCATTGGCCCCAGTCTCTCATGTCCAGCAATAGAGCTCTCCTTAAATGAGCACTTCTTGTCCATGAAGCCTGCTCATACTGCATTGGCAACACAGCTGTCAGTGATTTTATCCCATGAATTTTTCACCCAAGTCATGACCTTTTGCAGGCTGGGCTTCACAAAGTTTCCATTAAATGGAGTGTTAATTGAAGACTTATGAGACAGGAGTGGGAACAAAAATGATGACAGTTAAGAATGATGGTCTACAAAAAAATTGTGGGCACCAAAATTCAGAAAACATTTCTTTATTCTACACAAGTGCATTAAGAATATCCATTACAACACACAGCATGTTGAATTATGAAAATTCATATTAGACACAACTCTGTCCATTCATTACAATGCGCACACATTACTATACATTGTGTCTGTATTCTGATTAGTCAATCAGCCATTAGTCTCAAGTTCTGTACTCTGATTGGTTCATCGGCCATTAGTCTCAAATTCGTCTGTTTACATAGGTGTTTACCTTTCATCCAAAGGTCCCCACTTGAGTATTTACAAATACTTAATTATAATTTATATTTTCATTTATTTTAAGGATTAATGTCAATGATATTATTTATCTACATATAATTATATATTCATATTGTTATTTTATAATTCAATATATCTGTTGTGTTGCAAGGGATGTTCTAAGTGCATCCATCTGGCTGATGAAGTTAACTAGGGCTTATTTTGAGGGTAGGGCTTATATTATGAACATTCTGAAAAACCATGCTAGGCCCTGCTTTCTGGTTAGGTCTTATTTTGGGGAAATATAGTACTATACAATATTGGCTACACTTAAAGACCTTGGCCCCTAGGTTCTGACAGTATCAGCTCCTCTTTGTATTCCTTTCCCTATTACTGACTTCCTGCCATCGGTAATTTCTGAGGAGCCTCACTTTCTACTGTTTGTTCCCTGAGCTCTTCCTTGACCTGTGGATTCAATCCCCTACACTGAATCCTCTCTGCTTGAAAGACCTTTAATGATGTCTTTTTTCTGTCTAGACCTTGATGGATACAAGGTGGCAACTGCAATATCAAATGCACTGTCTCGTATGTGCTGGAGACTCAGTGCATGTTTGGTGAATGAATGACTACCCAGAGCAGGAAAATACCAACATAATTACCCTGAACTCAATCAGTCCTCTGATCACTCTAATGAGCTGTAAGGTTGAAAACACCCACACTCTTTCTGAGATATTTATGTCTGCTCTCAAAGGCGCTCAGCTTGCTAAGTCACTGAATATATCAAAACATTCATCTTCCACAACCCTATTTCTGCTCTGGTTCCCTAGAATAGTGAATCTCAAGCCCTCACAACCTGACCTCCCAGGGTCAGTGAAGAATTTCTTTGGGGACCTTCTGGTTATAAAATGATGACCTGGCTGAGAGCAGCATAGATGAAGGGGGTTGAGGAGGAGAGGGTGTGGAGAAAAGCACAGCTATTTATCTCCAGGCAGCCGTGTTACTGCTGGGAGCAATTCAGAACTCATAATGTTTGTAAATATCTGTTTGGTCCCAAAAGTTCTCTCCCATGGAAACAGCTAATAAACCAAGCTGCTTGCATTTATTTGTCATGCTGAGATACATTCCAGGGTCTGATTACATTGCTGTTTTGTAATGGAAAAGAAAAGAAGGGGGAAGACAGGGAGAGAGAGAGACAGAAAGAGAGTCTGGGAGAGAGAGAGAGAGAGAGAGAGAGAGAGAGAGAACAAGGAGGTGATGAGCACTCAGAGTTGAAATCTGGAAAATTGTTCTTCCAAGCTCATGAGGCTTTGTCACAAAGAGTTTGGTCTAGAAATGAAAATTAGGTTTGGTCTCAGCTCCCTCCTGAACAGGAGCCACCTTTGACTGGGACTTCCAACATACCCACTTCTGGCTAAGCCTGTGGCCACTTTATCAAGTCACCAAACAAAATCTAGAAAGGAGAAGTAGGTGAGCAAGGAGCTGATTCTCTCTAAGAAAAATAATAACCCAGGTGATGTTGGCCTTGCTGACCTGTGGACCACACGTTGAGTGGCAAAGTGATTCATCCATCTCTCCTTTATGTTTGACAGTCAAGAAGCCAGGTTCCCAAAGCAGTGAGGCACTTCCCATAGGACGAAGGTAGGACCAGGTCCAGCCCACATTCTGCCAGAGTGTCCCACCTTTTTCAGACCTCATATTTCCTCCAGATGCTGAAACCTGAGCCCTGGGTTTCCTTGGATATTATTTGGCTTGCCTCTGAGACTCCCATTGCTTGTATGGCCTAGGAACAAAGCAGGAAGAAAACTCAGTGGAGATCAATGTGGCTACTTGTTAGAAACTGCATTTAAATTACCAAGGAAACCATTGTGAGTATGGGATTTTCTTTCCCATATCTTCCAAGCCAACAGGCCTTGTTACTTCTTTTGTGATGGCATTAGAGGGAGGATATAGACTTTTAGACTTGGAGGTGACTCTGAGGTTCACCCACCTCCATAATAATGGTAACAAGTACTTGCTATGTGCTTGCCACATAGATCCAACTGCTTTACCTCCTAGATTTCCTACAAAGTGTCCTTCTAATCTCATACTATGCTTTGCAAATTAAAGATTCTGTGATCCAAAAAAAATTTACAGAAATGTCTAAACTCAGAGAGAAAAAAATCACAATGCCCATGAAAACACAGTGGACTCTGGGAAATTTTACAGTTAAGAAAACCATTGCACTTTTTTTAGCCAGGTGTTTCTAAAACACTTTTGTCTGTGAAAACCCTACTTCCTGAAAACTGATTAGCCTCTTGCTCCTTTCCCTATTAGTTAGAAAGTTCAATCTCCAATTAATAGTCACTGGCCTTTTTCATGAAGATGGAGCACCTTCTGGTATCTTCAAAAGGGTTTTCAGCAAGGAGGGGGATTAGCAAAGAGCTGCTGGACGCTTCCTTAAAAATAAAAATGATGGCTGAGATCGGCTCATTTTGGGTAGGAGATTTACGATTCATTCACGGAAATTTCCAAGGGAATGGATGAGCTATCTTCAAACACATCATTCGCCTCACATGCATTATAATCAATATTTAAACAACTACAAAGGTGCAGGTTGACCCGCGGTGTCCTTCCCAGCCGTCCCCACAGTCCACTCGAGATGTTATCTCCAAGGAGTAAACAGGCTCGTCCCCAAAGTCTTGACCACCCGGGTGTGATATCAAACAGCTGCTCACAGCCCTTGAAGCCAGCTCCCATCTTCCTCTGCTGAACTCCCAGCAAGCTGGGCTTCCTGCAGAGCTGCTCTTTGATGTCCAAGAGGACCCTGTGTATGGGATGTGTGGGAAGCAAAACCAAGATTCCTCTGCCTTGCAGGCATCTTTTCCATGAGAACATGATCTCCCAGGAAGCAGGGGTTCAACTCAGCATCTCAAATAATGAAGCAGTAACCCACGTGACATTCACTAGTGTCCAACCTAGGAACACTTACTACCTGCTTTAGGAGCTCAGGATGAGCTAAGAACTCTAAGGGTTCCCTTTTCACACGGGAGGAAACTGAGGCTCAGAATGCAAGTCCAAAGTCCCAGGGGAAGTGAATAGTGCCATTTGGTTGTAGTTTGGTTCAGAACTGATTTCACTGTCTCCCAGGGGGGTAAAACCCCACCCTCCAAAGAGCGCTTACAGCTGTAATTGAGGCTGACAAAGCCAGAGGCCTCCTGAACTCTACCCTTCGTAATTATATGGGCTTCTTCCTCCCATGGCAGAATTGGCCTCCGTTTTGCACCTTTATGTGTGCTTCTTCACACTACAGTGTAAATGTTTGCTTCCTTTTCTCTCTTGCCACTAAGCTGAGGGCTCCTTGAAGCAGGCACAGAAGCTAATTAGCCTTTGTCCTGGTGGCAATGATCATGACCATAGCTAGCAATTCCAGAGGGTTTATCATGGGCCGCACCCTAGGGCTGATATGGGGCCAGTTAGTCATGCCTGGTGCCTATTCTAACCATTTGTCCAAGCCCCACTGCATGTTAAATAATTTCAGTGTTGCCAGGTGTAATGGTGCTCAAATATAATCTGAGCTGCTTGGGAAGTTGAAGCAGGAAGATTGCAAGTTCAAGGCCAACCTAGGCAGCTTAGTGAGACCCTGCCTCAGAATAAACAATAAAAAGGGCTGGGGATGGAGCTGTCATGTCCACATGGCTGTGGGCAGAGGAACCTCAGTTCTCCCCACGTGGACCAAAACATGGGGCTGCGTCAGAGTTGCCACCACTCAGCAGGTGGCTTAAATAGCAGAGAGAAAGAGGCGGAAGTGGCAGTGTTTTATGACCTGGCCCCAGATGTTACACAGCTTTATTTCTGCAATGCTCATACAGGTCAGAGCTCTTCAGTGAGGAAGGGGACCCTCCTATGGCACAGACCTCCAGAGGAACATTGAAGGTCATCTTGGAGGAGACCATAATAAGCACCGAACCTGAGGCACCAACAAATTTAGGCATCTGAAAATACAGAGCTCTCAGTAGAGAGGGGATGAGGTTTCTACACTCACTGGAAGGAATAGGTGATTATATATAGGACTGAGAAATAAGAGGCAAACTGGAGTTTGGAATGGAAGAAAGAGCCAGCCTCACTGGGAAGATGTGGCCAGGGTTTGAGTCTCAGAATCTCAGCATATTTTCTTAGTGCTTTTTGAGCCCCTCTGTCTCAGCCTGCACTAGAGAATAGAGACAATATCAATAGCTACAAGGACACTCAAGGATTGGGTACATCCCAAGTTCCAAGATGGCTATTTCTTGATTAAATGCATACAAAAACAAAGGATCCTCAACATTCCAAAAGTGTATTTTGGTGCAGCCAGATTCTTTCTTGAGGTTTCCTGTGCTTATATTTGTCATGAGCTTTGTCAGAGACTTTATTTATTCATTCAACAAACATTTATTAAGTTTCTACTGTGTATTCCAGCCCTAATCCCCAGTGCTGAGCGCTGGTAATGTATCAGGGAACAAGGCAAACATCCCTGGGCTTCAAGATATACTGTATGGCCAGCGTGTGGGGAGGGAAGGGTGAGATTCAGCTCTTGCTGAAAGTGTCCTGAGTTCACCATGGACCCCCCATATTTCCTACAGTGTCATCGTGGGAGCCAGGGACAGAGGAGTACAAGAGCAGGGCCATCTGAGGTCCTCTGGGTTCTGGCAGCCTCCCCACTGTGACCAGTCAAATGTGTGAATCGCGCCCCCTGCTCCTGTTTCCAGAAAGTCTGTTCCACTCAGGGCCAGCCATGGACATTTCCTAGTCTCTGATTTCAAGTCAAAATCTCCTAGGACTGTGGAGTGGGAAAGCACTCAGGAAAGCCTGATGTGGGTCCTGTTGGAGATCCCAGAAAGATACAGTGATGTCATGCCTGGTGCCTGTGAATGTGACCTTGGCAGACAGGCTTATGCAGATGCATCCACCCCACCGCGAGGCTTCTCTGGAGTAGAGAGGCTGTGATGCAGTGTGACAAGTGACTGACAGGAAGGAAGACTGGGGACATGCAGAGAGACCGACACTAGTGAGGGGTGAAGATGCAGGAGGGGTCAGAGGGACACATCCAGCAGCCAAGGATGCCAGCGTGGCCAGCTCCCCTGGACACGGCAAGAGACAAGGAAGGGTCTACTTGGCTCCTCAAGGAAGTGGCCCTGCTGACAGCTGGACTTCAGACTTCCCCGAAGAGCCCTGAGAGCATCCACTTCCGCTCTTGTGAGCCAGCCCCCCGCTCCGAGGCCCATGACTCCCGCAGCCCGAGGAATCTGACAGTATCCAAACGCAGGCCCTCTGGGTCCTTTCTGAGCCAGCATTTCCCTCTCACAGAAAAGAGACTTAGAGGGAAAACATTTCCCATTCCCTGGGCCGCCCCTTCACTCTTGACTGTTTCCTTTGCTGTCCAGAAGTTTTTTAATTTGCTGCGATCCCATTTGTTGATGCTTGCTGCTCTTTCTTGTGCAACGGGGGGCTCTGTTGAGAAAGTCCTTCCCTATGCCTAAGTCTTCAAGAGATTGACTTATTTCATCACCCAGCAGATTAAACATTTCTGTTTCACTATGTCTTTAAATAAATTCAATAAATCAGACACACGAGTTTGCATATTGCATAACTAAACCCAAAGTATAAATAATTTTTTTAAAAAAATAAAAGACCGATCATAGGAAACAGGGAGCTAGATCTTTTGCAGATAAAAAGGGAATCCAGAGATGAGGAAGAAGGGACGTGAAAAGAATTAAGATGTGTCAGGCCCATGTACCTACTCCCAAAGATGAACATCAAAATTATGTACTGCAAATGCGCACTGATAAAGACAAAATTGAAAAAGAAAAGGGAAGACGAAAGACGTTAGCGCCCAAGGCCACCTAGCAGGAGTCCCGGCCTCGTCTCTGCGCACGGCTTAGGAGACCCTTTTCAGTTTTGGTTTCTGGCCATGGCCAGGCCTCAGCCATCCGCAATGCTAGTATCATTTATTATTTCTGGGAGAAACAAGGAGACCCGGAGTCTGCGTGTTTTCCAGGCCCTCCAGGCAGTCTGTTTTTGCTGGCTTTGCATGAAAACGGCAGGGCGGTGGGCTGTGCCGGGTAACAGGCTGGCTCGGGTGTGAGCTGAGCCCTGAGGACGCTGACAAACAGCCTGGCAGAGGCCAAGGGCACCGCTGAGCGGAGTGAGCAGAAAACCACAGCGTGCTGGGCGTGTCCGCCAGCGCCGTGCGGTTTCTTAGCCCCACTCTCTGCCCTCTGCCAGGGTGCCTGAGAGTCAGGCGATCTGCAAAGCCTCCGTGCGAGGCCGTGAAGCCGGGGTGGAAGGCTGGGGAGCGAGGGATGGTGTCTGTTCCAAGGCCTCCAAGAATCCACTTCAGGACACATAATTACAGCCTTTTCTGCCAGCGCTGATTCAAAGGTGCATGATCTTTGGTGGGCCCGGTGACAATGGGAGACTAGAGAAATAAAGAACTAACTGCTGGTAGCGGGCTGGGAGGTCTGACCCCAGAGATGGTCTGTCGGGAGGGAGAGCCCAGGTCCAGCCCCAGAGGGCGGCCTCAGGAAGCCAGCGCAGCCGGGCCTTCCCCCAGCCCTGCAGCCTGGACCTCTGGGTGGGGGGTGGGGGGTTCCTGGAGCTATGAGGGGCAACTTCAGGGCTCCTTCAGTGGGCAAGGGGAATCCAGTGTGCTGCTGTTGGTTCTCACCTCAGAGTCACTGTGAGCCAGTTTCATGTCCTGGCTCAATTGCTAATTCACCATGGGACAAAGTCAGTTCACCCCTCTGAACTTCAGAGGCTTAGCTTGTAAAATGGGGTAGTAATGTGGTTGTGATTTAAATGTGTCCCCCAAAAGTTCGTGTTGGAAATTTAATCCTCAGGTTCAAGTGAGCATGGTACTTGGAGACAGGGCGTACTATAGGGGAGCTAATGGGGATTCGATGAGGTCCCATCATGACACTGGTAGGTTTAGAAAAAGAGAAGGAGAGACCCCAGCCACCTCATTTGCCCCATCTCTTCCTGTGTGATCCCTTCTTCCATGCCATGATGCAGCCGGAAGGGCCTCACCAGATGCCAGTGTCAGGCTCTTGGACTTCCCAGCCCTCACAACTGCAATCTAAATTAAGTTTTCTTCATAAAGGAGCCCCCACCTTAGGTAGTTGTTGAAGCCATAGGAAACGGATTGGGACAGACAACTTCCATGGAGGGCCATGACACGTCATCAGAAGCTTCAGCATGAACCCTGGAGTAGAAGGAGGGATGTATAACCTGATCCCCATTTCCCAGCTGGGAGCCTTTGGGAAGATGCCAGTGCATTTCCCACAGAGCAACCCCAAGGCCACTCTACTGTCCCCACGCTGTCCAACCCAATGGCTCAACTGCAAGAGCCAGTGAATCTTTGCCAGAGGGACATTATTGGGCACAGGAGACCGGTTGGGAATGGCAGGGTGGAGATGCTGAGGAGTTCCACCATGGCCACCTTGACTCAGCGCATAGGGCAGCTCAGGGTGCATCCTTCCTGAGGTCCCCACAGGGCTGCACCCAATGACCACACAGGGGTGCTGGTGATACGAGGAGAGGGCAGTGCTTGAGGGGCTCCCTAACCTCCCATCCTCCTTTTGCACATCTTCAAGGATGCCCCTTGAGACCACCTCTGTGGGGCCCTGTTTAGGAAGTTCTTGCCTACACCTATGTCTTCAAGTTTTTCTTCCAGCAGATTAAATGTAGGAATCCGCTCCTGAGGGGTCCTGGTCTCAGCACAAGCACACAGAGTGACCGTGAGGGTCAAATGGACAAAGAGAAAATCCTGAGAGCATCTGCTGCGGGGTAAGGTCATGACAAAGTCAGCCTGATCATCGTGAGGGTGAAAATGAGCCAGCGCGTGGCTCCTGTGAAATACCTTGGCATAGAACTAGTACAGAGCAATGGCTTAAGCCAGGCCAGTGTCATTTGACAGGTGTGGAAACTGAGGCCTAGAGACCTCAAGCCACTTTCTCAAGCTTGCACACAGTAATGGGGAATTTCAGACGTAAGTCCAGGTTGCTCCCTCCTGATAACCTCTTCCAGGAGGGAGAAAGGGGGCACAGCTGCGGCTGTCAGCACAGTGACTCCATCTACCAGAGCCACCCTTTCGTGGTCTCCTGAGAACCCGGAAACTTGGATGAAGGCGGCCTTGGGGCCCTGAGCCCTGCAGATTCCAGTCAGGCAGGAACAAAGCCAGCTCCAAGCCCCACTGTGACCCTCCCCCTCGCCCCTGGCTATCCATCATCTTGATCGGGATTTTATGCACCCCGCACGCCAATCACCTCTTCAATTACCTCTCCAGAGGAGGGAGCAACCAAGTGGCATCTGATGTCCCATTTGATTTAGGGCAAGTCACACTTAAGAGGGCATCTGAGGTTAAAGAACACGGAATTCTGGGCCTGTTTATAAATCAACAGGCTTGAGGTTTTCATTATTCACCTTCCAGAGCATGGAGCGATATGACTCACTGGATCATAAAAGAGATCAAATAGCTTTGTTGCTAATAATTCTTTCCCTGACCCATTCTCTGGCACATTTGGTTTGTAAACAGAGTTTTAATGGCATCCCTTGGACATAATAACATCATTTCTTTATAGCACCTTGGCCGCCCAGCCACTCTTGGCTGTAATCGGGTTTAGGTTTAAGCCTCCCTCATTTGTGGGAGCTAATGTTGTTTGGTGTTTTAAGAACTACTTAGGGCGAGGGATATCGCCCTTTGAGAGGGTGGAACCAGCCCCTTCCCTTCCAGAACACAGCACTCTGGTGACTCCGCCTCAGGCTCTGACCTTTACCCCCAGCCTCCCAGGACCCAGGATGCTGAGATTCCTGCCCCACCCTGGCTCTGCAGGAAGCCTCTTCCTGTGCAGGTCTCCATGCCCTTGAAGTTGGCTCCTCTAAGTATCAGGAGTGTGGGTTGAGCTCTCAGCGCCCTGGATCACACTATGAATAAGACAGACCATTCACTTCCTAACCATAACATCCAAAGACACTGTGTTTTGTGTGCACTTTGGTTTTGTGTGCATGAGTGTGTGTGTGTAAACTGACTCACTTTGTGCACTTTGAAATGCTTGTCATAAGTAGGAGGTAACCATAACGAGAGAGGGGATCCACAACCCCTAATGAAACCCCCCCAGGACCAGATATGTTTCAGAATGGAGAATCCTGGGAAGAAAACATGGTACCCATGCCCCTCACGACTGCATCCTGATTAGACATATCCACAGTTCTCCTAGGCACACTCACATAAAGATGAAGTTTTAAAGGTTATAAATAATCTCTTGTCTGTTTGGGTTAGGTAAGCCTATCAAGTGATTTATGAAAAAATTCTATCTGCAGAGAATTTTGCATTTTGGAATATTGCATATGGGATTGTGAATGTGTGCAGTGTGATTGAATTCCAGATGGATACGGTGACAGGCCTTAAAGAAACAAAGCAGAGGGAAGCATGTTTTGACATTCTAGTACCAAAACGACCCTGTCTTCCACACCCAATGGGAAAGAGTAGACGAGAAAGGAAAAGATAGTAACTCACTCAGGGTGGGTGACCCCTGCAGTCCTGTCCAGAAATCCCCTGGGGCTTAACTGCCATTATGGTGCAGAAGCAAGGAGAGAGGACACTTGAACAAAGGAACACTATGGAGTCAAGGTAAATCTTTATGTACAAAACAGGCGCCCCTCATCTGGCCCAGTCCTCCACTTCATCCCTGAGAAAGCTGACCCAGGGAAGGAGAGGGACTTGGCCAAGGTGACTAGCTGCAGGATGGGAACCAAAAGTTGGGTCTTCTTTCCATGTGAGGATCAGAGTCTGGAGGAATCGAAGAAAGGAGAAGAGAAAGTCTCAACCGCTATCTGCCACCCTGAGAATGCCTTTAAGGGAAAGATGCTCCATTGTCACTCCCCACTTCAAAATAAGAAGCAGTAGCTTTAAAATTAAGCAGAGGAGGAAGTGGAGGCGGCTGGGAATGGATATGCAAATGACTTGCCCAGGGCCCAGGATCCTGGCTAGAAAAGGCGAAATTAAGGGGCAGGGTGGGGACACCCCACATTCAAGCATCTTCAGCCTGAGTATCACCTGCTGGAACTGATTAGCTGGAACCTTTCTGCCCCTGGCAAAGGGGACTTCACACGTAAGGCTACAGAACAATCTAATCCACCTAGGGAGGAGTGGGAAGCAAAGATTTAGTCTCAAAGGCCCCAGTGAGGAAGATATTATGTCTCCACTCCATTCAATTCAATAAATATTGGTCCAGTTCCAACATGGTCCCAGGCACATTGCAGGCCCTGCTGAAGACATAAATATATGTGAAGTGTGGACTTGATGCTAAGTAAATTTGCAACTAAGGCAGAATAAGGAACTGGGATACAGGTCAGTGGTAGCATGCATGATGTCCTAGGTTCAATCCCCAGTACTGCAAAGAAAAACCAAAAGAATAATATGATCACTTTTCACTCTGGAGAAATAAAGTGCTACAGTGATAGACAAAAGGTGATTTTCAAACTTTATCAAGAAAGAAAACAGCCTTTGCAGTGCTACATTTATGGCAGAACGTAGTGATAGACAGACGATGATCAGAGCGGACCCAGGTCACTCTCCAGTCAGAACCACACGGTCCAATGGGCTTCAGTGGCTTTGATGGCTTCCCAGCACGGCCACAACCAGTGGCAAGGGTGACATTATTGAGCCTTTTCTCCCAATGTCCTTCTGCCCCACATCAAGACAAAGTAGCAACAGATACAGGATTCTCTCATGTGCTAGCACAGGGAAGAGGTTTCCAGGAGGGAGATGGGCAGGGAGGAAAGGAGACAGGCAGAGAGAGTTTGAGAAGGAGGAGAATAGGACCAGATGAGGAAGGAGGAGGAGGCAAAGGGAGAAAGAGAAGATCGGAGCAAGGAGGAGAAAGAAAAGAGAAGGAAGAGGGGAGCAAAGAAGAGCTGAGGGAGTGGGGGTAGAGATGAGGGAGGAGAAAGGGGAGGGGTTATCCTGAAAGCTGCTGTCCACTCCAACCACGAGGACCCGGGGAGCTGCGTGTGGGCACCAGAAGGTAATCATCAGGCAGCCCTACACGGGGACTTGGGTGCTCCACTTAAGGTCCAAGGTCTCTCCGGCTCCTCCCAGGGGAATGGGCTGCAGGAGGCAGAGTGGGAGCAGCAAGCGGGCCTGGTCTGGAGGGCAACAGGGAAGACGGGGGCAGAATCAAGGGAGCAGGAGGGAGATCTGACTAGGCCAGTGCTGGGTTGTGGGGTCCAGAGGAGGTAAGGCCTGCACCTTTGTCCCTGGGTCCAGGAAGATGGTGTTTCCTGCGCTGGGAAGTAAAATAAATCCCAGGGAGTCGCGGGTGTTTAAGAAGGGAAGAGAAGAAGGCGCAAGACATCAAACTGCTGGGCCCTAGAACATGCGCCATCTCATTCAGTGCTGCCAACAGCTCTGAGGGGTCGGCACTGCACACCCACCTTACAGGTGAAAACAGGGCACTCAGGGATTTGGCCGCGGGTGCGAAGACGTGGGCCCAACGCCTCATTTCAACTGCAACGTCTGTAACTTTTCTTCTTTATCAGCTGGACAAACTGGAAGATGTTTGTAGCCTCTGCTGCAATCCAGGGTGCTGCTTATGGGAAAGAAGGGAGGCTGTGGCCTGCCAACGATGGCAGTGGACAAAGCCCAGGACTCTTGGGACACTCAGGATGGACTCTGTCCGATTTTAAGCCCAGGTCTTGCTGAGAGGTGGGACTCCCCAGACACGGACTCTAGGGGACCCCTGCTTCTCTCACGCCCGGAGAAGGGGGAAGAGAGTCTGGTTGTGGGCTGTTGGCACCTGGGGAATCAGGCCTCCTGGAGGAAACGAGGTAGGTCAGCCAAGTTGCTATGATTACATCCCTCTCACCTGCAAGCCGCTGCCAAATGACCCCAGGGCAGAGTCAGTGCCATGAAAGGCAGGCGCCCTCCCCAAGGAAACTGGCTTCTGGGGCACAGGGAGTCCCCGGGAGGCTGAAAGGAGCCGCTCTCGAGGAGGGCAGAGGCAGGGAGAGGAAACCTAAGGTCATAAGGATAATAACAGCTCGCTGCAGCGGCACCTTTCATCTGCAGATCTCAGAGCCGTTTACAACCACGCAATTAATTTTCTCAACACCCACTACACCACTAGCCCCGAAAAAAGGTGTCATTACCGTCCTTTTATGAGCAAAGAAACCGAGAGCTTAGCTGGCTGGCTCCAAGCCACAAAACAGTTGTGAGGCAGAAGCCAACTTTGGGATGATTGCCTTCCTCTTCTCACAGGAACCAGAGAGAAAAGGGCCATTCATAGGAGGAATCATGATTTCCACTCTTCGTCATTCACTTATTCACCATCCATCTCTATCCATCCATCCCCATATTCATCACCTACCCATCATTCCTTCTGTTAACTTCTCCATCCATCCTTCCACCATTTACCCATCCATCCATCCATCCACTATTCATCCACCTATCCATCATTCCTTCTATTCATTTATGCATTTATCCTTCCATCCTTCTACCATTTATCCATTCTTCCATCCTTCCATCCATTATTCATCCACCTATCCATTATTCCTTCCACTCATTTATCCATCCATCCTTCCACCATTTACCCATCCGTCCATCCATCAATTCTTCTCGACTCATTCTTTCTTCATTCATTTAGTAAGCACTATTTGATACCCTGAGCAGTTCTGGGGACTAAACCAGGACCACAATGAAGACTCTTCCCACCACCTCATGATTCTCCAAAGAGTAGTTTTTTCCATTGTGATAGGACTTTGCAGTTTACAAATATTTCACCTTTATAGAGTATGTGAAATAGGGTTTTAGTTCTGATTTATTTTTTTATTTGTGTTTCTGGGCATCAATCCTAGGGCCCCAGGCCTGCTAAACATGTGCTTAGTACTGAGTTAAACCCTAGCACAGAAATAGGGAGTTTTGCTTCCGTTTCACAGCTGAAGACACTAAGGTGCAAGTGGCCCTGCTCACTTTCCAGACCTGGGATCTGGACCAAGTGTTCCTGGAGCCTGTGTACCTTCACAGCTTCTGTAGTAAGCTTCCCAACCTCTTCCCAGTTTCTGGGGAATCTCCATGTGGCCCTGAATCAGCGAAGGACTTTGCATACCCTTATCTAGCAGAAAATCATCTTAATCAGTAAAGCTGTGATTCAGATAAGGAAATGGCTAGGCTGATGCCAGTACTGGAATGGATTTTCATGAGAGCATGAAAATAAAACCATAGGCCAAGAAAGCATCAAGTTTGATGAAAATGATTAGAATTTCCAGGTGTGAGGTAAATCGGTCTAAATCTGGAGGGCATGTGAAGGAATCAGCTGGTTCAGCAGTTTGCTTTGTCTCTGCTCTGATACGGTGCCCACTACTTTCCACAGATAGGTCCATTTCACCAAGATAGGGAAATGAGACCAGAGTCCGCCTGGACACTCCAGTGGTGTGTGTCATCTAAAAGCAGCAGGTGATGATATTTCCTGTGATGACATTTTCATCACCAGAAAACCATGAATTTAGAGATGCTCACATCGAGCTTCTCCATGGGACCCTGAGCCCCTTGAGGTCAGAGCCGTGTCTGCCTTATTTAGCAAAACCCAGGGTCTAAGCCAGTGTCTGCTGCCCCAGAGCCCTCCACCAACATTTACTGAATGAATTAATCAATGAGAAGTGGTCCTGCATGGAAAATCCAAATTCCCCAGAGAGTAGGGAAGGAATCTGCTTGTCAATATCTTGACTGATTGATTGAACTGAGAAGAGCATCTGGGAGAACTAACATGCTTGTCAAAAGCAATCAACCCATTCCTTTTCCTTAAGAAAGGTAAGAAGGAGGAGCTTTTATGCCCCAAACCCACAGTCTTAGGCTATTCATGAGGAATACATCAGAAGTACGGGGCTACAGGCTGGGTGACATACAATGGCTCTTGTCAACTCCCCTAACCATGGACAGAAATATTTTGCACATCCCAGAATGCCCAAGTGGGAAGGCTGCCATTTTTCTTGTGGGAAGACTGGAGACAGCATTCATTCATTCATCATTCATTCATTCACCCACTAGACGTTCTTTCTCTGTATTAACTTTTCTAAACTCAGTGTAGACTATGTTCTTTTAAGTTTTATCCTAAACTTGGCTTCTTTCCTCCTTTCATTTAGGTTCTCAATGATGATTTAGAAAGAATCATTATAAGCAAGCCTCATGGAACTCAAAATAGATATTGACCAAGTAAGAAATTGTGTTCTTCCCAGTAAGTTTGAAGTTTTCATGACAAAAAAAAAGAGATACATTTGGAAAATTCTCAGTTACTAACCAATATGACCTGAGGTCAAGTGGTGAAAGTTGACACTGACATTGAGAAGTTCACATCCTTGGCCAAGTAGTGACAAGAACAGCAATTCATCTCCATGACCTTCTTCCCCCAGCCCCATAAGCTTCAGTTAATAACAGAAAAGATATCAAACTAAGCCCAAGTGAGGGAACCTCTACAAACATGGAGCAGTACTTCTGAAAATTGTTAAGGTCACAGAAACAA
Source organism: Heterocephalus glaber (assembly GCF_053883595.1). Taxonomy (NCBI): domain Eukaryota; kingdom Metazoa; phylum Chordata; class Mammalia; order Rodentia; family Bathyergidae; genus Heterocephalus; species Heterocephalus glaber. The sequence goes on from NW_028258412.1 coordinate 17,816,181, forward strand.
GAAAGGTCTGAGAAACTGTCACAGTGCACAGAAACCTGAGGAACCCTGGTGACATTGCAATGTGATATCCTGGACAAGAGCCTGGAACAGAAAAGGGACATCTAGGGGAAAATAAGGAACTCTGAAAAATAAAGGATGGATTTTAATTAATACTGATATATCCAGCACAGAGGAGGAGGCTTCTGGGTTGAGGTGCCACATATCCCAGCGCAGAGGAGGAGGCTTCCAGATCAACGTGTCACCACTCCCAGCACAGAGGAAGGGAGCCACACAGGAGCCAGCAGCACCCCAACCCACCCCCACCTCCGTCAAAATGAGAAGACATGTAAAAAAGCCTCAAAACCAGACTTCCAGATCACCTACAGCAACTCCAAAGGGAAACAAGATGGAACACTCTCATAATCAACCACCTAGACTCCCTGAACTGGCAACAAAAGATCTGGAGAAATCAGAAATAATTTCTCAGATAACAGCAGAGATTGTGCCCATGGTGCAAGACATGAATAATAAATCTAGAGAGGAGCTGAGGAGCATGATGGAATCCCAACATACAAAACAAATGGAATCTATTAAAAAAATGCAAACATTTCCAGGAGATTAAAAGCTCCATTGAAAGTCTACACAGCAGAATGAGCCAATGTGAGGACAGAATTTCAGATATAGAACATAAGATTGCAATTAGTGACCAGGAAAAGAAAGATTACTTTAAAATTGTAAGGGACAACAAGAAATCAATCCAGCAGCTGCTAGATGATGCAAAGAGAAATAACATAAGACTGATCAGAGTCAGTGAAGAAACAGGAGAGTGCAGATGACATAAAAAAAACTGTTCACAGAAGTAATGGCAGAAAACTTCCCAAGCAGGAGAAAAGAACTTGACATACAGATAAGTGAGGCATATAGAACTCCAAATAGCCTTGATCAAAAAAAATCTACACATAGGCATATAATAGTTAAGATTCCAGAAACCCAACAGAAGAACAAAGTTATACAAACAGTGAGAGAAAAGAAACAAATCACATACAAAGGAAAGCCCATCAGAATCATAGTAGACTTCTCAACCCAAACCTTCAAGACAAGAAGAGCTTGGAGTGACGTATTTCAAGCCCTAAAGCAAAACAGCCTCCAACCCAGATTGATGTGCTCTGCAAAACTATCTTTCAAAATTGATGGAAAAGTAAGATACTTTCATGACAAAGAGCACCTGAGGAACTTCAGGAATACCAAACCAGCACTCCAAAAAATTTTAGACAATATCCTAGGAAAAGACAATGAGGATCACAACCCCAGGAGGCCCAGCAAAATGAATCCACTGGGCACAACAAGAAATTAAATGCAAAGGGGGAGAATCCAACAAAAACAAAAAGTCATTACAATGATAAGTCAATATGTATCAGTTATCAGCAGAACCTCAATGCACTTTCTAGGCCAAAGTGCTATTCACAGTACAGGCCTCATAGAGATGTGCTACAGAAATCAGCAATGCAGAGAGCCAGATTGTGTTTTGGATGTAAGTTCAAGAGTGGAGTGCACTGCCAAACTGACACAAAGTGCACTCTAGCTCCTTTCTCTAAAAAGGAACTGCACTTTATATCATAACCTTCCACTGACTTGCATGGGAGAGGTAGCACTAGAAGAATGCTTGAATGAAAACTGAAGTGCAAACTGCCAGAGCATTCTGAAGAGTGTGTTTGGCTTCTAACATCAAGTTCTCCTTAGGACAAATTTGAGGATGTTCCAGGACATGTCTTTCAGCAGAACCTCAATGCACTTTCTAGGCCAAAGTGCATAACCATCAATGTTAACGGTCTCAATTCACCAATCAAAGGAAATAGACTGGCAGAATAGGTCAAGAAGCAAGATCCAACAATATGCTGCATACAAGAAACACACAATTCACAAAGAGGCTCATAAACTGAAAGTTAAAGGGTGGAAAACAATACTCCATGTGACAGGAACCAGAAAAAAAGCAGAAGTAGCTATCTGCTTTGTAGATCAAGTGGATTTCAAACCAACACTGATTAAGAGAGACAAAGAAGGATACTACATCCTTGTAAAGGGAACAATCCAAGAGGAACAGATGACAATCATAAATACCTATGCATCAAAAACTAGTGTGCCCAACTATATAAAACAAATACTAAGGGACATGAAAAATCATATAAGCACTAATACAATTATAGTGGGGAACCTCAATACCCCACTATCACAAATACATATATCAACTAGATAAAAAACAAGGAACAAAATACTAGAACTCAATCAAACTCTTGAACAAAATGAACTTAACAGATGTTTACAGAGTGTTCCACCCCACAAAATCAGAAAACACATTCTTTTCAGCTGCACATGGGTTGCTCTCAAAAATAGACCACATACCTCCTCATAGAACATGTTTAAGTAAGTGCAAAGGAAGTGAAGCTATCCCCTGTTTATTATCAGATAATAGTGAGATCAAATTGGAGATCAATAGCAAAAGAAACAGCAAGAATTTCATAAACACATGGAAATTGAACAACACATTTCTGAATAACCAATGGGTCACAGAGGAAATTAAAGAAGAAATCAGATAGTTCCTACAATTAAATGACAATGACAACACAACATATCAGAATCTATGGGACACAATGAAAACAATCTTATGAAGGAAATTCATAGCAGTGAATACTCATATTAGGAAAAAAGAGCGAGCCCAATTAAACAACCTGATGCTAAACCTCAAGCTTCTAGAAGAAGAAGAGAAGGACAAACCCAAAGCTCATACAAGGGAGGAAATTATAAAGATCTGAGCAGAAATCAATGCAATGGAGGCTAAGAGAACAATACAAAAAAATCAATGAAGCCAAGAGTTGGTTTTTCGAAAGAATAAACAAAATTGACAAACCCTTAGCCAACCTTAGCAAAAAAAGGGAAAAAAAAGGCCCAAATCCATGCGATTAGGAATGAAAAGGATGAAATTACAACAGACCCAGCAGAAATCCAGAGGATCATCAATACCTACTTCCAGAACTATACGCCAATAAGATGGACAACACAGAAGAAATGGACAGATTCCTAGATACATATGAATTGCCAAAGTTGAACAAAGAAGACCTAAAAATTTTAAACAACACAATATCAATCAATGAAATTGAAAACATAATTAAAAACTTACAAAGTAAGAAAAACCTGGGTCCTGATGGCTTCACTGCTGAATTCTACAAGACATTCAGAGAGGAACTACTGCCACTACTGTTTAAACTCTTCAGTGAAATTGAAAGGGAAGCAATACTCCCAAACTCATTCCTGGAAGCAAGGATCACCTTGATCCCCAAAGCAGAGAAAGACCCAACCGAAAAAGAGAACTATAGGCCAATCTCACTAATGAACATAGATGCAAAAATCCTGAATAAGTTACTGGCAAATAGAATGGAGAAGATCATCAAGAAGATCATACACCCTGACCAAGTGGGATTCATCCCAGGGATGCAGGGATGGTTCAACATACACAAATCAATAAATGTAATATACTACATCAATAGACACAAGGACAAAGACCATACGATCATCTCAGTAGATGCAGAAAAAGCATTTGACGAAATCCAACATGCATTTATGATGAAAACCCTACAAAAAATTGGAATAGATGGTCTCAACCTCAATCTGATAAAAACCATCTATGAAAAACCAACAGCCAATATCATACTAAATGGCCAAAAACTGAAATCTTTCACACTAAAATTAGGAACAAGACAAGGATGTTCACTATCGCCACTCCTGTTCAATATAGTTCTGGAAACATTAGCCATGGCAATTAGACAAGAGAAAGAAATAAAAGGAATAAAGATAGGAAATGAAGAAGTCAAATTGTCATTATTTGCAGATGACATGATACTCTACATAGAAGACCCCAACAACTCCATCAAAAGCCTTTTAGACTTAATAACCAAATTCAGTAAAGTAGCTGGTTACAAGGTCAACACACAAAAATCAATAGCTTTTCTGTACACAAACAACAGACTCACTGAGAGAGAAATAGGACAAACAATTCCTTCCACAACAGCATCCAAAAAACTGAAATACCTAGCAATCAACCTAACAAAAGAAATTAAAGACCTCGTCTCTGAAAACTATAGCACTCTGAAAAGAGAGATTGAAGATGATATCAGAAAATGGACAGACATCCCCTGCTCCTGAGTAGGAAGGATCAATATAGTGAAAATGACCATACTTCCAAAACTGCTACTTAGATTCAATGCAAGCCCAGTTGAAATCCCAGCAGCATATTTCACGAACCTTGAGAAAACCATCCAAAAATTCTTTTGGAACAAGAAGAGACCTAGAATAACTCTAGGCAACAGAGTCATGGCAGGGAGTATCACAACCCCCAACTTGAAACTATACTACAAAGCTACTGTGATAAAAACAGCATGGTACTGGCAAAGAATCAGACCCGAGGACCAGTGGAACAGATTAGAAGATGCAGAAACAACTCCAGACACACTCAACCACCTCATCTTTGACAAAGTAGCCAAACATCCTCACTGAAGGAAAGATAACCTCTTTAATAAATGGTGCAAGGAAATAGGGTTTCAACCTGCCAAAGATTAAAATGACCTATATCTCTCACCACGCACTAAACTAAAATCAAACTAGATTAAATATCTAAATATTAACACAGAAACACTCAACCAGCTGGAACAGAGGTTAGGTAGAACTCTTGAAGACATTGGTGTAGGAAAAGATTTTGTGAACAAAACTTCAGTTGCCTGTGAACTAGCACAAACAATAAACATGTCAGATCTCTTCTTACTAAAAAGCTTCTGTACAGCAAGCAAAACCACCAACAGAGTGAAGAGACAACCCACAATGTAGGAAAAAATTTTCACCTGCTGTTCCTCAGACAAAAGTCTACTATCTAGAATCTATAAAGAACTTTTTTTAAAAAAGTCAGACCTCCCAAATTTAAAGATCCAATCCAAAAATGGGCATCTGAAATGAACAGACATTTCTCAGACAAAGAAGTAGAAATAGCAAATAAACATATGAAAAAATGTTCAACATCACTGAGCATTTGAGAAGATGCAAATGAAAACAATGCTGAGATTCCACCTCACTCCCAGAAAGAATGGCTGCTATCATGAAATCAACCAATAACAAATGCTGGCATGGCTGTAGGGAAAGAGGAACACTGCTCCACTGCTGGTGGGAGTGTAGACTGGAGCACCCACTCTTGAAATCAGTACGGAGATACCTCAAAGAACTAGGACTGGAAATCCCATTTGACCCAGCTATTCCCCTGCTGGCTGTCTTCCCCAAAGAATTAAAAGAATCATACCACAGTGATATATGTGCACCCATGTTCATAGCAGCACAATTTGTAATAGCTAAAACTTGGAAGCAGCCCAATTGCCCATCAATTGGTGACTAGATAAAGAAAATGTGTTGGTTTTTTTTTTATAAAATGGAGTACTACTCAGCCATAAAAAATGAGAAATTGTAGACATTTATAGCTAAATTGATGCACATTGAGGTGATAGTCTTAAGTGAAATAAATACGACACACATGTGTAAATACTGAATAGTTTCTCTAGTGTGAGAAACTGAAAGTGTAAATAAGGACTAAAAGGTATAATAGATAATGTGAAATAGGAAGAAAAGGGGCAAAGGGGAAGGGGAAGTGGGAGGGATAGGGGAAAGGATAGAAGGGAATGGAATTAATATGAGAAAATGAAAAAAAGGAAACAAACTCTTTGTAAATAGGGAGGGATGGAGGGGTTGAAGGGAGGGTATGGGAATGGAGAAAAAATAAGAACCGAGAGAGATTATGTAAAGGTGAAAATTTCCAATGATGAATGTCATTATATTGTATACCTAAAACTTACCAATAGCATAAAGAATTTTTTAAATGATATATCAATAATTGGCTCATTCACTATGCATTCATATTAAGATGGTAAAATATGGAGGAAACTTGGTTGGAGGCATGTGGGAAATCTATACAATCTCCACACTTTTGTATGGTGTATCTAAAACTATTCTGAAATGGAGCACCTGTTAGAAAATAATCAGTTGTGTCGTTGAACTACATAATGAAAAGGGAATCAGAGAGAAGGAGGGAGGGAGGGAGAGAGAGAGAGAGTTTCTTTTCAGCTCTTTTAGTTATAATCCCACATAGCTTAACACTTTCTAGCCTGGGTGAATATTATCATGTAAAATGTATTCATCCATCCATTTCATGTATAGGCAGCTGTTGGATTTTTCCTAGGACATATTTCCATGATTTCCAGGCTCTTGGGATACCCAAGGCATTGAGAGTCATCATCCCTCCCGCAGAGACACAAAAGCCATACTGGAGTGAAGCCATGCTAGGGTCCTCAGCCCCCATGCTGGTGTCCTCCCTCCGCTCCTACCCTGAAGCCCTGGCCAAAGGGCCATGCATTGGTGGAAGCATAGCTCTTAACACAGGAGGACATGCCCTATGGAGCACTGCGGTGAGATTCCAGGGAGAAGCCCCTGTGCCCACTCCCTCTGCTGTCACAGCCAGCCTGCTCTTGGGGTACAGCCAGCACTTGTAGCTATTTCCTGACTCAGCGATTGCTATGGAGGCTGCCAAGTGGGAAAGATGGGGAGTCCTAAATTAGCTCTGCAAGTGCCTCCACCTTAATAACCCTTGGCTTTCCCTCACACCTTTCATCCAGGGAATCTCAAAGAACTCGTCCAAACAGTAATTAATCTGGCCCACGACACCTCTGCTATTATTAAGCCCATTTTACAGATGAAGAAACAAACATGAAGTGATGCCAGTTGTGCAATGACTTGGGCTCTGGGAGGAGGGACTAAAAGTTGCTGGGGCAGCTGCTGGCATGAAGGGTCTCGGGCCTAGTTTCCTGGCAGCCAAACTGAGTCTGATATGGGCCACAGGGAACAAAGAGGCTTTGGATTCAGACAGATGGAAGATTCGTGTTTGTGGCTTGGTTGTGCACCATGGCTTCTCACAGCTGTGTACCTCAGTTTCCCCCAAGTGTGAAACAGAGAGTGACAAATATTTTTGGCAGAGCACAGGAAGTGGGGGTCATTAGAAGACTGCACTGTCAGGCCAGCTTTGGTCAATCCCCCATCCATCAGCAAAGAACAGGGTAGGGGCTCCGGGGATGGTGGTTCTGTGCGAGATCCCCAAGGCTGTTTCTCAGGCAACAGGAGGAGCAGGGTAGAATCTCTTCCCAGCATGGACAAATGTGGCACTGGGGCTGGTTCTGTGTCCCCCGGTCTGGGTGGTTAGTGAAGACATGATGGGCTGGAACAACCTCCCCTGACCACAGGAATCAATGAGCTCGAAATCAGGCCCTGGAAAATGACTCCCATGTCTCTCTGCCCCATTGCTGTGCTGTATGCATCTAACACACACATGCACACACGGACACAATGACACACTCACACACATAGTACGTGCACATACACACACTCACACTCAGGCATCGATACACACATTCTGACACTCAGACACACATCTGCACACACTCACATACTCACACACACACTGCATTTGGAGGGGCCGTGTACATTGCCAGCTCCAGACTTGATGTGAAGAAAGCTGCGGTCTGAGAGGCAGAGGACAAAGAGTGGAAAACTCTGCCCAAGTTCCCTAAGGACCTGGCCACCCTTGCAGGAGACTTCAAACATACCTTGTTGAGTTACAGTAGGGTTCCCCGACCTTCATGGGGGTGCCCAGTGCATCCCCCCCAGCCTAACTCAGCCTGGATATGCTGCAGAGGCTACTGAGTCCTGGGGGTGACACGCAAAAGCCACATCCAGTCTGCAGGACGTCATAAGGAGAGGGGACAAACAGCAGGGCCTGCTGTGTGAGATGGGGCTGGCATGCGAGGAATATGGTGGTAGAGGGAAGGAAGCATGTGCATCCTAATGGAAGGAAATCAGATTGCCCATCGAGGCTCTCCCAGGGGCCTGCTCACTTCTGGATGGTGCTGCCTATGCAGGAATGCACAGATCCCAAGCGAGAGCCTGTTGTCCAGCCCCCTTGCCAGCCTGGGTGTGATCAAGATGGAACAGGCAGGGTCTGAGTACGTGAGCTCCAGTCGAGTTCATTCATTGGTCATCATCAACTACAAGCCTACCTGTCCCGGGTAAAGGGCCAGTTGTGGGTACATGGGAGTAAACAGTGTGGGGTGGGACACGCACGTGTGCACAAGTGAATACGCAGGGTGACGTCAGAGCAGTGAGCACTACGGAGAGAACAGTTGGGCAATGGGGCAGAGGATGATGACCAGGTGGCAGCGAGTCAGGTGGCCAGGGAGGGCCTCTGAAGAGGTGGCACTGGGGCAAAGGCCTAACTGACCAGAAGGAGCTGACCATGCAAGAGTTGGGAAGAGCATCAGGCAGTGGGAGTGCCAGGTGTACAACTGCTAAGCGAGAACAGTGTGCATGGCATGGCCGAGGGCACAGAGGGGCCGGGGTGCCCCAGGGTCATTCTGGAGCAGGGATGCTTGCAACAGCTGCCATGTTCCCACAGCAACCTCAGGAAGCGACTGGTATCTACTGGATGGCTGTAGGATGGGCTGTGCCTCACTGTAAGCACATGAAGGCCCGCGAACAACCCAGTTCCCACTCTCAGACACAACAATCTTCCCTGTGGCAGAGTCTAATGAATGCTGCATGTGGCGGAAATGCAATACCTGGCTGCTGAATTCGAGAACCTCCGGGGGACAGAAAGGTAAAGGTAAGCATGAGAGAGGAAAACTTGGCAACACACACCATGCAGCAATTTTCGCATTGGGGTTTTATGTGCATTTGTTTCATTTGGGAAGGAAAGGAAAAGGTGATAAAATGCCTAGTTAAAATGAGAAGGAAAACATAGCCAGGTGTGGCAGTGTATGGCTGTAAACACAGCACAATGGGAGGCTGAAGCAGGAGGATCACTACCAGTTCAAGGCCAGCCTAGGCAGTTTAGCAATTTAGCAAGAACTTGTCTAAAAATAAAAAAAGGGCTCAAGATGTAGGTCAGTGCAAAGGTCTTGGGTTCAATTTCTAGTACCACAATAAATAAGAATAATAAAGAGAACATGTTAAAAAGTAAATTCCGTGTGCAGCTCTGTGATCATATATCTGCACTAAGGTGAAAGCTAACTGGGAACATACGAAAATGAAAACGTCTTTGCTTTGGGGTGTTAGGATTGTAAGTGACAAATTTTTTTCCTTTTGGCAAAATATTTCCAATATTGTCTCAGCATCTTTCTAAATTAAAGGAAAAAGTATAAACTCATTCTGGCAAATCTAAATGGACCCTGGAGATGAAGTTGTAGCAAGGGAGCCATTTCACAGCTTGCCTTAATTTTGTTTCATTCTTCTATACCCCAAGGAGGCCGTTCATCATTACCTGGCTACAGAATTGAATAGGTGTGAAATGCAAGCTGATAGCAATACATCACTCTCCATTGAACTTCAAAGCTCAGGCCAAACTGCCTATAAAAATAGTTTTCATACCGAGCCTTAATCTCTTTCATACATTTTGGCCTTTTTTTCCTTTTCTTTTTTTTAAAGTTTTACCATCCCTTCATTGAATACTAGGTGATAGTTATGCATAACACAGCGAAAAAAAATATATATAGCCAGAGCTCCCAAAGTGTTACTTTTGGTTCATCATGAGGCCAATCCTTGACCTGATCGGACACCTTTGTCAGAACAAAGAATCATTGCTTAGAAGGTGGTAGTGATTAAAAACACACAAGCACAAAACACAGACAAGGGCACGTCACCATAAATGTGTTAACAAGTGTTTATCAACCACGGAGAACAAACCATGGAGCTATGTTAGAATGTATCATTTCAAACTCCACTGCCTGAAACAAAGAACCTGGAAAGCACCTCCTGCATTTAGGACTATGATGGCTCACCAGGTCCAAATCATGGCCTTCCTCAAAACTCCCTCTGACACCTCACATCCATCTCTGAGAAGTGAGTGGTTCACTTACTACCGAGTTCTTGCTATTACTAGTGTTTAATTATTAACTAGAATAGATTACAGAGTGCCAGCTTTTGAAACTAGAGAGATTTTTTATTAAGGGAGGAAGTCAAGATTTCCACACTTGAATGTAGAAGAAAGTTGTAAAGAAGAAGAACAACAAAACAACATCTGTATAGTGTTACAATGTGCCAGGACTATTTTAAGCACTTCTGCACTGATTGATTGGCTTTTTTGGACAACTCTTTGAGGAAGACACGATCATCTTTATATGGTTGAGGGAACTGAGGTAAGAGACAGGTGAAACAATTTACCCAGGATGGCACAGCTATTAAACAGAGAAGGGACAATTTGAACCCAACCAGTCTGGCTCTACTCTAACCATTCTTTCTCATTTTCTAATACCATTACTATTACTTATGAATAATGTGTGAGGTGATTTTGCATATCTGTTCCTTCTACCTCCTTGGCTAGGATAAAAATGAACTGAGCAGGGCACAAGTCTTCATTTCACAGATGAGAAGAGCAACACTCAATGTGGTGAAATGAAGTTGTATTTGTAGTTGCATTCATCACTCCTAATCCACCTCCACATCACAAGATTTAGGCATGAGATCAATTTTCTAATTGTGTTATAAGCAGATAAATCTCAGTTTTTCTGGTTGGGTATGTAGAAAAAAGACATGAAGGTGCAAAATAAATGACACTGGCTTCAGACTAAGAAAAGGAGAGAAAAGAAAGAGGATGCTTCCCCAGGGGCAGCCATTTTTCAGCGGAAACTCAAAATGGCAGCTGCGTTGAAGAAACAGAGAGGTACTGTGCTTATCCTTTAATTGGTCAGTCGCAAAGGGTCAGGGGGAAAAGGGCTGAGAAGGAGAGTTTGGAGACAGGCTTTATGGAGTGAGTAATTACTGTGTAGAGTGGGCAACTCCCTCAGGAAGCAGAGAAAGTTGTAACCCTGAGCATATTCAAGGAAGAGGAAGACAGGCACTTATAGGAAATAAATGATGTGTTCTTGGGGAGTGAGACAGGCACATAGAAACTGCAGAGACCTCTGCTTTCTGCAAAGGCTGCTTTTAAACAGTGAGCTGGAGCTGGAGCCAAAGTGCCTTGATAAGGGGCAGGCTCACACTGATGCCCTTGGTTGTGGGTCAGTATGAACCCCCTTTAAAGCACAGTCATGGTGAGAGTGGAGTTCAAAGCCTCAGATATGGTGCTCAATGCTCTTCTGAATCTGCCCTGCTCATTTCTCCAGCACCCTTGCCCAGTAGTTTCCACACCAATGCAGACCAGTTGCTTGTCTTCCTCATGTATCATTCCTTCCTAGTTCCCCTAACTTTAGACCTGCTGAGCCCTCTTCCCACCCCAGCCTCACCTGGAATAACCTCTCCATCCTTTGTGTGACTGGCAAGGTGTAATTGCTCAAGGAGTCCCTGAGATGTTCCAATTTGAGGGAGAGAGGGAGGGAGGTGGAGAAAGAAAGAGGGAAGGCTGAGGAGGGAAGAAAGGAAGGAAGGAAGGAAGGAGAGGAGAAGAGGGAAGGAAGGAGAAAGGGAGATGAAAAGAAAAGGAAGGAAGGGAAAAAAAACTTCCCCTAATTCCATGGTTATTTTCCTCTCTGCTGCCTCTCACCTCAATGCCTTTTAACATCCCCAGGCTAGAGCATTTGCATCATCTCCAGCACCTGTTCTTTCCCCCACCAAATGCTCTATGAAAAACCAGAAAACAGCAATCAAGCAAGATGCAGTTATGAGGACTAACTGTGGCCAGATCATCATGTGGCCTCAGGCAAGTTCTTTGATTTCTCTGCGACTTGATTATCTTATCTGTAAAATGGGGATAACCACAGTGCATACCTCATATGACTTGTTAAAATCAAATGAGAGATAATATATTTTAGCAAAGTAATTACACAGTGCCTCACATTATTATTAATGCATCTTTAAATCCTCCATCCAACACCATAATCAACCATAGAAAGTACGTAAAAAAATCTACATGCAATATTTTTTGATGTTTCTTTTAGCAGAAAATATTTTTGTTCAAATTTAAACTTAGATTAAAAACATGACAGAGAATTTTTTAGAGCATCAATTCTAGGACTAGATGACCAAGATTTTATTCATTTACTAGCTATGTGGTTTTAGAAAGGTTATTTAATCTCTTCGTGCCTTAATTTTCTCACCTGTGAAATGGGGATAATAGTACCTATCTCAAGAGTTCTCTGAAAATTAAATGAGCTAATCTATGGACAATGCTTAGAATGGTTCATTTCCTATAAGAAGCACTTTATAAATGGCTAGTCATTAGATATTACTAGGGTCCCGGTGTATAAAGGAGTTAAAGTAGAGGAAGAAAGAAAGGGAAGCTGGGACTATAGCTAGTCATTTTCCACTTCAATTCTCAAAAGACTCCTAAAGGGCCAGGGATTTAACTCAGTGGTTCTGTTGCTTGCCTTGCAAGTGCAAGGACTCGAGTTCGATCCCTGGTACCAAAAAAAAAAAAAGAAAAAAAAGACTCCTAAAGATAAAGTCATGCTTGAAAAGTAAGATCCATTAGAGAGACTTAGAAAGTTCCTCTCACTAGCCCAAATCTGTCCATTTCTTATCCACTGTTACCCTGCATCAGTGAGATAGATGAGCAGTCTCAAAGAAGTAGACTTCTGTTCCAGTTATCTGTCACTGTATAACAAACCACCCCAAATGCATTGATTTAAGATAATAACAGCCATTCATTTTGCCAACAAATGTGCAATCTGTCAGGGACCACGAGAAAGGGCTCGTGTCTGTCCTAGGGAGTATGAGATGGAATGGTCTGTGGGGGGCGGAGCAGTCAACTGCAAGATGGCTCATTCAGGTGACAGGATTGCCACGCCAGCCTGGGACTCCGGGTCCTCTCCCTGTGGACTCTCCTCTTGAGATTTCTTGGACTTCTTCAAAGCCTGGCTGCTGGTTCCAAGATCAAGTCTTTCAAGAGGCCCAGAAGGAAGCTCCGAAGTTCTTATAGCCTAAGAAGGGAGGTGCCTTGAGGGTTTGGTTGATTTGGAGATAGGGTCTCACTGTATAGTCCAGACTGGTCTTGAACTCACTACATAACCAAGGCTGGCTGGAACTCACAGCACTCCTGTCTCAGCCTCCCCCAAGTTCTGGGAATATAGATGTGCACCTGCACACACGGCTGGACTGGAAGTCCTTGAGTAACATTCTTACCACATTTCATTGGGCAAGAGGGTTGCTGAAATCAAACCAGGTTCAGGAAAAGCAGAAATAGACTCTTATCTCCCAAAATAAGAAATGTCGAGGAATTTGTTACAATCTTTAATCCTCCCTATCTCTCCCTAGGGGCTTGACCAAGCCGGAGACCCCACCCATGAGTCTTTGTAGCACACAAGCAACTTTCATCCCAACTCTGCCAGGGCCTGAAATATCTCCTTTTGGTGTGGGTCGCTCTGAGACATTCTACAACAGATCCTTTTGAATCCCGTTGTATGGTTTTATGCAAATGGTAACTGGAGCATCCCAAAGAATGTAGTGGAATGGCAGTTTTCAGCCTTTTTGGCCCCAGGGAATTTCTCCGAAGACAATTTTTCCACGGATAGGGGAAGCAGAGGGTTAGGATGATTCAAAGGATAACACAACCTAGACCCCACACGTGCTCAATTCACAGTAGGGTTTGAACTCCTATGAGAATCTAACGCTGCTGCTGAGCTGACAGGAAGTGGAGAACAGGCAGCAAGGTTTATTACGGCCGTGGCTGAAAGTACGGAGGAAACTTCACTCCTTATCACCCACTCGCCTCCTGCTGTGTGAACTGGTTCCCTACAGGCCACCACCTGGTGCCTGTCCATGGCCCAGGGGTTGGGGACCCTATACTAGGGCATCACAAGCGATCGATCCTGTGCCTGTTCACAGCGGAAATGAAAGGAAGCTCGATCGTTACATCTGGGAAGCAAAGGGGCTTGATGCACATGGATTGAAAATACACCAACCTTGGGATGGAGCTGTAGCTCAGTGGCAGAGCACTTGCCTAGTGAGTAGGAGGAGGCCCGGGTATGGAAAAGAGACTAATTGGACCTAGAGAAGTGTCAGGCAACCCTCGTGACAACGAAGAAATAAATAGTCCATGTAGTAAATTCTATGTATACATTTGAAAATAGCGATAACAAAGAAGTAATTGGGACGTTTCTTTGAATAATCTAATTTAAGAGGTAGCTGTCAATAGACTAAAAAGACTATGAAAGTTAGGAACCACTGGAGAAGAATCATAGAGTAAGCATTTGAAGTCCTGGATTTGAATCCTGATTTCATCATTCGGCAGCTACATAACCTTGGGCAACTGATTTAGCCTTTCTGAGCTGCAGTTTCTCTGTTAACCTCCTCGGAGAGCACACACACACACACACACACACACACACACACACACACGCCCCACCCTGCGTCTGGTCTCTAATGTATCCAGTATTGTTCGTAGCAGTTATTAAAAGCAAGCACCCTAACACACGCCAGGCACACAGCCAGGAGAATTCAAACACCAGAACAGGCGTTGATAAAAGGGTATGGTGTTCTCCTTCTCAGGAGAGTCCAGGAAAAGAAGGGCAGTGTCTATGCTGAACACTTGGAGGACAGTGGGCCTGTCAGGGTTCCTGGAACTCCTACAAAATGCATGTCATTAGACCCCAGGCAAAGCCCTGGGTTACACCACCACCCTACTGAATATAAAGAACGGACCCCTTCATGCCTCTCTCCTGCATACTGGATCAGGTACCTAATTTACACCCTGTGCCTTTCATTTTCCTTGTAGTTCTTACATGTGATGATTAGATGCTCACTTGTGAAATCCTGTATTTAGTACATAAGGCACGGGGCTCTCAGCTTCCCCCAAAGACCAAGGCCAGGCCTGTCTGGGTCACAGACCCCCATCTGCCGCCTGACACGCGACTCGCCCCGTCCTGCTGTTTGGGTTTGATGACCTGACCCTTGAGAGGGCTTCCCGCTGGGGGCTTCCAGGCCCCCGTCCCCGCCACCCGACCAGAATTAAGAACAGGAGCATGATGGGGCGGAGGTTTCCAGACTGCAGACCACAGCGACATGAAGTCCACACAGCCCGGGCTCGGCTCCCAGGGCTGCTCGGAGGTCCCTCGGGGAGCACGTGTTCTGCAAATGGCAGTCCATTGACGTCACTGGGAATTTCACGGATGGCACAAATGAAGAGGCGGCAGGAGAGCGCTGCAGCAGGAAGCTGTCAAGCAGAGCTGCTTTCTGACCAGGAGCCTGTCCCCAAAACGGAGGGCCAGCGACGTGCTGACGCTTGGCAGTCTGGGCACACTGGGGTGCAGACGGCAGGATCCCATGGACCCAACAAGGCAGCTCGGGGGTTCACGGCAGGAACCGGGCCACGCCCCCTCCTGCCTCCTGCTCCTCACCCTGGCCCCTGGCCCTCCACCTCCCTCCCACCGGTCCCCAGACAAAAACAAAAGGCCCATTACGAAGTTATTAGCTCCGTCTCCCGTCTCCCGCGGGCTGAGACAACTGCCAATCCCACGTGGACTTCAAATGCTTAACAGATTTGCCCGCCTCTAACTTCTGTCACTGTGTTTACAGTACAAGGAACCCAGAGAAGAAAGCAGTGGAGAAAAGTAGTAGGGCTGGGATTGTGGGGGGACAGCAGAGGGGGCCAAAATAAATGCCGAGCTCCTTCAAAGGGTCACATTCCTGCCTGCGGTTTGCAAACACTTCCTCTCCCCCCGCCAGCCTGCAATCACGGAGCGGTGGTCACCAGAGCACTGTTTACATCCAACACCATTACCGGCGGCGGGAGACGGCAGAATTAAGGCCTCTGCTCTCTGCTCTCCAACTCCCCATTATCTTTTCCCTCCCCCCACCCCCTTTCATCAGACGCCTCCAATATATGAAGGGGTAAAAGCCTTTAATGGGATTTTGAAGATCTTAAAAGCCAGGCGGTTTGTTTAAAAAGGAAAAAGGCCAAGAGTGGGATTCCTGGGTCCACTTCTTTTCAAAAAGGGGGGGGGGACTTTTTTCTACCCGTGCCCCCCATCTGCCAAGGAAGTGTTGGGTTTGAGGTTTGTCTTGCATGGACGGACAGACCGCACTGGGCTGACAGGGCGATCTGGGAGCTCCCGCCTGGCCTGGCATCTCCTCTCCAGCTTCCTCTCTCTGGGCCAGGCCTCCAAGGCCCGAGTTGGTGCCCACATCCTGGTCCTGCTTGGCCAAGTGTAATGGTGGCTGAGGGGACAGAAGAGAAGGGACGGAGCAGTCAGGGCTGGAGGAAATATGATGTGTTGGCCAATCTGAGGCTGGATGCTTGGTTTCTTCATTCCCCGAGGCTGGGAAAACCCCAGTCATACGCGACCACAAGGTTTGGTTAGGAGAGAGACTGGGTTTTCCAAAGCTGTCGTTCTGCTTGGTATTCTCTTTCCGTTTCTCTAGGCCAGTTATGGATTGCTGAATCGGCACTGGGCTTGCTCGGGCTTCTCCTGAGGAGCCATGTGAGGTGAAGACTGGTTTATTAGGAACAGCATATTTGGGGGGACCTCGTGCTGAGGGGTGCTGTACAGAAGAAGCTGGTGGGCAAATGAGCAAGATGAAGTCGGGTGTCGGTGAGCAATCTCGTGTCGCCATAGTACCACGTTGGCCCTGGTGCCCCATGGGCTGTAATTACTGCACAAGACATTCAGGGTGCCAGGCTGAGTTGGGGCAGCGGTGTCGTTGAGTTACACAGGGATGCAGCCCTGGGGTGTGGTGTGGTGCTGGGTAGGGGTGTGGGAGAGCCATCAAGCCCTGCCTTTCTTCACTGCTGGGGTAAGAGAACCCAGCCTCTCCTTCCGCTCTCACCACGTGTCCCCTCTGCAGACACTGGTGGTGTTCTGGTGACACGAGACAGAACTGTGCCCTGAAATCCCAAAGGGGCCTTGAGATTGTCCAAGCACAACTGCCCAGATTGACAGCTCCAAGTCCCAAGAGGCCCTCTGCGAAGGGCGACAGGATCTCTTGAAACAGGCTCCCTTCTGACCATACAGAGCTGCCAGGCAAATCTTAAGCCTCACCTCTCCCCTTGTGCATGTCACAGAGCTTCCTAAACTCACTGAGACACAGGGCGTGGTGGTCCAGCCCAGAGCAATGGCAGCATGTTACCTCTCCCTTCTTTCACCAGAACACTGCTCTCTGCTCTTTGGTAGGCTGCTTCCTTCCTGCCCAAAGCTACTGTCAGCAAAGCACCTCAGTAATACAACCAAATCTGTAATCCCACCATTCTAGGAGGCTGAGGTAGGAGGATTGCAAATTCAAGGGCAGCCTAGGTAATTTAGTGACTTAGTAAGACCTCATTTCAAAATAAAAAGGGCGGGCAATGTAGCTTCATGTGAAGGCCCTGGGTTCCATCCTCAGTACTGTACTGCAAAAACAAACAAAAAGTAACAGAGGCACATTTTTAAAAATAGAATCACCTTTTATAACAGAACCTATTCTGAAGACAATAGCAATAATCACAACCTTAGGAGGTACCATTGCTCACATACACACAGTGAGCCCAGTCCTGAACTAAGCATTTCATATGCTTCCTCCCATCTACACCTCAGAGGGGTTGTATCCTCCAGCACCTCCAGAACAGAGGTGTTACTGACTTTGTTTGAACTACATGCAATGCAACAGTTCATTCAACAAATA
This sequence comes from Heterocephalus glaber, assembly GCF_053883595.1. Lineage (NCBI taxonomy): Eukaryota > Metazoa > Chordata > Mammalia > Rodentia > Bathyergidae > Heterocephalus > Heterocephalus glaber. Next base: position 17,833,821 of record NW_028258412.1, read on the forward strand.
TTTTCAGAGCAACTTCTATATGCCAGGCACTGTGCTTGGACCTGGGGGTATAGCAGGGAACAAAACAAACAAAAATCACCGCTTTCCTGGAGATGCCAGTCTGTATGTCACTCATTTGTCCTTTCTTTCTTTGTTTTTTTTCAAGGCCCTGGGTTAATCCAGAAGCCACTTTCCTTTTTTTTTTTTTTTTTTTTTTTTGGTACTGGGGATCGAACTCGGGACCTTGCACTTGCGAGGCAGGCGCCAGAACCACTGAGCTAAATCCCCAGCCCACATTTGTCCTTTCTTCTCTTTAACTTTTATATATATTAGTACATAGTAAAGCACATGATGGTTCCATTCATTTCAGGGAGTTGGTACAGGCACATAACACATCTCAATTCTTCTTATGTTCCTGCCTCTCCCCTACCTCTGCCGCCCTCCACCTCCTGATCCCCTTCCCAGCTACCTATTCTCTCCCTTTTATTTTGCTCTGGGATTTGTCCTTTAAGGTTGTGGTGACTGGCTTTGGTTTCCTGGGGTTTCGTTTGTGGTTTTTGTCTCCAACATTGGTTACTCTGCCCCTGTGCCAGCCCCTCGGTCACTGTCTGTCGGTTACAAACACAAATAACACAACGCACAACCCCCTAAGCACCAGTACGGCTCTCCTGGAGCTGGGGCTCTGACCCTGGAGTGCTGCTGAGGAAGAGAGGAATGAAGTACCACTCCCTGTTGGGTTGTAGGTGGCATCTTGGGCAGCTCGAGGGACATTGCCAGTCTTGCCAGCAAGTGACAAGGAACAAGGTGAAACCCTGGCTGGGACGATCCCCTCCCAGGCCCATGGTGGCTGCTGCCAGGGAAAGGGGAGCAGTTTGCTTTATCCAGGGAAGATTTGTGCAGGGGGTTGGGGCTTCCCTTCCTCTTGGGGTTGCAGAAGAGAGAAGAGGAAGGATGACAGATGAGGGCCCCAGTCCCCTTTGTGCCTTTTCCAGAGCCTGGGTGCATCCGTTTGCTTCTTTGAGATTTACATTTTTCATTGGTTCGATGAGCATGTTTGTAACACCTCAGCAGAGCTGGGATAAGAAGGTGAAATGAGAATACTTGTGAAAGCTGCTTTGCACGCTAGACAGAGATGCACACGTATGATACACCCCTCCAGCCTGCCAGAGACCAACCCTCCAATCAGGAGCTACAAAACAGCAACCCAGCTGGGTGTGGTGGTGCACGCCTGTCATCCCAGCATTCTGGGAGGCTGAGGCAGGAGGATCACAAGTTCGAGCTCAGCCTGGGCAGCTTAGTGGCTTAGTGAGACCCTGGATCAAAATTTAAATAAATAAATAAATAAACAAACAAACAAACAAACAAATAAATAAATAAGGTTGGGGATGTAGGTCAATAGGAAGGCCCTGGCTTCAATCCCCAGGACAAGAAAGAAAAAAAAAAGCCCGGGAGCTATGAAGAAGAATCCAGGTCTTCACGGGAGAGAAGGCCAAGTGGAGGAGCTGTACAAAAAAGACAATGCAGGTCTTGTCAACAGTTTGATTATTATTAAGCATGTTTGCAATACATAATAGTGACATTGGTTTTGGGGAATCGGTCCTTACAAATAGCATATTCTCATGTACCTCAAGCCCCGTGTTTAGGAATTATAAGTGAGCTATGCTTTCACCTTGGATAACCATGCTATCCCCGCTTACTGGATGGACGGGCAGATGTGCAAGGAGGTAACCCCAGTTCCCATGGTTGCCAAGCCCCCTCCTCCAGAAAAGAAAACCCTGGCGTTCGAACTCAGAATGGTCACATCCCATGTGGGAACCTATACTGATCCCACTTTGTCACCTCTTTTACCCAATGTACACCCTGGAAGAAAAAAACTTGCTCAATTGGATTTCCATCTAAAGGTTCCCCCTGCCTTTAGTACCCTCTCCTCAGAATAAGCAGACCCCCACCCCTCCATCAGGCCACTTTCTGAGCCCTGGAGGGGGTGCTCCCTGAGTGAAGCTGTCCCTCCTGAGTGTCCATCTCCTGCTTCCCCACACCAGGGTTGCCAGGCACTGCCCAGGGCGCAGAGATGGCCCCTGTGCCGTGCCTGGGCACTGGGCCTTGTCTCCCTAGCTCAGGGACAACAGCCTTGCCGAGGTACCCCGCATGCTTACATTGGTTGGGCTGCACTCTTGATTCGAGCTCTGCGTTCATCTCCATTCATGAGGACTGTCGTGGAGACAGTGCTGTTCTCCCAGACTGTCTCCAAACCCACAAGCTCCTGGCTTTAATCCTCAAAACCCCATCTCTCTCTCAGGCCGTCCCGCTGTACCCCATCCAACTACCCAGCTGCCCAAGCCCGAAAGGCCACCCCGCACCACCCCTTCCCACCACAGACAGTGGAAGCCTTTTCCATCTGCAAATCCATTCATCCTGCTTCTCGCATACAAAACGTCCCCGTGGCTCCATGTTGCTGGACGGTGACAGTCCAGAGGCGAGATCAGGTCAGCCTCAGCTCCTGCTAACTCTGGGCCTTCAGCTGTGTGTGGTCAGCCTCTCTGTGCTCTGGGTTTGCAGGCTGCTCCTGTAGCTCAGGGCTGCTGCAAAGATGAACGAATAAGAACTTTAGAAAGATGTCCAAAAAACAGTAAAGACGATGAATTTAGCCATTATCATCCCTTCTATGGACATTATTTGAATAAATTCAAACCTCTTACTATGGCACACAGAGATGAACAAGGTCTGTTTCTTGCCTTCCTATCCATTGCTCTCCCTTCATCTCACCCCTTATTTTCTATGCACCAACCATCCTGAACTTCTCTGGTCTTTGAATGCAACACAGGGACATGATTTATGCATAAAGATATTCATTGGAGTGACATTTATAATAAAGTTTTGGGGGGGCGGGTATTGATACCAGGTTTCTCTGTGTCATCCAGGCTGGCCTTAAATTGGTTCAGTTTCCCAGGCTGGCCTTGAACTCGAGCTCCTCCTGCCTCAGCTTCCCCGGTGCTGAAATTACAGGAGTGTGCCATCATGCCCAGCAAAATAAAGTTTTTTTAAGTTAAATATCCATCAATTAAAAATGGTTAGGTAAAATTGTGGTATAATCAAATATATCACCATCAGTTTAAATTATGAATCTAATGAATATTTAATGATATGAGAAAATGCTCAAAATGTGTCAGCATATGAAAAATGATTCTATGTATAGGTAGCATTATCTCGACCTGAAGGAAATAAATCAACATATTCAACAGTGTATATCTCTCCACTGCTAGATTATAGATGATTTTTTTCTCCATATTGTGCCCATTTTCCAAATTTTGTATAGTCAGCACGTATGCCTTTCATAATGGAGGGGTGGGGGAAGATAGAGAATGAAAAATGAGAGATGAATTTATCTTTTTTGTTTTAAATGAAAATATTCTGGATTTAAAAGTTAATTTCATCCAAATTCACTCCTCCTCCTCACCACACACATATAATTCCCACCATTCCCCCCTTTCTCTGTCCATAAAAACAACAATTTCAATTCTGGTTTTAAACAATTGAACTAAAAATGTCAAGAAAAACCAATTCCCCTCCAAAGGTTAAATTAATTTGTTAGGCTCCTGTCCCAGGATAACAAAAATCTTGAAATGAGGGGAAAAAATTACAATCTGCTTCATTTCAGAATAAAATCCAAAACAGATTTCAGTGGCAGGGGGCAAATGCATATTACATTTCAAAAAAGGGAGACAAACAAGTCATATGCTTTTATTCCAAGATTTGGGGATATTGTCTCTCTACCTAGTTTAGAAATCGTTACCTGGTTTACATGACGTATCTCTCAGAAGCCCAGATAATTCTTTCATGTGTTGTTTGGAGGTTGTAGTAGGAAATGGTATATGTGAGTGTGAGTGTCTGTGTAGGGGGGTGTTGGTTTGACCAGATGTTCTGAATGTACACAGACTTCATCTCTGTCTCCGAGATGCTGGGTTGACCAGATGTCTAAACTCTTTGTGCATGTATGTGTGTGTGTCTGTGTGGGTGTGGGCATGCCTATGCACACATATGTATGTTGAAAAAGGAACAAAGTACACAACAACCTTTTTCTTTCCAAAGCAACTTTGATAACTCTCTGCTCCAATAAATTATGATTTCTTCTCCACCGCTTCCCCAGTGGAAACAGTAGGTTCCCATACCCACTGGCAGGGCAGGCGTGGCTGTGACCGCCAGTCGATGGTTTGTCAAGATACACACTCCAGCGCCTCATTCTTCTAAAAATGTTTTCAATGAAAGAACTTTGCCTCTTAGACAAAAATCGGAACTAATATAAGAAAGAACGTCATTGTTTAGCATGCAGGATAACATTGGTAATATATCATTATGAACCCTTAATAAATGAAAATACTATGCACATTTTCCTGTGATTTTATACTCAATTATGAAGCATCGCAAGAGGAGGGAATGAAAGAGACGAGCGCCCTGGCTGGCATTGTGACTTTGACATTACAACTAACTGTATTTATGACGGTCCCATACAGTTCATATACTTCCCTCTACTATGCCAATAAAAAGATGGCATTTCCCAGCATCTCCTCTCTGCTCATGTTTTATGTCTTACTTTCCTCTGGGGGCTGTGTGCTCTTCAGCAGAAGAGCTGATTTTTCACAGTGGCGAGGGGAGGGGAGGTTGGCCCTCTTTCTACCCCTCAATTGCAATTCTCCTAGTAGGCCTCAGAAAGACCAAATATTGTTCCTTTTGCATGCCACACACATGTGCACATTCCTAACAGCTCACATTTCTCAGAGCCCTGACTGCCTACCAGGAGCTGGGCGTTGCACATCTTGCTTCAATCTCCCTCCCTGGCCCTGGGGAGAGGCAGGAACTCTGGTTCTGCTCATTGTGCCGATGAAGAGACTGAGGTTCTTAGAGGACCCAAGGACACTCCATGCAATCCAGGACTCTGGCCCTCAACGTCAAAGCTTCTGGCATTGTGCTTGTTTCCTTTCCTGTCCTGTCTCTCACTGTGGGGGCTTTTGTGGCCCCCAGTAAGTAAACGTTCCAGGTGGCAGCACAGACGGCACTCTGGCAGGACCTTCAACAAGGATATGGTGGGAGAGCAGTTAGGGTTGCTTCTCCCACGGATCTAGCTGCATGACCTTGGATAAATAACTTGACCTTCCTGGACATCAGTGATGTGATCCGCAAAAGAGAAATATCACAGCTTTGTGATGGCACAGAATTTGTCCTTAAGATTTGTGATTCGCTCGTGCAAATAATATTCACTAATTTCCCCTTAGGAGGTGGAAAGATGCTGGGTACCTCTGATGAAATCACATGCACGGCCTTTCCTCCCGGAGCACAGGGTCTGGCGGAAACACAGACACAGAGGCAGGTGTAACAGACTGTGGTGGGGCCTTTGATGGCGGTGCCCTAGTGTAGATGCTCAATCCTCTAACCAACGACAAAGCACCAACAGGCAAAGTAACTTCAGAGTCACCCAGAATTGTTTCATCAGCAAGGACCCCTGCCAAAACAAAAGCCAAAGACTTGTAGAAATGAACGGGACTTCTGCAGAGACAATTGTGGGTACCATTGTGGGTACCGGCACGAAACTCACGTTTGCAGTATCTCAGCAGCGATCGAAGGTTATCACGTCAACAAATGACCGCTCCTGTCGATCAATACCTTTGTTTTGTTGTGTGTATTTGTGCATGTGTGTTTACAAATATATACTTGCATATCTAGGCATCAATCAGCAAAACTGAAATGTGAGAGAGGCTTTTGAAAGCAATGGGCAGCCAGGAAGAAAAAATATTTTGAAGTACTCAGCAAGATAATACTCTTCAGCCACACTCCGTCTTCCTACCTCCTGACTGCTGGATGTGCTGAAGTGGGGTTTCCTTCCTCCTGGCCAGGACCGACAGTCCCACCATGTAGTACATGGCGGGGGGGGGGGGGTCCCATGCAATGTGGGGTGTTTAGCAACATCCGGGACCTGTGTGCATCCCCTGCCCCACCTGCCTCATTGTGACGACCAGTAATGTCACCCCAAGGTGAGAACCAGGGGTCAAAAACCAAAAGCGCCGCAATGTTTTAAAGGCGTTGAGACCAATTTACGATCTGGCTCAGCCTAGCCTGGTGCCTCCTACAGCAGCTTTTCTTCCTTTAAGCCAGGAGTTATGGAGTCTTAAAAATATCCTTCCTTCTCCTCCCTCTCAACACTCCCTCGTTCGGCAGCAGTACCATCTGGGATGCGCACTGTAATACCGGAGCCCCCCGAAACACTGAGTTCTCACCTCCACCCTGGGCTCTGTCCCGAGCCAGCCCGTTCTCTCCAGCACTCCATCTCATCCCCTGAGAAAGGGACATCGCATGTGCGCTGTACACCACAGTCCTTGCATATGACCTTCCTAACTGGCACCGTAGGGGGTTGGTGGTGTGGCTTAGTGGTAGAGAGAGTGCTCAGCATGCTTGAGGCCTTCATTCAACCCTCAACACTCAAACAGAAAAAAAATAGAAACAGACATAGTGGTGCATGTTGACAGTCTCAGCCATTCAGGAGACTGAAGCAGGAGGATTTCTTGAGCCCAGAAGTTTGGAGCTAGCCTGAGTCACATGTGAGACCCTGTCTCAAAAATAATAATAATAATAATAATAATGTTGCTATAATTGCCCTCTATGTAATCATTTACTTACGATTTGGGGAATCCTGGTTATTGAACCTAAGACCTTCTCATTTTATTTTTTATTCTGAGACAGGGTCTTGCCTAATTGTCAAGTTGCTAAGTTGCTGAACTTGTGATCCTCCTGCCTCGGCCTCCTGGAGTGCTAGGAATACAGGTGTGTGCCACTACAGCCATCTTACTTACTTAATATCTTCTTACATCGCCTCTTTTTATTTACTCTCACAAGAAAACTATCTACCATTACTCTACATGTACATAATACTCACCCAGCTACATCCACCACCCCTTTTTATGTTTTATTCTGAGATAGGATGTTTCGAAGTCACTAAGTTGCTCAAGCTGGCCTTGAACTTGTGATCCTCCTGCCTCGGCCTCTCAGAGTGCTGCAGTTACTGTTGTGGCCCTGTACTTCCGAATGCCTTATCTTTTCCTGCCCACGGTGCAGCTGCATGTAAATAACATCACCACCCTGAGCCTTATTTTCTTCATCTGTAGAATGGAAATATCATAGTTGACCCTCAAAGCTGTGAGGGGTGAATAACATTAGCTTTGCTTTGACTTCAGCTTTTCTTGGATGGTAACATCTCAGCAGAAATGAGTCTCTCAGTCATCTTCGGAGCCACTCTTCGGAAGCTGCATAGCAAAGCAGAACAAAAATCCTTGATCTCACTCCCTTTGAGCTACTCAGCATCATCCAAGTCTCCTGAGCCCATTTTCTTGAGTAGAACAGGCTCAGGTATGGCTGGGTTTCTCCCCTAGAGAAACCCAAAATACAGACGGAGATCAGATGAAGGCCAGGTGGCGGAAGTGGAGAGATGGGTCATTCTCTGGGGGAGGAGGACTGGAAGACAGAGGGCCAGGAGAGAGAGGGAGATTGGGATGTGTTGTGTGCCTGTGGGCAAACACATACTAATAAACTTCTTTGTGGCCGGGAGCGGTGGTATATGCCTGTAATCCCAGCTACTAGGGAGGCTGAGGCAGGAGGACTTCAAGTTTGAGGGCAGCCTGGGCAACTTAGTGAGAACCTGTCTCAAAATTTTAAAAGGGCTGAGAGTGTAGCTTAGTGGTTGAGCACCTCTGGTTCAGTGCTGGGTCACACAGTGAAAAACAAGGAAGGGAGGGAAGGGGAGGGAGCTCTTCAGCTGCTAGGTGAGCACTGCACACATCCTTGTTGAGCTCAGAGCCACCAGGAATAACCTGCCCTTGCCTGGCCTGGGGGGTCTGCTTGGTTCCCAGGCAGGCGATGGGGTCTCGGGAGAGGGACCCACCCAGACACTATGGAAAGGATGTGTTTGTGACCAGGTAAAAAGTTCTGCAGGGAGACCAGGGAAGGAAAGGAGAGGCCAAGCCCGGCGGTGGGGGGAGGAGAAATGGAAGAAGGTGTTGGGATCGAGGAAGAGGTGACTCGGAAAACTCGCCCTCTGGCATGGGGAATCCTGGCAGGCGCTGCAGTTTTGAGGTTCAAGTTTGTTTATTCTTGGCAAAATGCAACCGCCTGTTTCTAAGAGAAAAGTCTTTAAAAAGCTTATAAAATCTACTCAAAAGGCTTTCTGGACATCAAATAGCTCATAAAAAGGAACATTTTGATGAGTTAAGTGTAAATGAATCAGAAACATACGGATTCCATTTTGCTTAATCTGCCATTGGATTTAGAAATGAAGGGGAAAACTGCTCCAAGCCAAATTCTTCAGGGGCTCTGCAGACCCCCAAAACCTTTGAAAGCTGCTGGCAACCTTAGGCCAATCCTTTACAGAGCCCCATTTTGCCCCCTAGGACTCCAGGCTCCAGAAAAGACCCCTGCTGTGGGCTGGCTCTGACGACAAAGGAAGGGAGGAAAGGAGGCATGTCTACTATGCACTGGGACCTCTGCCTGCCACAACAACTTCCTGCTGAGTAGGGGCTGAGCTGATGTCATGTGACATGGGGAGCACAGGTGACGGAAATACTGGAGAGATGGGGTGCTGGCCCCCAAGGACCAGTCTCGTGAACGTGGCCATGTGACAATCATGTCTCCTGGCCTCAGTTTCCCCACCTGTAAAATAGAGCTAAAGTGGCCATGTAGAATGGGGCATGGTGGCACACACCTGTTATTCTCCAGCACTCAGGAGGCTGAGGCAGGAGGATTGCCTGAGTTTGAAGCCAACCTGGGTTACATAGTGAGTTCAAAAATAAAATTAATTAATGTAGGTAGAACTTATGGCAAGGGTCCAATGAAAAGTGTCGTAAAACACCTTATCTAGTGACTAGTAAATAATAAAGACTTGATCAAGATTGATCATCATGACACACACACCCTATGGATGGGCACTACTGTTATCTTCATTTTTTGTTGTTGTTTTGGGGTTTTTCTCTGTTTTGTTTTGCTTGAGAAAAGATCTCACTATGTAGCCCAAGCTGGCTTTGAACTCACAATCCTCCTGCCTCAGCCTCCCGGTGCTGGGATTACAGATGTATGCAACTGCATCCAGCCTGTTGTCCCCATTTTAAAGTCAAGGAAACTGAGCCTAAGAATAATGTACAGACACCCAGGGCCCATGTCCCTCTAAGTTGTAGGACTGTGATTTTGACCTAGTATCTTATGACTCTATATCCAATGGTCTTGTACCTAGGTACTCCCCTACTTCCTCCAAAGGACTCATGGGTCCCAGCCGAACTGATCAGACCTGACACCTGGAATCGACTTCCCTGGAAGAGTGGTGCCGAGAGCCTCCCTCCAATCCCCTGTGGGTGGCTGGAGGTTACCCAGAATGCCCCAGGGCTTTCTAATGCCAGGACCCTGTGCCGGAAGTGTGGAGGGGCATCCCTGGCTTCCAAGCTTTTTTCTTCCTGGTGCAAAGGTTAATGGAATTACAGAGAAGACAAAAGCAGGAGGGAGACTGGGACTCACACTACATTTTCCATTCACCGTGTCTCAGAGCAACACCATGTGATACAGCCATAAAAATACATGGTGCAAAAGCTGAAGGCAAAAGCACGCAGTATCCTATATGTAAATGGGCCAGGTGGATGATGCTTGGCCCTCTGTGCCTGTTCTCACACATGCTTTTATCAAAGGGGATAATTACACCATGTGGAAAGGAGTGCATATTGTTTCCATATGAGTGTGAGAAGTGATTAAAACAACTTCAGGATGTGGAATGTTCCTGTGACAAGAAGACAGCTTGTATCCTACATTACACTGTGTTTGAGCAAGAACTGGGGAAATTCCTCTAGTGTCCTGATGGAGGGAAAGCTTCTAAGCGTCTTGTTGGCCAAGCCTCCCTGTCAGATGTTAGATGAACTGCATGGGGGAGAGGGGCAGAGGAAGGGGAGGGTGGAGGGGAGGGGATGCTCCAGCCACCCCCTTACCATGCCTTTGCCTGGCTCTGTATCCACCTTCTTCACCAGGGGCTGCACAGCGAAAAAAGCAATGGGGTAAGAATTCAGGAGCAAACAGGAACAACTTGCTTAACACCAGGAAGGGGACTTGAGCAGAAATAGCACACAGAAAGCACTGGATACAGTACAGTCATGGGGAAAACAAGACTCCACTCTGCACCCATGAAGATGGTTCTAATCAAGAAAGTGGGAAATAACAAGTGTTGGTGAAGAGGCAGGGAAATGGGAACAGTCACATCTTGCCAGGAGGGGATGCACGCTGGGGCAGTGGCCATGGAAAACAGGTTGGCAGTTCCTCAAAAAAGTTCAACGTGTCAGCCGTGTCAGCCAGCGAGTCCATTCCTAGGTGAATTCCTGAAAGAACGGGAAACCGGAACTCCAATGAGTACTTGACCGTGAGTGCCCCTTGGAGCCAAATTCACAATAGCCAAAAGGAGGAAATAGCTCACGTGTCCAGCAGATGAGAAAATGAGTAAAACGTGGCACGTCCACGAAGGAAACAGGGCTGGGGGCGTCACTCAGGGGCAGAGCAATTCTCTGGCCTGTGCAAGGCCCTGGGGTCAGTCCCAGTCTTGGGGGGGCAGGGAATTCATGCTACAACATGTGCAAAATTTAAATAATGCTGAATCAAAAAGACCTAGTCACAAAAAGTTACATATTGTACAATTCCATTTATGAAAAATATACAGACTAGACAAATGCATAAAGAGCGGATCGGTGGTGCCTGAGAGCTTTGAAAAGGAAGAATAACAGCGAGAAACTACTTCATAGGAACAGGAATAGAGAAAATGTCTCTCCACTACATGCAGGTGACAGTCGCACACTACCGTGAGAGGATTAAACACTGCCAAACAGTTCCCTAGAATGGTCAACTTCATGTTGTATGAATTTCCCTCAGTAAAAAAGAAAATAATACTAGCTGAGTTTCAAGGTGCACTCAGGAGGCTGAGGCAGGAGGATCACTACAAGTCCAAGGCCAGCCTGGCCTACAAGCTGAGTTTAAGACCCAAAACCATAGAGCGAAACCTTGGTCTCAAAAAACGAAAATAATAAGAGCTGCAGTCCACCTGTCAGCCCCGGGAACACTTGGCATTGGCCTCCAGCCCAGCACCAACAGCTGGATTTCCCCAGAGCCAGACTTCGCTGGCCCACGACTCCTGTCATGAAATTAAGCTGTGTGGACCGAGACCTCCTTGTTTCTTGGAAGCATTTTATTTCCTTTTCTTTCTCACTAGTGCATGTTGTGATCCACAGTAAATCCATCATGTGCATTTTCCGTCTTGACCCATTTTACTTCCCCTTCCTCTTCCTCCCATCTCTCTCAATCCCCAGACCCCCTTCCCATCTCTACAAAGTCCATCTCCCTGTTTCCTATCTTTTTTTTGGTACTGGGGATCGAACTCGTGTCCTTGCCCTTGCAAGGCAGGCAGCGGAACCACTGAGCTAAATCCCCAGCCCTCCTACCTTGTATTTTTGGGATGCAGCTGCATGAGACCTGGATTGTTGCAGCCTTGTTTTTTCCCCCGCATGAATGTTTGCTTTCATTATCCTCTAGGAAGATAATTCTGGAGGATACAGAGGAAGTGGGGACTCAGACCTTTGTCTCTCAGGATCCCAGCAAGCTGGTGTGACTGACTCAGAAATTAGCATCATTAAGGATTTGGTACCCTTACCCTGCAGAGGTGACCCGTCCCGGGCTGACAGTCACATATACAGATTTAAAGCCTTTCTTTCAGGAGGCTGAGGCAGGAGGATCACAACAAGTTGGGATGCACAGTGAGTTCCAGGCCAGCCTAAACTACATAGCAAGACTGCCTCAAAAACACAAAAATAAATACATAAATCCTTTCTTGCTCTCAGTCACTGTGGGCCCCGGGGGAAATCCTCATCTTGCCTTCTTTATCTGTAAGATGGGGTAGTGATACCTCAAGATGTTGTGACTAGATTTCAGCTACTGTGTAGGAATTTCTCCTGTGACATCATTGTTTTCCTTGCCCACCATCCTAGGCCAGTCTGGGAGGTTTCGTGTGTGTAGGACCCACCCTTCACTGTGTGCCTGGGACTGTTGCTGCCCAGAGAGGTTAAGCGACTTCACGGATGTCACACAGCAAACAAGCCCCAGAGCGAAACTTCAAACTCAAGTGCCTGAAACTCCCACAGCTCTCACAGTGTGCAGGGGTGTGATGTAGAATGGAGGATCTAGGGGCCTCGCCTCAATTCCGTGGATGCCGACCCCTGCATGACCTTGGGTCCCCCAAGGTCAGGCACAGGGCCACCTGGGGTCCTTTGCAGGGGCAGAAATGACACATGGCAGAGCGGAGGGAACTTTCTAGCTGCAGCCTTCCCTCGGTCAGGCAAGAAGAGGGGGCTGTGTTTCTTTTCTTTTTAATAATCTTCCCTTTTAAATATTTATTTCTTGGAATTTGTTCATTCAACAAATATTTATTGATTTCTCATTCTGCGCCAGGTTCTGTCCCAGAAGCCAGGAACACAAGGTCCCTGTGCACCCAGAGCTGACACGCAAGTGGAAAAGACAGAAATGAGCCCGTTGGAGAAATGTCAGGAGCGTTTCAGAGTCAGAAGCCCCATAAAGGCAACCGGGACGGCAAGCTAATTCTGATTAATTGTGGCAGGGAGGTCATCTTGGAGGTCACCTTTGAGCTGAAGCCTGCATGACCAGAAAGACCTGGAGAAGAGTGTTCCAGGCAACTGGAACGGCATGTGCAAAGGCCCTGAGGTGGGAAGGACTCGGACATGTTTGAGCAGCAGCATGGCTAGGGTGGAGCAGGCTAGCAGTAACAGCAGATGGAAGCTGAGAAGGGCGAGCTCAAGGTCAAACCTTGGGGGCCTCACTGACCAAATAACCTCAGACTACACAGGAAACATAGCTTACCAATGGTGACTTTGACAAGGCCCATGAAGTGAGACACAGAGGAGACGGATCGTTGTTACCTGTAATCCCAACACCCAGAGGAGACTGGCCAACTGCACTTTGGGACATACCCGTTCAAATATTTTATTTCCCACGTATATAAATAAACAAGTACACATTTACAAGAGCAGGGTCATATAATACAACTGCAGACTGGCTTTTAAATGTATTTTATTTTGCTTTATTATGTATTTATTGCTTCATACATCATAAACATCCACATCAGTACCCTTAAATACAGGGTCTCTGTGACATGTGAGCCCTCAACAAATATGTGTGCAAAGGAAGAAGGGACGAGGAAGAAAGGAAGGAAGGGAGGGAGGGAGGGAGGAAGGAAGGAAGGAAGGAAGGAAGGAAGGAAGAAAGGAAGGGACAGAGGAGGAAGTAATGTTTAGCAGCCGCCTCGCCTTCCTGTGCCTGAATCCAGCTTCCCCTTTCTGACCCAGCTTCTACCCTTGACACTGAGGTCACCTTCAGCTGTCACCGCCACCAGCTGTGCCGCAGTGACCTTGTCTGACCTTGTTGGTCCTCGGATCAATGCCCAGAGAGGAACGGCAGGGATAGTTTGTGCACCGGAAGGAAGGAACCTGCCTCCCAGCAAGATCCGTCCATCCAGCCCCTCTCGGTTCCCTCGAACAAACAGGGTCAAAACCATTTCCGCAAGGAAACAAACTGAAAGGCCAAGGCATCCAGGCCTAAGTCCCTGAGTGTCCCTGGACTGCTCAAAGATCCCCTCATCTTGCTCTGCCCACAAGCACTAGTCCTGCCCCGAGGAGGTGCACCCTTCTCTCTGCAAAATGAAGACGTGCAAAAAGATTCCTGGAGCCACCTGCCAGGCCCTTTAATAACCCACCGGTTTCAATATTGCTTTGGCAGCTGCGATAATGATTTCTTTTCTTGAAGTGCAGAACCCAGAGGCCAACTTGAGATCATGGCCATGGCCCCCCGACTCCTCCCCACTGCCACTACTTCTCTCTCCGTCCCCAGATTCCCCAATTACAGAGCAACGAGCAACCGGAAGTGAGGTGTGCCTATCCAAGGGCCCGTCGAGGCCTGGAGATTCAGGCCAGGCCTCCCTGATCTGGTCCACAAGTACTTTGGATTTCAGATTGTTTTTAGATTTTGCAGTATCTGCATATACATAATGAGGTGTCTCAGGGGTAGGACCCAAGTCTAAACACAAAATTCACTTACCTTCTACGTGTCACCTGAAGGTAATTTTATATAATGTTTTTCATAATTCCGTTCATAAAAAAATGCTTCACATTGTGGAATTTTTCACTTGTGACATCATATTAGAACTTCCAAAGTTTCGGGTTTTGGAGCATTTCAGATTCCCAATTTTCAGATTAGGGATGTCCAACCTACACCGGTAAAGACACAGACTTGAGTATGTTATTGTGCCCAGCTGGAAGATGAGAAGTGAGGCTCAGAGTGGACTAACTTGGGTGCCGATTGGGAATGGATGGAGCCAGAACTCATGGGCTTGGAGAGACCCAGGAGGAGACACCCGGGGATGCTTCTCACCAAGTCCACGCTACTGCCTGATAGCTGTGAAATCTCATCTGTAAACAAAAACTGGAATAAAGAAAAACAAAAATACAGCCTTTATTTTGACATACAGAAGAAAAAGGAGGAGGAGGAAGGAGGAAGAGGAGGAGGAGGAGTGGAGTGGAAGGGGAACGGGAAGAAGATCAACAACAGCTGGAATCAGGAATTTTGATGTCTTCTCCCCTACAAGCCTGTGCTTCAGATATGACCCTTTCTTTAGCAACAGGGAACTAAAAAAGAAGAGCCAGCCAGGAAAAAAGCAGATGCGCTGGGGATGTGCCTGAAAAGCCAAACACGAGCAGAGAAAAGGAAAAGAAAACTCCCTCCTGCCATTTCACCATCCAACAAGCTGTCCACTCTCCCCACCCCAGCCCATAGGGTGGATCAGACCCTGGGCCTTCACACTAAGCTACACCCCAGGCCTTTTATAATTTTTTATTTTGAGACAGGGTCTCACTAAGTCATTGCCCAGGCTGGGCTTGAGCTCACAGTCCTCCTGCCTCCACCTCCCAGAGTGCTGGGATTACAGGCGTATATCCTGCACCCAGCCCCACTGTGCCTTCTGAATGGGTTTTTAATGCCACTGCCCCAGCTCTGAATCAGACAGAGCAGACAGGAGGAGAACAGCCCACACCAGCTCCAGGAGGAGGTGCAGGAGCACCCCAAACTCCCACCCCTGCAGGGCTCTGAGATTCCAGCTGATCCCAGAGCAGGTGGCTGTCACAGACCCAGCTCTGGGAAGCATCCCTGCTGTGGGGGAAGGGGGGGCAATCAATGGGTCCTCTGACCTTAAGCCTGTCCGGAGGGTTACATGGGGAGCCGGGAGTAGCTGAGAAGGGCGGACACAGTCCTGAGGCTGCAGAATACATGCAGAGAGGCGGCAGAAGATGTTTATGGACAAATGTAATTTTCAAAGTTGGACAGAGTTCACTGAGTATGGTGATGCACATTTGTAATCCCAGCACTCAGGAGGCTGAGGCAGGAGGATCGCTGTGTGAACTTGGGCAAGCTACTTCCCTTCCAAGTTCAGTGAACTCACCAGGAGTTCCCCAGACCTACTGAGGCCACTTTGCCCCAAATAGTCACGCTCTGATCTCGGTATACAGCAAAATGTTTCTTCAGTGAGTGCTAATTTGAATACCTGTAAACAGTGAAAGTGAGTGAAATAGATTTAAATTACTGGGGAAAATTTTGTAAAATCCTAGAAAGACTCTTCTTTCTAGAATTTAAAATTCTGACTGATGAATCATGGATAGATTGAAAGGAGGTCATCATTTCCCCCAGAGGGCCGGGTCTACACCTATTATCTCAGTGAAATTGGTGAAGGGGTCCCCATTCATGGATTATGTGTCACCCCAACAGTGACTATGATTTATACAAGAAACTCCACTCAACAGACAAGATCTCGAGATTGGGTCCCACACCGATGGGGCAGGAAGCGTACATTTATAGCCTAAGATGAGAGGCATCCTTTAGGCGATTTCCTGCTCTAACTGGTATTTCCCAACACCCCGGTCACCTGGCCAGCTGGGTGGACATGTGGCTTGTTGGTTTGCCCAGAGGATCAGGGCTAATACACGCCACAGACCTTCCCCCGTGTCAGGCTAGACACAAGACTTTTCCCAACCACTGGATTGAGGCAAATGGTCATTCTGTCGAAGGGAAACTGAGGCCTCTCAGAGTTTCTGTGGCGGGCCCAAGGCCTACCCCTGCCCGAGACCCAAGCCCAGTTCTCCAGCACCACCGTGACTCCCAGACCTGAGGGAAAGGCGTTTAAAGGTGCAAGGAAGAGGTGTCCCCAAGGCCTCCTCTGACATGTTTCCACCAAAATGTGCTTCTTGGTTCTAAGCTAAGGTCACCTCGCTGCACCCCAGTGCCATGGGAGGCTCTCCAGCCCAGCAGAGGCTCTGCACGGGAACAAAGAGAGAGCCAGAGGGGTGGCGCTGGCTGCATTCTCATCAGTCTGCCCTTTGCTACTCCACTATTGTGCTCCTGTCACAGACACATACTGAGCCTCACTCAGTACGAGTTCCAGTGCTGAGTATTTTCCGCATAACCCACTTCATGTGATCCACACAATAGCCCAGTGAAGCAGTTATTCTACTCACTTGGTACTAAGGAAACTGAGGCACAGAGAGACAAGGCAACCTGCCCAAGGTCACACAGGTCCTAAGGACTGGCACCTAGGGAGGCTACCTCCTGCCACTCCCTTATAACCTCTTTGCTACTTGCCTGCAGTACTCGCCAGCAGCAGTACCGCAAAGCCAAACCCATGGACAAGACATGGTGGGAATGCCTGCCTCTGGCCCAGGCCCCACCTCCCAGCCAGGCAAGGACTGGCCCTCCTGGGCAGCAGGTTCTCCATCCATCAAATGGAGAGTTAGCTCAAACTTTTGTGAAGGGCTCTGTGACATTCCACCACGTTCTAGAACATTCCAGACAGGAAGGAAAGGCCTCCTACCCAGCATCACCCAGGACCACCCCTGGCTGTTCTATTTTAGGGACTGCATCACATGTTTGTTTCCTTGGAGGGCAAAAGCAATGTTTACAAACCACTAAGCAGGAACAGTCCTGGAGTTTTCGCTGCCCACACAGTAGGTGGAGAAGGGAACAGGGAGGCAGTGGCTGGGAGATGGAGTCCAAAAGGAAGAACTGGGTCTGTTTCCAGGTCAACTTCCCGGGTCAAACAGTGATGGGGCTTGGATCTGAGCAGCAGCAAGATGGGAGCATGGCTTGACCAGGAGTCAGAGAGGAGGGGGGATCAACATCATGACATGGCACCGGGACAGAGCCACCAGAGGGTCCTATGAGCAGACCCTGCAGGGCAGAAGCCACAGCTCACCACCTCCTCAGCCCTCTGACCCAGCAGCCCTCTGTCCCTGCCCATGGTCCCGTTTCACAGGTGGTAAAACTGAGCTCTAGACAAGGTGTATGGCCTCCCAAGTTCACCCGCCTTTTCACACACCCATGCAACACATGGTCACAGACCACCAGCCAGGTTCTTGGAAGCCAGGATCTGGGTCCCTTCTGTATTTAGCAGCCAGCCCCTGGGAGCATCGCCAGATGAGGCAAGGTCAAAACAGGACCAAGTAGGAATCAGGGTGTCATTCCATGTCTACCAGTGACAGCTCAGCACCGACCACCGCCCCCAGGAACAGCAAAGTCATGAGACTATGCTCACTGGACCCATAAAGGACCCAGGAAGAGGCAAAGGGGTGTGCATGTGTGACTCTGTACTCGGCATCCTGCCAATGTGGAGTGAAAGTTTAGGCTCTCGTGACGCATGCCACCTCCTTGCTGGCCTGTCAGGACGTTTCTGAGCCTGGATGTCTGACCATTTGGGGACAACCTTGAGCATCTGAATCACATGAATATGGGGCCGAGATTACACAACTCTCCCTACCTTCCGTGTGACAAGCTGGACACGTGTGGGTCCCCGGAGGCAGACACAACCTGGTTGCTCAGCACGGGGTCAGCGCAGCTGAAAGACAAGAAGCAGAGGCGACTGCAGCCACAGCTGTCCCCACCACAAGCCACCAGCCCCAGGGAGGTGGCTCCTCCCAGACCAGAGCCTGGCCTTTTCCTGCTCCCCACAGGCTGCAAGCTTGGGGCGCCCCACGATTCTGCAGCCCTCCTCTCAGACCAGCCTTCACTCCTAGATCCAAGGGCCCTCAGCCCCCAAAAGAACCCCACATCGACAGAGTCAGAACGTATTAGAGCGAAGCTTGACTCCCCAAAGCCTCCTGTCTCAGCAAACCCAGCTAATTCAGATTTAACCTCCCTCTTAATAGGCCTCGTAGCTGGGCCTTCTAATTAATACCACATGTTCCCCTCAGCTGTCACCCTGAATAAATGTTTACAGAACTATTAACGGACTGTATTTGTAAACCGGGACCGCGCGGCTTTGGGGAGTCATGTGGTATACATTTTCTCCTCAAAGATGGAAAAGGCTTAGCAATAATAAATACATTGTTGTGCAGGGATGGGAGCAAGGCGTTGCCTGAAAAAAAATTTATTGCGAGCTTCCTGAGACAGCGGGGCTATGTGTACGTGAGGAATCGGAGCTTTTCCCAAGTTCACGAGAGCTGCAGGGGGCCGGATTTGGGCCAGGTGGGGGCTCGGAAGGGGAGAACTCCAAGGGGAGAAAAATATCCTAGCTTGAGGCCTGAAAGCCCTGGCTCTGAGTCCAGCCGCTTCGCCCACCAGCTAAGTTTTCTTTCACGAACTCAGTTTTCCCATCCAGAAAATGGGAGGTTGGGGTCTATAAGAATAGTCCCTTTTGCAGGGCATGGTGACGCATGCCTGTAGTCCCAGTACTCAGGAGGCTGAGACAGGAGGATTGCTGTAAATTCAAGGCCAGCCTAGGCTATATAGTGAGCTCAAGGATGGCCTGAACTGCAAAGTGAGACCCTGTCTAAAAAAAAAAAAGAATAGTCCCTCTTGGATCTGGATTCTTTCTCTTCTCCCATCTCCATACAGCAGCTCTGATGGTTTTGTGTCAATTCTTCAAATGTACCCAGGACCCTAAAGATAAAGTCCTAAAACCAGATGTGGTGGTGCACACGTGTAATCCCAGCACTCAGGAGGCTGAGACAGGAGGATCACTACAAGTTCAAGCCACTCTGGGCTGCATAATGAGACCCTGTCTCAAAAAAAAAAAAGGAGGGCCGATGATTTAGCTCAGCAGCACCGCGCCTGCCTTCCAAGCGCAAGGTCCTGCATTTAATCCCTGGTATCGCAAAAAAAAAAAAAAAAAAACCCACAAAAGGTTAAAGTCCTAATATCTGAATGTGAACTTTCATACCCAGCCTTGTGGCCTCTGCTCACCTCAGCTCTGACTCTGACTGTTCCTGCCTCTACTCCAACCATGCTAAATGTGTTGTTCCTATCAAAGGAGCCCTGCCCAGTCTCAGCTCTAAGTCCCCTGCCAGGAGCTCTCTCTTCCTCATGTCTCTTCTATTTCCCTGTTCTTTGTCTCACAAAGTCACCAAGTTACCCAGACTGGGCTTGAATTTGAGGTCCTCCTGCCTCAGCCTCCCACAGTGCAAAGATTACAGATGTGTGCCCCCATGCCTGGCTGAGTCTTGGTTCTTTACCACCATGACCCCCTGGCTGATTGGGAGAAAATCTTACAGCATGTGGCCAACCCAAAAGAAGCCCAAAATTCAAAAAATCAATGGAAGGTTTCTGCTGGGTGCAAATGGCTATAAGTTGAACCACTGTGAGTTGAACCATGGTAAGTCAATACCTTCAATCAGTGTTGCTGAATGAGTGTGGGCTGAGGGGTGATAGGGCCAAGTAACCAGCACAGAGGGTAATTCAGGGACCTTTCTAGATGCTTCTCCTCTCCAGGATTCCTGGCTCATATTCACACCATCTTGCAACATCTTTTCTGCCTCTCTATAGTAATAAGGAGCTCAAAGAGGCTAAGTAACTCTCCAAATATTATGATGTCTGGGATAAGAGGCAGAATTATTTTATTTTATTTTATTTTATTTTACTTTTTGAAATGGGAGTCTTACAATCTAACCCAAGTTGTCCTCAAACTCAGGATCCTCCTGCCTCAGCCTCCTGAGTATGAGGATTACAGGCTGGTAACTACAAGAGCCAGGAATTGAACCAGGACCTTAGGTCTCTAAAAGCCCAGGCTCTTACCCACAGTGACATCCAGCCCCCTAGCAGCTACCAGCCCAAGTCACTGCTACCCCTGTTCCCCCTGATCTGGGACCTGACCCCTCACACTTATGGACAGAATGGCCAAGGACTGCGACTCTGAAGGTCCTTGTCTCTCCGTCATCATCATCTTTCTTCTTTGGGGGGGTCATTTAATTCTCCTGGGTCAGCTGCCACCAGGAAGCTGGAATTGTACTGCACTTGATGGAGCAAAAGGCCTAGGGAAGCATTTTGATTGGCCAAGGCTGAGTCACATGCTCATGCCCAGCCAATCACTGTAGTCAGGGATGAAAAGCTGTGATTGGCTGCTCCTGCTGAATGCCCCATGTTTAGGATTGGGGAACAATTCCCAAAAGGAAGTGGGTAAAGGTATGACTAGAAGAGGGGGTGCTTAGAAAAACAAAACACCAGTTATTCATGACATAGGTCCTGGGCTCAGTCTGGAACGCAGCCCCTTGTTCTCCTGTAAGTCATCTCTGGAGAGAAGAAAGACAAGTCAATACATGACTAAAACCCACTGGGTCCCTGCTACCGCACAAGAAACCAAACAAGGGAACTGTTCCCGAGTCAACTTCACAGAGTGGGGTGTGAATGGAGAGACGGCAGAAAAATGAGAGGAGTAAAAAGAGAAATGGAAGACGCAACTATCTGATTTCACTCACCACACATAGTAGGTGCTCAAGAAATGTTTGCTGAAGCAATACGTTAATGAAGAAGAGCAGCGTGTCGAGAGCAAGGAACAGGAAGTCTCAGGGCTTTGTCACGCAACAGGAGAGCTGGGCCAGCACAGGTTTGAATCTCAATTCCAGCACTCACAAGAGCAACAGATGGCGAAAATCATGTCAACCACCAGAACCTGTTTCACTGTTGATCTCCATAAAGGGGAGTTGCACCCCCAACTCCCCCTTTGAGAGTGGGATTAAATACCTTCTCCAAACCCCTGGGATGGTGCCGGGACACCATGGTGTTCCTACCTTGGGCAGAAAACAGATGATACTCTTTATAAAAATCCCACTTCCTTCCCATGGGGCCAGATCCCTCCAATCTTCATTACATAGAAGTTTTACTGCTTTACTTGTTTCAGCTCAGCTCTTGGAGAGCAAAACAGAAAGCAAAACAAGCAAGTCAAGGCTTTTTGTAGGAGCCTATGTCCCCTACAACAAAACATAGTTTTTCTGCAGAATCTCCACAGTGAATTGAAAACGGCCTTAGCTGGTTTCCCTCCAAGCAGCAGAAACCTTGTTAGCAACCTCGAAGCTCTGGCCCTCCCGGCTGGCCTGTTGGTATTTTAAAAACGAGTGAGAAATACCAATGCTGTTGAAATAGCAATGCTTCTAAAATTGCTGCCGACATCCTGGAATACAAAGCCCCACAGTACGCAGCCCCCTGACACTTCGCTCCAAACAGCACGTCCGTTCAGCATTTTCATGCTCAGAGCCAGGAGCCAGGAGTTTTCCAGATATTGGCAACCACCGGAAGGTAAGAGAGCAGCTGGGCCAAAAAGGATGTTGAAACTATTTTGAGGGTTCTATAAATCCACATTAAATTTCTTTCCTTGTTTTCTTTTTTGGCTCCTTCCTTTCTCTCTCGCCTCTCCCACCCCCTCTCTTCCTCTCCCTCTCTCTATTCTTCACCACCCCAAACTCAGCACCAAACCAACCTCCAGACACACATGGGACCACTTTAGAGAACATCTCTGTCCCCTCCTTCTCCTCCTCCTCCTGGTACTGCAGCAAAGGCTGTCTCTTGGGCACATCTCCTAGCTCTCTCCTGGGTCCAGGATTTCCTGGACCAGGGGTTCAGCCAGATGAGCTTTTCTTTCAGTTCCATGAAAACTCTTACCTCTCACCTCAAGCCTTTGAATTTCTGGTCTCCCCTCACATGTAGGTGGTATTAGGGCCCCAACTGTCCCTGGCCAAGGAACTTGGGCTGAGCCAAAAGATTGTTCCTATTTCAAACATTGTTTCCCAGACCCTGGGCCAGAGCTGGCTTCCTGGGCACAGGGCCTGCACAATTGCAGAATCCTGTACTTAGAAGAGAAGGGTCCAGCGCTTGGCTTAATGCTCTGCAGTTGCTATCTTGAAATTCATCATTCTAGAGCAGGAGGCCTCGTGGTTTCGTTTTGCACTTGGACTGGTCACTTGCACGTGATGGAGTCAGTCTTGCCCAATACCCATAGCCATGCACTGTACAGGAGACGAAATCTAGTCTCCATCCCGGCCAAAGCGTGCATTCTGTATGTCATAGGCCCAGCATGGGGCCCGGTTGACATTGGCCTGCTTTTGTGGCTGTTTGGACGTGGCTAGGGAGGCAGTAAATCTGCCGATGGAAGAAAGTGAGTCGAGCTAAAGAAAAACAGGAAGTGAATTAACAGCAGACGGGACTCAAAAGTGGCAAAAAAGTTAACGGAGGCAAATGCATAATCCCAATTTGAGAATTGCTCATTTGAAGAACTGAAAAAGACTTCTCCCTGCCAGGACCGAGCTCCTGACCCCAAAATATCACCCTCACCGACTCAGCAGTGAGCTGCCTGGAGGCCCCAGAAGGCACTGATCCACCCTGAGCTTTGGGGTAAGTCTCTGCATCATCCCGAACTTCAGTTTACCCGCCTATAAGATGGGCCAGCTGTCATCCGGGCATCCTGGCTCCTCCTGAGTTAAACAAGTGGTTTGTAAATGCTGGTCCCAGCCCTGGCTGCATCTGAGCCCCAGGGGAGGTCATTGAAATGCTTGTCTCCAGGCCCCGACACTGGGAACTCTAATTCAGAAGGTCGGAGGTATGGTCTGGGGGTACTTTCAACCAATCCCTTCAGTCAATTTTGATCAGCAGTTTTGAGAACCACCGAGTTGAAGTATTAAAAATCACTCATTAATCATGCAGCAAACACTTGCTGAGGATTCCCTCTGGGCCTTGTCTAGTGCGGGTTACGGAGGTCCTAAGATCTCTCTAACTACAGGGACCCTGCAATTTCTGGTTGCAGGAAGAACTTCTCTAACAAGCTGATAGCATGGACTTCCTGTGTGCCAGCTACTGTGCAGAGAGCTGTATGTACATGGGCCATGACACCTTGGACTCGCCTTACCCCAAGGGGCCACGACAATATCACCAGTCCCACATGCCCTTCCAGAAGATTGCTGCATCCCCAGCAAGCAACAGAGCCTATTTCTACTCCCCTTGAAACTGGCTGGAACTGGAATTTTATGAGCTCCTTGGGGACTGGAAAAAGCGGAAGTGCTCCCCTGTGACCCTCAAATGAAGTCATAAGAAGCAATTTCTCTTCCGCCTCTTTTTGTCTGTCTTGGAATGTCCATCCTAGAGACCTGGCTGCCAAGTAGCCACATGGAGATGCCATATGTGATCTTCTGACCCAATGGAGGCCCCATAAATCTGCAGACCCATGAGCAGCCAAGCTCCTAGATGACTCCAGTACCCACCTGTTACCAGGTGGCTCAGAAGGGATGTCCTTCCTGAGCTCTACCCAGGTTGCAGATTTATGAGCAAAATCAGTGTAGCCACTGTTTTAACCCATGAGACTTAGGGTGGTTTTTTTACCTAGCAACAGAAAACCCTAACATGAACCCATTGAAACTACAGCTCTATGAGATGG
This sequence comes from Heterocephalus glaber, assembly GCF_053883595.1. Lineage (NCBI taxonomy): Eukaryota > Metazoa > Chordata > Mammalia > Rodentia > Bathyergidae > Heterocephalus > Heterocephalus glaber. The sequence continues at coordinate 17,857,600 of NW_028258412.1, forward strand.
GGACAAGTTTCCCCAGTCTCCAGATCAGGAAATTCAGCAACAAGGTGAAACCACTTGTACCACATCACCCAGGTAACAGGCCACAGAGTCAGGATCTGTCCAGTTTCAGAACCCACATGATTTCTAGATACGATGGTCAATGAATGGGTCAGTTTGGAGGGTGTTGAACTGGGAAAGAACAGGAAAACATCTGCAGCAATAAGTCAAGGAATGGGCTTAGAGAAGGAAGGGAAAACTGGAAGAAAAGAGCAGATTTTCTGTGGATGGATGGATGGATGGATGGATGGATGGACGGATGGACAGATAGATGGATGGATAAGTAGATGGATAAGTGAGTGGAGGGATGAATGGATAGTTGGGTGTATGGATACATAAGTGGGTGGGTTAGGCAGATAGATAGATAGATATGAAAAATATGAAAAGTGCCATGCTAGACACTCAACAGCTAACTTTATGGACCACCAGCTACTTTTCCAAAAATCATCGCTTGTAGCAATGATCCCTAAGCACATGGCCCTATAAGATTATGCCACCTCTCTTAGGCCCTATGGCATCCTCATTTCAACAAGAGCAGACTGAGGCATCAAGGGAACATGCATCCATTGTTCCACGACGTCACAACAGCAGAAGCAAGACCTCAGACTCCAGGACCCCAACCTCTGTGCTCGTGGTACTATGGCTCCTCACTCCTCCCCTGTGTGCTCCTTGGGATTCCCCAGCCCCTGCCTCATTTCCCTTCTCCTCTGGGTCCTGTGCCCCATGACACACAAGAGCCCAAGCATTATGCAGAGGCCTTTGCACTTCTTCGACCAACAGCCTCGTAATACTATTACAGCTGATGGCTTTTCATTCCCAATGCCAAACCTGATTTGGAGTTCACAAGGCTGAGGGTTTCAATCCCAGCTCTGTGGACAGGCTCCCGGAGCCCTAAGTGACTGCAGCTTACAGACAATCCAATTGTTATTGACATTTGCGTCTGATTGTTCATCAAGGAGGCGCTGTCCTGTAGGCCACATCATTCTATTACCAGCCCCCTTCCCCGTCTCCTCTCTAACGACAAAACCCCTGTGCGCCATCAGTAGCAGGCCAATCAATTGTAACGTCGTCCACATCTATCAGAGTCGCTTTTGTGGGCTTGGCTTTGGGGACAGCTGGAGGAGAGGGAGAGAGACAGGAAGAAGCAATGTGGATCTAAATTCTTGTGCGTTGAGTTTGAAATGGAAGCGGTCACTGAAAAGAGAAGAGACTAAATTGCATTGCAAAAGACAGATCTAAGGGAGAGGCAAGCAGGGAGGAAAGGGGAAGTAAAAAGAATTCTGAGGTACATGTGCCAACTCCCCACGATGAATGTCATCATTATGTACGGCAAATGTGTACTAATAAAATAAAATTTTGATATAGCTATAACTGTACCTACATTTATATATGTCTCTAGATACCCATGATTCAGGAGGGCAGCTATTAAAAGGAATGTCACTTTGTCACTCATCCTACTCATGATGTCTCGGGATAATTTCCAGCTCTGTCTTAATAGACAGTTGATCACAAGAGATCCAACAATTTGGGATACCCTGCCCTCTCCCCACAAAAAGCATCTCATTTACAGCATGAATGTCCTGCCCCATTTTATTTAACTCTGTTTTCCCTGAGTCCTCTGTTGCTCAAACCACCCCCTTGACCTTAAGAAAGCAGAAACTGCCACTCTCCCCAGGTGGAGCTGCACCCCATACCAAGAGCTCTTCTACTTCCTTCATTAATTCCAAGGACGTGTAACGACCTCGAGCTACCGGGAATGCCGAGGTCATTCTGCAGAGTCAGGCAAGGTGACCCTGATCCAGCCACACTTTCTTCGACTCTTAACGACACCGTCTGGTGGCATGGCTGGCACACTGAATGTTCACCATGAGGACACAACAGCAACCTCGGCCTTCTCGGCAATAGCGCTGAGCTAGCTCATAAAGACCAGTGCTCTTCTTTGCCCAAGTGAAAGTGGGACATCGAAACTACACTGTGATCTACACTAGAAAGACTAAAATTAAAAAGTGATGACATCAAATATGGACAAGGATGGGGAATGACTGTATTCGTCACCTTTCCATTGCTGGAACAAAATATCTGACATGCATAAGTTAAAGGAGTAAAGGTTTCTTAGGGCTCAGGTTTCAGTCCATGGTTAGCTAGCTCCAAGGCAGCAACATCGAGGCGGAAGGGAGGATGCTTATCTCATGGCAGCCAGGAAATGAGAGGATGAGAGAAAGAGAGGAAGAGAGAGAGAGAGAGAAAGGGGCAGTGGGGACACCCTTCAAAGACAGCCCCCAGTGACCCACTTCTTCCAACTGGGGGCAACAGCCATTTCCCTATGAGCCCATCAATGGATTGGGCCATTCATAAGCTTCAAATTTGGGGGGATATTTTAGATCACAACCATAACAAGACTCAACTGTTGACATGGTCACTTTCAGGGAGGACAGGAAGAAGTAGGGGTGAGAAGCAACAGTCAGTCTCTTCATGTTGTATTCAGTATTCTTCTCTGGTGTTTAAATTTATGTAAAGAGAATGAATTTATATATTGAATAATACTCATTTTTAATCCAGGGGCCAGAATCCCCATGTTAACAAATAATAAAATGCTTCCCACGCCATCATCTTCTTAAAATACCCCTTTCCCTGGTCTCTCTTTGACCATGTATGCATTTGATTTTTGTTTATCTTAGCAGTTGATTTCTATGGTGGTGCACGCCTGTGCCTCACTCTGGGAGGCTGAAGCAGGAGGATCACAAGTTCAAGCTCAGCCTGCACAATTTAGCAAGTCCTTATCTCAAAATTTAACAGGGGTTGGGGGTAGGATAGAGGTCATTGCAAAAGGCTTGAGTTCAATCCCCGATATGGAAAGAGAAAAACTCCCGGCAAACAACCTTACTCCAATAATGACAGCAACAATATCCAAGGCCATAAAAACAGAACTTGGCTGACATCACTTGGACAGCTTCGTGACCAAAAGCTTCATCCACTCGGGGCTGCCTTGCTCCAAGTTGGCGTGGTGGAGGGACCCAGGGGAAGATGAGAAGAGATGGAAACCCATGGATCACTTCCGCCGCCAAGGAGGGATTAGAAAATGCTTAGTGAAAGAACAGATGGATTGATGTTAGCTCCACATTTCCTTGACCTTAGAGGGTAAATATAAATCCAATCAACTTCAATTACAGTGAAAAACACTGAGTTCCTTTGGAACGAGGCTAGGATCAGGACTTTGACTTTGCAAATACCCATGCAGCTTGCAACACTTGGCCTCCAAGGCCACTGGAGGAGCATGCACGGTCAGGGCTACTAAATGAGAGCCTGGTGTCCTGCTCCATGCTCCATCTGGAGTGGACCCAGCCGGGACCCTCTTTGTGCCCAAGTACATCATCCCACATTGGCGGAGCTTCTTGCTTGGTGGGAAAAGGGGCTGGAAGACAACTAAGCCCTTGAGCCCCAAGCTTTCCCTGGGCCCATTTTCTTCCCCAAGAAGAGCACTGGATCTCACCTTGAGACCCCTTCCAGATGATGGTACAAACATGATGATCTTGCTGAATTCTTTCTGGGTTGCCTTTAGCTGAAAATGATACCGTCACACATCAGGGAAAGTACCTACTGGCTACCAAAGTTCCTTGGCACTGGGCATCTAAACGTCTTTGCCAAACCCTGAGATGTTCTTTTTCCTACCCCATGTGGGGATGGGTGAGAGAGGAGTCCATTAAATTTGAGGTCGGCAAATTTTGTCTACCAGAGAGCAAAAGGTGGAGGTTTTGAGGGCACTCCTGTCTCTGTCCCGGCTACTCAGGTCTACTGTCATCAAAGGTGTGCACCCGAGAGACACTGGGGTGCGTGTGCACCAAAAGACACTCACAGGGATGTCCAGAGTCACCCTCCTTGAAGTGGCCCCGACTTGGAAATAACCCACATGCCCAGCCATAGCAGAACGGAGAAATCAAGCAGGTTACCTTGACAGAAAGGTGTACAAACATCGTGCAAGCGATCAGTCCACAGTGCACGAACCAACATAGCTGGGATTCCCTGGTGAAAAGCCGGGCCAAGGGTACAGTGAGTTCCGCTGCTGCGATGTGACACGCATCCCTAAAAACCACCGCGCTCTGCACAGTGGCACAATTAAAGAACCACGGTTTATGGAGAAAAGGGTGTGAGAGGACAACACTGCAAAACTTTGCTGGTGAGACATTTTTTAAAAATAGAAACCTAATAAAAAACAATGACTCAGTGTTTCTACATGTCAGATGTTTCTTTAAAATGCGTGAATAACTCCGGTGAGTGTGGCACTTTAAAAAGCCCCGAGTTGGCTTGCAGAGTTGGTATCAGAAGGTCTGAGCTGTGGGACCTGGGAAGGGCTAGAAGGAGGCTGTCAGAACGTGTGGTAGGTGGTGCACAGCGGGCCGTGGCCAGCAGCATCTGAGGTGTGTAGCATATTTTGTGTCTCCCTCCGTGGTTCAGGTCAGTGGATACGGCGCTCTACATTTATTTAGTGTTTCTGGCAACAAAATTGTGCAAAGCAGCTGCAAACTTTGCCTTATGCTTAAATTATTCCTAATTACGTCAATCCTGCTAGAACAAAGGGGCATTTTCAAAGCAAGCACCCAGCAGCGCCGACTGTACACATCGAATGAGCCTGTTTTATAGATGCTTCACAAAACCAGGTAAAGCTCTAATTGAGTGTAAGAAGTCACAATAGCTGTTGGGACCTGGTGACTTTGGATTGCATTGTGTGGACACATTTCCGAGGGGCGCCCTTACATTTACCATGGATGAGGAACGTATCCTGTCTCCCAAAGAAAAGGCAACAGCGGCCTGAACCAGGGGAGCCGAGGAAGGGGTGGCCGGGACAGACTGGAAGCACAGTGCTCTGACTTGCTGGATGTGGGGAAACTGGCTAACGAAGACCCTGGGGTGACTCCCAAGTTCCATGCTATCTGGGTTGGGGAGGCTGCTGACCATCAGAAATGAGCCCCTCAGAGGTTCACTCCTGTCACTGTCATGGTGTCTTAGGGTAGAGTCAACCCCCTCGGAGCCACGTGCACTGCATGCCTGACATCCGGATTCTCCCTTTATGGAACCCATCCTCAGTCTTGAAACACAATGGGACAAATTAATATTTTCTCGAGCATGCAGGCTCACAGCTTCCCCAAGCAAGTGCTGCAGTGTGAGAAGGGGTTATCAGGACCTGGGCGTGGATTGTCAGAGAGGAAAGATAGAGAGCCCCAGATCCCAGCGGTCAAATGCCATCTGCTTGTTTCTCTCCACCTTCCAAAAGCTATCTCTTTCCCGGCTCCACGTCCATATGGTAAATAACTCCGATTGTAAGTTTCAAATTGGAGACTTGTAAAGGAGGAGAGGAAATCAAAGCCCCCGCTTTGCTTCGTGCTGTGATGACTCTGCGAGTTGGAGTTCAGAAAGAGCTCTTTTTAAATTAATTTCTGATAGCATATACTGTCACTGTTTTTTCTATATCAAGGCCCTGCAGACACCCAAATCACCCTCTCATTTAAATCGTCTTTTTTCTGGGAGGATTGGATGAGCATCAAGTGGACGCATCATGAGATTCCAAACTTTCTCAGCAAGCACATTTGGAGTCTGAGTGAGTTGAATTTCAAACCCTCCTGGGGCCCGGGACTTATCTTCTTTATCTCTTGTAAGGGGCTGAACAGACTCTGGGTAGTCAACAAGTCATAAATAATACTCGATTATACATCCGTGGCATGTGCAGTCTGGTTGGGAAAAGCAGATTCTGATCAAATCAAGGCCCAACCGTCACCCAGGACTTGGGCTTCCGCCAAATGTGAGCTCACAGGAGGAGTCTAGGAACAGCGAGCCAGGGGTGTGTCTGTCGTCTTGTACTTCCTGCGTCCCCATGGGTGTCCCCAGGGAGGAAGGTAAGGTTGTTCTCCAACAGAAGGGGCTTTTTCTTTCTACATATTTCCCATGACTCCCCAGGTTGTTAGTTCGTTGGCCTTCCATTAATGCCTGTTGAATAATAATAATAGCTAACATTTATGAAGTGCTTACTCTGCACAGTTATCAGACTCTGCATTAAATGCTCAACATGCAGCATCCCATTCAGCCACCATATTGGCAATAGGAAGTCAGTGCAGCCTGAGCATGGTGGCACACACCTGTAATCTCAGCACTTGGAAGGCTGAGGCAGGAGCATCATCATGAGTTTGAGGCCAGCCTATACTACATAGTGAGACCTTATCTCAAAAAACAAAAAGAGAAGAAGTCAGTGCAATAAACAGATGGAAAAATTGAGGTTCAGGGAGACTGGATAACTTGTTCTAAGTCTCTCCGCCAGTGAGAGGCAGAGGGGAATTTGAACCCAGGCTCAGAAGAGCTTTTTCTATAAATCAAAGGCACTCTGGTTTGCAAATATACCAACCTTTGTGCCTGACTTTAGACCACAAAAGAGAATTATTGAGACCCTGGGGGAAGTCAGAGCTTGCCCACCAAGTCTTCAGAGGTCTGAGCCTTGCTTGGGGTAGGTGATGGGGGCTGCGTATGTCTCAGCTGACGGGACCTCAGTGTCATGGCCACGTGCGACTGAGCACCAAAAAGAACTTCTGACATTGTGTAGCCTGACTTCTTATCCAAGGAAGCAGTTCCTTCCACTGACTTGCCTCGGGGCCAGGAGGCTCACTGCCCAAGCCCCTTGGGTATTTCAAAGGTGGGGTGGGCTATGCGTTCCTCACTTTTACACCTAAGGGAGAAACTGGTGCCTGATTCAAATGCACCTGCCTAAGTTCACATTGCCTGATTCATCCCCTGAAGAGACAGCGTCCGTGAGGCCCACTGCTGACCCAAGTGAGCTATTCTACTCCAGCCCAATCTCCAGTGTGCAGCTGGCCTGTAACTCACAACAGTCCTGGCTCAGCTTCCCAAGTGCTGGGATTACAGGTGTGCACTGCCATGGCCACCATCACTGTACTATTACAACTGCATTATGATGCACATCTTTGTACATTCGTCACATGTATTTTGTGTGTGTAATTCATTTGTAAATTTGTCCATTTCTTTCCTGAAAGTAAAGAAATGCCTAAGCTTCTGTGGTTCTGTTCATAAAAGGGGCTTAAAACACCACTTCAGAGGCAGGCAGCCCACGTATGGGCTTAGATCCGGTCCTCGGCCTGTGAGACAGCCCGGGAGACAGTCTCGGCTAGCTGGTGGGAGATGCCAGTGGTCTCCGCCCTGGTAGATGGCAGGGCTTTGAAACAGCCCAAGGAGAGAGTGGACACTCGGTTCGGCAGGATTTGCTGGAACCACACCTCCCCTGTCCCGGGCCTCCCTCCCCTCCTGCGCATTGCATTCTCCTCAAGCCAGGTTCTTGCTTTGTTCCACCCAGGGAACACCCTGAGGTGGCGGCTTCAATGCTCCAACCCCAGTCTGTCCAAATGTGCCGGACCACTCCTCCCCGCGCTGGAGCCCTGACTTCCCCAGGACAGGAACACGAGATCTCATCTCCCTCCAGTGGACGTGGCCCCAAACCCAGAAAGAGATGCAAAGTGGTTATCGCTTTGTTCCTTTTTCCCAGCCATCTGCAGGGGTGTTGCTAAACTCAGAAGGGTCCGTCCTTCCTACAGGCAGAGGATTGAGGCGACTTTCAGGTGGAGCCTTCGATGGTGGGCTTTCGTTTACCTGGCTGCATGAGCCCTTTGTGAGGAGTCCAAACTTCAGCTATCCAGGGTTCCAGCTCAGGGCCGGGACTGATGCTCACCCTGACACGCTCCACCACCTGCTGGCTGTGAAATTCTAGTTCGTGGAGTCTCCTGGTCTATAGCACATCTCTGCTGCGGCATCCGCACCTGGCCAGCACTGGCCACGTGTGTCCCCTTCATCACTGTGTCCCCAGTGCCCGGAGCATGACCTGCCCTGCATATCCACAGCTTCAACCAACTGCAAGCAGGAAATACAAGATTCCAAATAACTGTACCTGCACCAGGCATCTTTAGACCTGCTGTCATTATTGTTACACTGACACAACAGAGCGTAACAACCATTCGCAGAGCCTTTACATTGTATGTGGTATCAGAAGGCATCTAGGGATGGCATAAAGTGCATGGGAGGATGAGGGGAGGTTGTGTGGAGATGCTACTCGGTTTTTGACAGACTTGTGCATCTATGGAGTTTGGTATTCATGCGGGTGCTGGATTGGATTCCCTACAGGTACCTAGTGACAGCTGCATAACCTTGAGTGAGTGGTGAAGCGGGGAGAGGCGAAGCTCTGCAGTCATCCATGTGGCTGTGGAAGGTGCAGAAGGGGCATCCATGAGGGAAAAAGCACGTAGGAAGGCTGCCACAGTGTGTCTGGTATGCAAATGCTACTTAGAGCAGCTGCACAGCCCGGCATGGCAGCACACTTTTGTAATCCCAGCATGCTGGGAGGCTGAGGTAGGAGGACTGCAGGTTAGAGGCCCAGCCTGGACAATTTAGTGAGACCCTGTCTGGAAATTTTAAAAAACAAAATAAAAAGGGATGGAGATGCAGCTCAAAGGCCTTAGGTTCAATCCCCAATACTGTAAGAAAATAAATGAAAATAAAAGAGACAGCATACAGCTACACACACAGAGATGGGCAGATACAAAGACAGGCACAGACAGACAGACAGACACAAGCAGCAGAAGGAACCCAGGCTGCAGCTCTTTACTCCCCCCGCCCCATTCCTGGGTTCAGAAACTTGGGCCAGGAGGTGGTTGCGCTGGCTGAGCCCTCTTCCGTGGTTTGATTTTTCCGAGTGTGGTTTTGAAGCGACATGGGGAGTAACGAGAGGAAATCGTTCTGCTCCTTGTTGAACACACAGCTTACACCGTGGCAATGTGTATAGCAGATGTGTGGGAGGCGGGGTTGGGACACAGACGGCAGCCAGGCGGCACCGCAGGTCCTGGCAGGGCCAGGACACGGGCGTTTGCACCCCACAGCCCCTGTGGCACAGGCATCTAGGTGGCTCCTGCTCGTCCCTCCAGGATACCCAGTGACCCACAATCCTGAATGTCTTCTCTTCCATCCAGAAAAGACTGGGACTCTGGCCTCCCCTGGTTCACAATGGTGAGGTTAGACCTGTGCCTTGCTTTCTGTGAAATCCATCTCCTGTCTCTCTATTTTGTTTTATTTGAGACGGGGTCTCACTATGCAGTTCAGGCTCGACTTGAACTCACTATGTGACCCCAGCTGCTCTCAACTCATGGCAATCCTCCTGGCGATCCTCCTGCCTCAGCCTCCTGAGTGCTGGGATCACAGGTGTGCACCACCATGGCCCACTCATGTCCCCTTTCAATGACAGGGCCACCTCACTCTCTCCTGATGAGCTGCCCGCTAACTGGCTCCCCCTCCTCTGTGTCCTCCCAGCACTTGAGTTTCAAGTCCCAGATGCTTCTCTTATCTCTGCTCTGACTACACAGGCTCTGGCCAGAGGTCAAAGTCGGGCCTTCCTCCCTGAGAAGCCAGCGGCTCCCTGCAGTCCAGAGGGTCAAACTCAACTCGAGATCACCCCCGGCTCTGCAGCAGCTGAGCCGCCCAGCCTGATGTCGCGTGGCCCCCAACATGCTGGTGCACATGATTCTTTTTTTAATTTATTCATTGGCTAACATTTCACAGTCTAATGCTTCCATGTAAGAATTCAAGTCTTCCATGAAATAGGAAAAGGTCCAAAGGTGTAGAGGTGGTGGGAGGGGAAGGGGAAAGGAAAGAAGGGAAAGGAAAAATTATGAGACAAGAAAAAAAAAATGGAAACGAAGTCTATGTAAATAAGGAAGGGTGGAGCAGTGCTTTGGTCCTCTGCTTCCGCGACATGGCCTTCAATTTTGGGACTCCCTCAGGTACCTCAGACACCGCTGCAGCCATTGCAGCACCTGCAGGTTAGGTTGGAGGATTTGGGACAACATCTACAACTGCAAGTTCTGCTTTCAGCTTTTCTGCCCTCACTAACACAGGCACTACTGGACTTTTTGGTGGTACTCAGAACAAAGGTTTTGCATTTGGTACCAGTTTTGGCACAACAACAGGAACTAGTACTGGTTTAGGTACTGGTCTGGGAACTGGACTGGGATTTGAAGGATTTAATACACAGCAACAGCAACAATCTACATTAGGTGGTCTCTTCAGTCAGCCTACACAAGCTCCTACCCAGTCCAACCAGCTGATAAATACTATAAGTGCTCTTTCTGCTCCAACACTATTGGGAGATGAGAGAGATGCTATTTTAGCAAAATGGAATCAACTGCAGGCTTTCTGGGGAACAGGAAAAGGATATTTCAACAATAATATTCCACCAGTGGAATTCACACAAGAAAATCCCTTTTGCCAGTTTAAGGATGTAGGTTATAGTTGTATGCCCAATAATAAAGATGAAGATGGGCTAGTGGTTTTAGTTTTCAACAAAAAAGAAACAGATATTCGAAGCCAACAACAGCAGTTGGTAGAATCATTGCATAAAATTTTGGGAGGCAATCAGACCCTTGGTGTAAATGTAGAAGGTATTAAAACACTGCTAGATGATCAGACAGAAGTTGTTATTTATGTTGTTGAGCGTTCTCCAAATGGTACCTCATGAAGAGTTCCAGCTACAACACTATATGCCCATTTTGAACAGCCAATATAAAAACACAACTACAGCAACTTGGTGTAACCCTTTCTATGACTAGAATAGAACTTTCTCCTGCGCAGATCAAGCAGCTTTTACAGAATCCTCCTGCTGGTGTTGATCCTGTTATTTGGGAACAAGCCAAGGTGAATAACCCTGATTCTGAAAAGTTAATTCCTGTACCCATGGTGGGCTTTCAAGAACTTCTCCAAAGACTGAAAGTTCAAGATCAGATGACTAAGCAGCATCAGACCAGATTAGATATCATATCTGAAGATATTAGTGAGCTACAAAAGAATCAAACTACAAGTATGGCCAAAATTGCACAATACAAGAGGAAACTCATGGATCTTTCCCATAGAACCTTACAGGTCCTAATCAAACAGGAAATTCAAAGAAAGAGTGGTTATGCCATCCAAGCTGATGAAGAGCAGTTGGGGGTTCAGCTAGATACAGTTCAGTCTGAATTAAATGCACCTACTCAGTTCAAGGGCCGACTAAACGAACTGATGTCACAAATCAGGATGCAGAACCATTTTGGAGCAGTCAGATCTGAAGAAAGATATTAGGTAGATGCAGATCTGTTACGTGAGATCAAACAGCATTTGAAATAACAACAGGAAGGCCTTAGCCACTTGATTAGCATTATAAAAGATGATCTGGAAGATATAAACTTGGTAGAACATGGATTGAATGAAACCATCCACATCAGAGGCGGTGTCTTTAGTTGACAGTTCACAAACCTGTGTTATAAGTTTGTGAAATGTATCCTCTTACTGCATCAGGCCTTCCTTAAGAATGAAATGAGTACATGGAGAAAAAAGAAAGAAAATGATCCTCTCCTGGCTTGGATTTTTCAGATTACTGACAAATTACTCTTCACTAAATCTGAAATAAACTAGTCACTTCACATCCCTTCTAAAATAACCTTGAAAAGATTTAACATCTAAAAAGCCATACATACTTTAAAAGAAGTACCTAATTAACATTTTTAAAACAGCATTTTCTTAAACATCACAGTATTATTCTCCATTCTGCTTTCTATGGCAAGTAAATATGAAATATATACTTTACATATAACTGTGTAATTACTTGACTATTGAAGATTTGAGATTCAGAATGTAAAGGACATCAGTTTTTATATACATGAATTCAACTTGGGGGGAGTAAAGCAAATCCAGAAGTATTTCTTTTTGTTCTGTAAGATTTGAAAATTATTTTTTTATTATTTGACTTATTTGGAGTTTGTAGAACAATTCTAAGCAATTAGGATATAACAGAATTACTGATTTTGGAAACTTTTGTTTTTTAAACCTTTATTTCTAAAAATGAAAACTTTTAAAATAAATTCTTAATTTGTAATTTAAAAAAAAAAAAAATAGGGAAGGGTGGAGGGGTGAAGGCATTCCACAGGTAATGGGGAAAAATAAGAATTAAGATTCATCATGTACAGGTACAAGCACCCAATGATAAATGTAAACGTATTGTATACCTAAAATGTACCAATGAAAGAATGTCTTTAAAAATGAACTGAAGTCTTCCAGCTTTTTCTAAAACCTTGAAAGTTCTGCCAACCCTAACCCTACAAGTCTCCGAGGTGATTGTCATGAGCTACAGAGGCAAGGCTGCTCCTTCCCGCACTGTTTTCTCAGCATAAGAAACTAACCATGTGTAAAGGGAAAACGTGAGTCACTTGTAGGAAAACTGCTGCACCTTGAGACCATGAGGTTAAGTGAAATAAATCAGACATAAACGTCTTGTGGTTTCCCTTTACATAAATAAAAAGCAAAATAAAAAATAATAGGACTTAAGGAGATAGACTTTTGCAAAAGGGAGAGGGACCAAGAAAGAAAGGAATGGGGAAGGGAATGAAAAAAGAATTAAAATGTGTTCCGTGCATGTACCTACTTCCCACGATGAATGTGGTCATGACATATGACAAACATGTACTAATACAAATTAACGTTAAATTTTTAAAAAGTAACTGTGTGATGGTAGCTATGGAAATTAGCTTTCATGTGGGAATTATTCACACTGTCTTGTGTATCAAAGGGCCACACTGTACACTCTGAATATATACACCCTTTATTCGTTAAGTGTAGCTCAGTAAAGTTAACAAAATATAGAATATTATCGTCATCATCAGCGCCCTTGCATTTGGGAGAGTGGGAAGCTAAGGCATGGAGAAGTTAAGGTGGGCCAAGGCCGCCATGTTTTTCTAGAACCTGGGACGCATTTCGTTGTGGAAATGAGCCCTGCCCTAACTACTGTGTCCAACACCTTCCATTTGTCCCCTCAGATCCACTCTCCGCCCTGCCGTCTTCTGTGGATTGGTCTCTGTGGGCCCTTACAGATCCTTCTTTGGCTTCAACTTGGACTCAGCCAGCAGGAGGCACGAGGAGCCATGGCCATGGGGCTGTGGCCTGACTGGGTGTCAGCGGCCGGGTGTACCCAGGACCATGGCTCCTTTCAGCTGGGGGTGGCGGCCGCCAGCCCAGGCTGTCACTGACCTCAGGGTGCTGCGCTCGTCCTCCTGCCCTTTGTTTGTTCCCCCATCCTGCGTGGACATCTAGAAACAGCCCCTTGGACATGGAAGGCCCCGCCTCTGTCTGCCGGCCCTGCTAGTCCCCTGTGCTCAGCCTCCTTCGCTCCTGCCCCCACTGACCTGGGACACATCTCCGTGTGCTACCCCTACGCTAAACCGAATTTAAGAGCAGACACAGCGGAGTCCAGTGACTCCCTGGGATCTGTGACTCTCAGAAAACTCATTCTTTCTTTCCTCCACCAGATTGGCCAAATCACCTTCAACTCAAACAAGAGAGCGGTCTCTAGAATCACGGTAAAGGAGAGATGGCATAGGGTAAGGGAACAGCACAAGGTCAGAGTCAGGGTCCGTGCTGTGGGGAAGCCGGCACCCCTGGGCCTCCCCACCCCAGGCCCTTCCCTGGCCCGCTCCCTGCTGCCTTCCGGCCTGTCCCACCTCTGAACCCCAGACAACTCCAGACGGGCGTCATGGTGCAAATGCTTCTCCTGACAAAAATGAATCTAAACATTCTTTCTATGGGAAAAGCACAGCCTCTTTCAGCAGAAAATTAATCAATATTGTTAGTAAGCAGTGTGCACCCCTCGAGGCCCGGCAGGTTGCTCGGCATAGTTCTGGATAATCCCAAAAGCCCAGGCCCGGCTGTACCAGGACCACTCAGTCAATCGCACCTCCAAGCAGTGGATGAGAACAGAGTTGTGCAGAAGTCCCCTCAGCACGGAAGCCTTCCTCAGCCAGAGCAGAAGTGGGAGAAGCTGAGTCGATTCATGCTGCAGCATGTGTTTGCTGAGGACTTGCTCAGTCCCCAGCCCCAGTCTCCGTTCCGAGCAACAGAGGTGAAGGGAGAGGCGTTCTCCTGATGCTCTGGGGGGTCCTTGTTCCTCTGGGAACCCACACACTCGGAACCGTGCTTGGACGGAGAGTCCAAAGGTCCAGGCAATCACAGACACAGCAGCATTCGGGGTTGAACAAGCATTGGAGGAGGGTGCTCTGGTCAGTGGGAGGAGCGAATGCAAACACATGCAGATGAGGACCCCAGGGACTCCAAGAAATCCTGCATTGCCATGGTCAGGAGTTCTAGAGACCAGGGTGCATCCATCCACCACATGAGAACACAAACTCCCTGATTGTCTTGTTCATGATGGTGGTCCCCAAAACATAGTAGTTGCTCAATAAATATTTGTTAAATGAATATAATTTGGATATCTCCAGACAATATTCTCGACCAGCTGCACTCCCAGGGAGTGAAACCCGTGACAGAGGACAGGCTTGGTCCCCAAGGGCTCAGAGGCAGAGCAGGTTGTTCCAGGGAATAAGGAGAGGGACAGTTGTCATTCAACGTGACCAAAACTAAGATGTGGGAGTAGCTAGGATGGACATCTCAGTGAGGAGCGGCTCTCCCTCTCCTGACACAAGTCTCTTGCTGGCTCCAGTCTCAAGAGACGCCAGGATAATTACGCTGGAATGAAGTCCAGGAGGTGGGAACAATGGGGCTCCTTCTCCGCTGCTGGGAGGGTACAGTGGTTGCCATGGAGACCAGCCAAGGAGCTGGGACCAGGGACCAAAGCACCACAATTTCTGATTTTCTCCTCCACTTCAGTTGAAGGATGGGTGGTGGTCGCCATTGGAAAACCGAAGAACACAGTTGTCCCAGTTACCAACAGGTGGGGGGTTTTCAGGGGGGTGGGGGTTGTTTTTGTTTTGTGAAACAGGATTTGGCTATGTAGTTCAGGCTGCTCTTGAACTCATTATGTGGCCAGGCTGGCCTCGAATTCACAGTGATCCTCCTGCCTCAGCCTTCCGAGTGCTGGGATTACAGGCCTGTGCCACCACACTTAGGGCTTTAACCTGTTTTTAAAGCCAAAGGATATGACGAGGTCAAGGGAAACTATTTGTGCCCTGTAATGAGTATGTCTTTATTGCCTCTACTTTTTTTAAACTATGCTTGTCAAAAACGCAAACAATGGATACAGAAGAGATAGGCCTTAGAAGGGAAACTGGCTTTCTCCTGATTGGATCTGACCGTTGACCTTTACGATTTTCACGCACTAGACATAGACAGCCTTAGTTGCCGACAGGCTAGAGAGCTGGGTGGGGGGCTGTGGACAAGGAAGGGGGTCTTCACTCTATGCCCCTTTGGACTTAATGGTTTCTTTCTTGTTTCTTTTGTTTGTTTTGTTTTTTGAGACAGGGTCTGGATATGTAGTTCAGACTGGCCTTGACCTCTCTGTGTAGCCCAGGCTGGCCTCATCTCCTGCCTCAGCTTCCTGAGTGCTGGGATCGCAGGCATGCATCACCACACCCGGCCTCCTACTCTGCTGTGGAATTTTGCTGTTCCAGTCTAGTTCCACCTGTCGCCCCAATCTGAACCGGACTAAGGGAGTTCTCTAGAGACTACAACAGACTCAGAGCAGGAACATCTGGACAGCTGAGTCAGGAACACATATATCCTGTCAGGCAGCTATACAAGCCCTTGGATCTGATCCCCGAAACCCAAATCTGAGCTCCGCCCCGCATCTCCCCGGGGTCTTGGGCTATGGCTTACAACCGCCCCTACAGTGTGGACCTGTGTGACAGCTTGTCAAACTGAATCGCCAGGGAGAACAGCAAGGAAAACAAAGTCTGAACACTTTCAGCACAGAGGCTAAGGTTTTCAGTATCTTCCCCCTGTTGGTGGTCAAATCCGAGAAAGCAGAGCACGCAGACCCAGACGGACTGGGGGCGCTGATGGAGGAGGAGGAAGGAGTGCCCTGTAGTTGCATTACCGCCACCCTGTTCCCCCTGCGCTAGGATGACCCTCAGCTAAGCCCGCCTGCTCCATCCACCACCGAGCACAGCTCCTAGGCCCAGATATCTGCTCAGCCGGCTCCGCCCAGGGCGGCAGCAGGCCTCTCTGCAGACCTTCAGCCCCTTCAGCTCCAGAGCCCCCATCCTCCTTTATGATCTGGGGCTGGCCAGAACCAGCGCCAGCCCTTCCCAACAGGAAAAGAGAGAAAAGGAAAGAAAAAAGAACTTAGCCAAAGTCCAGAGTCAATGATGTGGCTGCAGAACATTCAGATTGGCATTGGTTTCCGGAGCTCTGGGACACCTGCCCAGGTGGGAACATTTCAAGAGGAGCTGTGAGGAGCCGGGGAGGACTCCCAGAGGTGCTGAGTTCACACCTACTTCCTAACCAGCGGCTCCCAGGGAGACTTAGTGGAACCAGCAGGATGACGGGGCCAGCTACCGTTCATTCATGGGACTGGGCTCTGAGCAAAGCACTTTCTACGTATTGCCTCCTTTCACCTTCACATAACCACGAAAAGAAGGATTAGGACCTGCAGTGCCAGATGAGCCCTCTGGGGCTCAGAGAGGCTGAGGAGTTGGCTCCGTTACAGAGCTGGTGAACAATGAGGCCAGAATCCCCACCGTCCTTGGGCTCCAGAGCCGTCTGCTATGCACAAGTCAAAAAGCAGAGATTCTCCAAACTTCAGGAGGACAGATTTCCCTACCATCTACAGAACCTGACAGCTCCTGTCCTCCAGCTCCTCCCACAGGCACCACAGCCAGCTCCTGCAGAGATTTGGAGATCAGCAAGTCACCGAGAGCCTAGTGGTCAGCCCCCGGGGGTGAGCTCCGGGCAGGCAGAGGGGCTGAGGAAGCTGAATCATTCAGCGCTGGCAGAGAAGACAATGGATGACCTAGCAGGCTGAGGCAGAACCCCCGGGACCAGGCCTCCTCTCTCTCTGCCCGTCTGAACACCCATTCCTTCAGCTCCCCCCAGGTTGCTTCAAATTCCTCCAGCTTATGAAACAGGTAAGACCCATCTTTTTGCTATAAAAACAATAGGTTGTTGCTGGGCTCGGCTGAGAGAGCTAACAGAAAATAAAAATCAGCACTACAAAGCGTATCACCTCCAGTGCACATCTGGAAAGCATTTTCTATTGATATAAAAATGGATGTGTGTCTAATGCGTATGTGTGTTTATGGCTCTGCTGTATTCATCACTAAGGCCACGGGAAGACTTTCGGGTTGGCTTTTTCCAAGGAGGCCAAAAGTGGGGTGAGAAAGTGTTCGTACACATACCCTCTTCTCCACCTATCACAAGCCTAAAACCCCAAGGCCAAATTCGGCCTCACCCCCCCCCCCACCCCATTCCAGCCTTTTCTACTGAAACCTATTCCTTGGCTAAAAAACAGATTTCATGGAAAACTGCCTTTTGCAAGAGAGCTGGTTTGCGTGACTTCGTTAAAGCAGGAATTAATTAGCAGGAAGAGAATGGCAAGGCCAAACAGCTGACCAGTGAGACTGTCAGTGAAACAAAGTCATAGAGGTCTCCTGTGGGCCCCTCGGATCTGAGACTAAGGGTGCTGGTGGCTAATGGAGGGCGGCTGGTCTGCCTGTCTGCGAAGAATGTCCTGTGCACAGCCAGAGCCTCATCCAGAACACGGTAAGATGTGTGGGCTGGCCCTGAAGTACACAGCGCAATAGCCAAGATATTCAGTGAGCAGTAAGCAAGGTGTCCTTTGAAACTGCCATGGGCATCAAACATCGGTAGATTTGCTTGGAAGATGCAGGCCTCCTACAGCAGACTCTGAGGCTGGAAGCAAGAGAGTGACAATGACCCTCATGAGGAGTTGGCTTCAGGAACGTGGTAGGGGCAAGCAGACCCAGAGCTTATAGAGACAGGCAGCTGTTCCTCAGCGTAATGATGGCAATGTCCAAAGAAAGGTCATGCTGTCGACCACTTGAGTTTATGTATGGTGAACAAAACAAACCCATAGTCACACCAAAGGAAGGTCATGGATCTCTAAGCCAAGCTTCCAAGCTTCTCCTTTGAACAACTGTATGAGGCACAGCAAAGAAGCTGCTTGAGGAGGCTTGGTTATTGTATCAGTCAGGATGCGTGGGTAACAAGTGACTCCCAAATAATCGGAGCTAAAGTGACAAGTCTATTTCTTGCCCTCCTTGCATTCTCTTTTGGAGTCAGTGGGGAATTCTGCTTGGTGTCTTTCACACTCAGGGAGCCAGGCTAAGATGGAGTGAGAAGTCACTATTGGAAGCATGATAGGTCGCTATGGAAAAAGAACATGAAGCGTCAATGTACAAACCAGCTCTTAAAGCTTCCATCCAGAAGCGAACCACCGCACACTTGTCACTGTTCAAGGCCAATGCAGGTCTCAGGGACACTCTCAGCAACTGGGAATGCAGTCCCACCATATTCCCAGAAGGAGGGACACTGGGACATATTTGGTGGACAACACTAATTTTACAAATTTTTTTTTAAAACATAATGATATTCCAAATAGGTGCAAAAGATCTTAGTAAGAATATCATTTAACATTACAAAATGTTTCTGTTCTCAAAGTACTATTATTAATATGACATTTTAAACCTCAGAACAGTATTTCAACATGTTATTTTGTTTGTTTGAAAGAACAATGCTAACTCAAGAAAAGTGTTTAATTTATTCATTGAAAAACGAATTTTGGTGCTGGGGATTTAGCTCAGTGGTGCCACCGCCTGCCTTGAAACTCCAAGGTCCTGAGTTCAATTCCTGGTATCAAAAAAAAAAAAATATTTTGAGGGCTGGGATGTAGCTCAGTGGCACCACCCCTGCCTGGCAAGCACAAGGTCCTGAGTTCAATTCCTGGTACCGGAATATATACATTTTGAGCTGTGTGTGGTGCTGCATACTTGTAATCTCAGCTACTCAGGAGACTGAGGTAGGAGAAATGCAAGTTTTGAGGCCAGTGTGGATAACAGCAACTTAACAAGACCCTGTCTCAAAATAAAATAAAAATGGCAGTGTGTAGCTCAGCGGTAGCATGCTTACAGCACAAGGCCCTGCATTCAGTCCCAGTACTGACCTTTAAGAAACTGTCAACCTGTTTTTCAAACCTGTGTTTATATTCCTGTGTTTTGCGTAGAATTTCCGTTCCTCCACGTCCTCATCAGCATTTGGTGCGATTAATATTTTCCACCCACTCAATTTTTGGTTTTAGTTTTTTGGTCGGTACCCTTGTTGGTTGGCTGGTTGGTTGGTTGGGATGGGGATCCACTAAGCTACTAGGCTGGCCTTGAACTTCCAATCCTCCTGCCTCAACCTCCAGAATAGCTGGGATTACAGGCAAGCACTGCCATAGCCCAGTCAACCACTCAGTTTCAAAGCATCTGTACAGCTGGTACAGGGTGGGATCCTACAGCTGCCATTGCAGAGGGAGAGAGTAACAGTGAGCAGGAGGCTTTTTTAATTCAGGGATCCCGGATGTGGTGTATTAGGCGAACACTAGATGCTGTAACAAATAAAGCAAAATATTATAATGGCCTAACACGATGGAAATTTACTTTTAGATCACTAATGGTGGCCTGTGGGTAACCCTCCCCATGGTGATTCAGGTGTGCTGCATCCTGAGTCCACCACCCTCAGGACCTCTCAGTCCTCTGTAGCCACACCCCACCTAGGAAAGGGGTGTGAAGAAGTCTCCTGTCTTTTAAAGTCTGTGGCCCACATCTGCTCAGCCTGCACAGATAGGAAACCCAAGGCACATGGCCATCCTCCATGCGAGGGGACCAGGAAATATTGTCCCTGCCTAGCCAATCGCTCCCAGGGGACAACTCCTCAATATGCAAATGGAGAGAGGTCACCAGTGTTTCTGGAGCAGTGGGCTGGTCATCTCACAACCCAGGCTGACCCCATCTTTGCAAGCGCAGATTCCAACACAGCCTCAGCAGGGCTGAGTGACAGCCAGTGTCCTGACCCCTCACTGAGGTCCCCTGCTGGAAGTGCTGGCATTGCTTTTCTATCACAGTCTGAGGCCTGTCTTGCCAGAGCTTGTTGTGCCCCGCAACCCAAAAACTCTCAATTCTCCCAAACAACTCTGGGGACTTCACTATGATTTCATTCCTCTTGCAAGGACCATCTCTTGGAACCAAAATATTGAATTAGCATTTCTGTTCCCAGGAAAGGGAGTGGGATTTCTATCAAGTTCCAGAAAAGTTGGGGCTGAATTCACATTTTGGTAAGAGCGCATGGGAAGAGTTCTTCCAGAGACAGAGATTTCCAGATCTTCTGGACACGTGAAGTTGACTAATAATGGAAAGAATAACAGCAGCTCCCATTAACCTGCTACTTCCTGCAGCCCTGTCTTGTGCCAGATGCCTAGAGTACATCTTTGATATTTATCCCACAAGCCTATATCACTAAACTCATTTCATAGATCAGAAATACTGATCCAGCCCAGTAAATAGACTTTCCAGTGTCACTCGGCCACTAGCTGAGCCAAGATTTGACCCAGGACCACCTTATTGCAAAGCCACATTTACTTCTCCATGCTGCATCTTTTTCTTTAAGTAATTGGGCATCAGGGGAAATTTCCCAGCCTGCACTGGGAATACCCAAAAACTCTGTTGCCATGGACTTGCCAGGACCCTTGGTAAACTATAATGAGCCCCTACCTTGATCTCTTTGGCCAGTGTCTCACCAGGAAGGTGCAGGGTGAAGGGAGAGAAGCTATAAGACAAGAGGGGCTTACCTCCTGGAGCTCGGGATGAACCAGAACTCTCATGAGTGGTAATTTCAAAGGGCTGCACAGCATTGAAGATGCTCTTCTGGGACCTGAAAGAGCTGTTATGCATCCTAGATGGAAGAAGTTCAGGACACGTGTCTACTACCAGCCTGACCAATGTCTCCAGAGGAGGAGCCCTGAGCCACCTGCAACTCACTGAAGGATGATGAGGTCCCTGCCTGAGGATGTGCCATGGATTCATCACAAACCCCAGGAGGAGTCAAAGGGAAATGCTTACTCTGATGCCTCAGTTGTTCTCAAAGCCATTAAGATCCACGCATTTTAAGAACTGTATCATTTGGGGTCTTTGACACCCTTTATGTTTCCTCCAATAGAGTAGATGCTTAGTGAGTGTTGATTCAGTAAGAGAAGTGCCATTATATGACTCAAACTCAGCGACCAGCGGGGGGTGAGAGGCTGGCAGCCCTAGTGTGAAATAACTAGCTACCTAGTTTGGAAGGTTGGCTATTGTACTAGTTAGGGTTTTCTGAAGGAACAGAACTAATATAAAGTACAGGTATAATTATACAAAGGTATCTATTAGATATACTTACAAGCTAAGAGGCAGAAGAATCACAATGGCTGTCTGTGGGATCAGAGGCAGAAGAATCCAAAATGGCCATTTGTACGCGGGAGAACCAGAGGATCCTGTAGCAGTTGGAGGTCGAAGGCCTGGATGGTCACTGGAGAGCCATCAGTAAGTCTGCACTGGAAGCCTGAAGAGTCTGTGTTAGAAGGATGAAGGAAGAGGAGACCAACAGCCATTGGCAATGGTGAAGACCCAGTTCCTCCAAAAAAAGGAAGCACTTCCTTCTTTCCCTTTTCAGTCTGTCCAGGGTACAAGCCTATTGGTTGGTGCCTCCACATCCGGGGTGGGTCTTACTCCTTCAGTTTGCTGGCCTACATGTCAGTCACTGACAAACATGGCCAGAACTTTAATGTGCTAGGTGCTTCTTCCCTTTCCCCTTCCCCTTCCCTCTTCCCTCTTTCTTCTTCTTCTTCTCCTTCTCCTTCTCCTTCTCCTTCTTCCTCTTCCTCTTCCTCCTCCTCCTCCTCCTCTTCTTCTTTCTTCTTCCTTTCTTCCTTCTTCTTTTTTTTTTTTTTTTGGCACCAGGGATCAAACTTGGAATCTTGCACTTGGCGAGGCAGGTGGCAGCACCACTGAGCTAAATCCCCAGCCCCAGCTAGGTGCTTCTTATTCGAGTTGACATACCACAATTAACCTTCATAGCTATGTTTTAAATATTTTGCATGCATTTGTGCATTTAATACCAGCCTGAGGTAAACACTGATATTGAACTACTTTGTAGTTAAAGACACTGAAGCTTCCTTTGGTAGACGAGGTGACATGCTCAAGGTCACACAACTGCTAAGGGGCACAACTCACTAGGATCTGTACCCATGGGTGTCTACAGCTCAAGCTTCCTCCATTTTAGTTTGCATTTGGGTGGATGGGCTTTTATTGAAGACTCTATGTTCTTGTGTGTACTCAGAAAAACACTCTGCACTCAGTAGGCACTCTATGATTGCCCAAGATGGTCAAGAAATCTTGACAGCTATCAAAAGGTAAGTATCATGGCTGTTGTGACTCCTCCTCTCTTACATGTGACCAACACCACGCATCTATCCCACAGACTCTCAGCCAAGTTCAAGCTGAGCCTTGAGTCTTTTGCAAGCCATCAGAAGGGGTCTCCACTAGCATTTGAACAGACTGGGTTTCTGCTTTCCCAAAAAGTCAGCCACTGGCTCTGAGTCCTTTGAAAGAGATGTCCCAATTATTTCCTGGCTGCTTTTAAGATTTCCCTTTGTCTTTGGTTTTCAGAAGTTTCTCCACTGTCTACCTAAGTATGGTTCCTTGTATTTAACTTGCTTTGGCTTCACAGAGCGTCTCAAATATGTGTTTAAATGGCCTCAGTTTTGGAAAAACCGCAAGCACGATTTCTTCCACTGTCACTCTTCTCCCATACTCTTCTGGGATGCTTCAGTTATTCTCATCTGGGACTTCATGAGTGCATTTTCATATCTTCTACACTCTCCTCAGTAGCATTCACCATTATTCTTGGGCTGCAGTCCTTCATGCTTATCTTCTGCTCATCTCTCTCTTGGTTTACCAGTCCTTTCTTCCTCTGAGGCTAATCGGTAGAGCTATAGTGTTTGCCAGGTGTGGTGAGCCACAGCTACTCAAGAGGCTGGGGCTAGAGAATCACAAGTCCAAGGCCAGCCTGAGAAACTCAATGAGACTGTCTTAAATTTTAAAAATAGGGCCGGGGATTTAGCTCAGTGGCAACCGCACCTGCCTCGCAAGTGCAAGGTCCTGAGTTCAATCCCCAGTAGCAATAAATAAATAAATAATAAAAACAAATAAATAATAAAGGGGAGGGGCTTGGGGAAGTAGCTCAGTGATGGAGTACTTGTGTAGCATGTGTAAGGCCCTGGGTTTAATTCTCAGCAGAAGAGAAAAAGAGAGAGAGGGGTGGGTGGAAGAGAAGGAGAGGAGAAAGAAAGAGAGAGAGAGAAAGGAAAAAGAGAAAGGCAAAAGAGAGAGAGAAAGAAAAAGAAAGAAAGAAAGAGAGAGAGAGAAAGAAAGAGAGAAAGAAAGAAAGAAAGAAAGAAAGAAAGAAAGAAAGAAAGAAAGAAAGAAAGAAAGAAGTAAAATGTCCCTTTGGCTCTTTTATAAAAATAAGCTTTAGTTCTCTTTTAAAATTCTGCTGGGCATGGTGGCCCATGCCTGTAATCCCAGCACTTGGGAGGCTGAGGCAGGAGGATCACCATGAGTTCAAGGCCAACCTGGGCTACATAGCCAGGCCCTGTCTCAAATCGATAAAAAAGTAAATTGGAGGAAGAAAACCTGGGCATGGGGGTGCACACCCATCATCTCAGCTACTTAGGAGGCTGAGGCAGGAGTATCACAAATTCAAGGCAAACCTGGGCAACTTGGCGACTTAGTGAGACCTTGGGTCAAACTCAAAATACAAAAGCAATGGCTGAGGATGTAGCTCAGTGGGAAGCCCTGGGTTCAAGTTCAACAACAGGAAAGAAGGAAGAAAGAAAGAAAAGAGGAAAGGAAGGAAGAGAGGAGAAAAGAAAAGTAGTTCCCATCTCATGTTGTGGAGAAGGTCAAAGAAACAATGACTTTAAACCCCTTAGAGCGTTGTCTGGAACGGCGTATTCACATGAGTGTTTTGTTATTATTTATTTAACAGATGGGGAAACCGGGACCCAACTGGACCCACAGTGAAATAGAGACATAACCTAAGCCCAGGTCTCCTGACTCCCAGCCCAAAGCATGGAGCTCACCGGTGTGAGAGTGGTGATTCCTCAGCACTCCCGTCCCTATCATTCACTTAAAATACTTAAGCCTTTTGCTGGCCTTTCTCTCAGAAGCTACAGCATCAACATGGAAATCAGTAAGTTTGTTTTTCTGCAAAAAAAAAAAACAAGGAGAAGTCTAAGGTGTGGGACTCAGAGCCCAGAAGGCCCCTTCCTTCCCCGCACTCGCAGGGAAAGAACTCATTTCCCTTGTACAGTTGATACTTAAGCCTCAGCTTAACCCTGAAACTCCGGGAGCAAGCCAGCCCCGTGTTCCCCCACTCCTCCTCGGCCTCCGCAGTGCCCAGCTGCCCAAGTCCTCCGGGAGCGGGCGGCACAGCGGCCTGGCCTGGCTAAACCGCTTCCCATCTGACTTCGCTCCTCAGGCCACCAACAGGGACCCAGGAGCCTCCTGGCTAGAAACTCGGCAGAGCCAGATCAACTGTGGCACCCTCACACTCACACCGTGGCCCTGGGAAAATGATAGCACTCCTCGTTTCCCTGCTGCCAGAACAGAGACAATAAAATTCACTTCCCAGGGAGCCAGGGGAATTAATTACTTGAGCGTTTATTAAGTGCTTTGAAGATGAATGTGTGAAATGTTCACTTTTTCCCTTCCATGCCCTCAGGTTTTCCTAAGCAAGACAAGGAGTTAGGAGGAACCAAGTCCAGAGCTTGCCTGGAAAGTTCAGGACACTTCCCCAGGGCACAAGGAGAATATTAATTCTCACTTGAGTTTCAGCCGGGGCAGTGCTGGGGATAGAATGAGAGGTAGAAACTCACAGAAGGAAGGGTCCTGGCTGGATCTGTCGCCCACCCAGGGGACCCACCCAAGGAAACGTACATGGAGCTGCTTGCACGTCTCCCTTCATGTATCCAGCAAGTGCTAATCATGAATTTTCCATGTGCTGGGGATTCTTCAGGGGCCAGGGGTACAGCAATAAACAAACCAGCAAAAATCCCTCCATGATAGAATTTATAGTCCACTGGGAGGTGGAGATACCCAATAAACAAGAAAGACAAGTTTTGTACACGCACATGTATGTAAGATGGTAAAAGTGCTAAGAAGGTAAACAATCGGGAGACAGAAAACATGGGAATGGGGAGAGGCTTCTCACTGGATGGAGGGTGAGCAGACAAGACAACATTTGAGTAAAACGGGGAAGGAGGCAGGCTAATAAAATACAAAGGAGGGATTTTCTAGGGAGAAGGGACGTCACAGGCAAGGTACTGAGGGAGGCAATTGTTCAGAGAGGAGGACAGGCTCCAGTGTGTACGGAGTGGAGGAAGTCAGGAGAGTTGGGGAGATGAAGGAGAGGGGCAGTGGTGGAAGGGGGAGAGAGCCTGGCAGGTCATGAACACTTTGGCCTTCATCGAAGTGTCACAGAAACCCACTGGAGGTAAGTGTTCGGTGGGTGGGTGGGTGGATGTTTAGATGAATTCATAAGTGGGTGGGAAGATGGATGGGTGGATGGATATTCAGACAAATGAGTAAGTGGGTTGGTGGATGGGTGAATGGATGGATGGATATTTAGATGAATGAGTAAATGGTGGAGGATGGAAGGATGGATGGATGTATGGATGGATGGATAAATGGATGGGTGGATGGATGGATGGATGGATGGATAAATAAATGAGTGGATATTTAGATAAGTGGATAAGAGCAGTCAATAATATTCTTAGTTGCAACCAACTGACTAATGGAGGAAACGAAACAAATCATTGAGTATCTCATAGAATACATGAGAAATACTTGAGTGGAGGACACAGTTTCATGACATTGTCATGCTGGTGCCTTTGGGTTAACTCTGGGCGCATGCTCCACCTTCCCGCCCTCTCCGGGCCCAGGAGCTGACCCGAGTGGCCTCACACAGTGCTTTCTCTGACTCTGGCAGGAGATCAGAGGGAGGGCGGAGCGTGTTGACAGGGTGTTTATGCCCCCAGTCCACCCCATGCCAGGTCACCAAAGTTGGCTCAGCTCCTCTAACAAATCCTGCAGCTGCTCCCAGCTCTCCCTGCCGCAGGTCCAAGAGTGGAACTATTTCCAGTCCCACGGTCCTATGGCATTCCTTACCCTACACACAGGCCACACTTTCGTTAATAATTTCTTTATGGAATCGTCAGATTCCCAGAGGGGAACATGGCCTCGGGTTCTTGCAGTTTCCTGCTCGGGTCGGTTTATTCGCTTTGGAAATGCCTCGTGCCTAGCTGAGCACCAGCTGCATTAGGGGCACGGCAGGGAAGTGGCGGACGGAGGAGCAAATGTGTGAATAGAAAGCTGGATGTTTAGGACAAACGATCCAGGGGGAAGGGCAGAGTGGTGAATGGTTTTGAAAGACTGATCAGGATTCTCGGTTACAAACAATGAACTCTAATGGGGGCAGAAATGCAGAAATGCTCAAGACACTGAGCGGCTCATGGAATTGTCAAGAACGGCAGATAAGAAACAAGGAGGCCAGGTAGCAGGGGCAGCAGTGAACAACGGTGATCACCAAGGTAGGATACACAGCGGACGGGAATGAATTCTCCTAGTTTGGAATTTCCCTCAGATAACAAAGGTACTTAGACGATGCGTAGATATATTAAGGTGAGCTTAATTAAGTGGTTTGGGAACAAATAGTCCTTTGAAGCACATACAATATTCCAAGGCTGGTTTCTTCCCCCAGCTAGCTTTCTCACTGGTGCAGGAGAGAGATAAAGACGCAAGAAATGCAGGCCTTAGAGATCAAATCAACCTGGTAAGGCAGAGTTTCCAAACATTAACATCAATTAAACTAGTGTCTACGATGCTGTCAGGTGGGGGGAAATGCTCCAATCAGCAAGAAAAATGTCCCGTGATCAATGTCACAATCTTGTCTGTCCTCTCAGAGACGCATATTAAACATTAGCATATTAAAGTCTCTGAAAAGCCCTGCAGGCAAAACATTTTTAAAAACTGTTGAATATTTTCTAATTCCAGACATATCCAGCCTGCCATCATTTTTCATAGAGCAGCCCGCAGCCTTAGTAGTTTGTGAAGGGGAAGTGGTTATCAGATGTTGGAAGAATATGAGCATAAGAGGTTCAGGGCAGAGCCCTTGGGAGCAGACATATTCCTCACTGTCACACTCAAGGAGCCAGGCAGAAATATCTCAGGGAATATTTGGGCCAATAAGGAGGCTCCTTCGAGATGCAAAAGGAGACACCAAGAGATGCAGGAAAGCAGAGGCCAGAGCAATATTCACTTCCCCCTTAGGGCCCTAAGCACTGGAAGAATCGGAGAGTCCCCAGGTCCAGCCCCACTCCCTGGGGAAAACGCAGGAGACAGACACAGCTCCAGGGCCATCAGCCTGACCACTCTCAGGTGGAACCTCAGCCTGGTCACCTGGACAGGAAGCGAGGGACAAATTCAAAGCATCTCAAAACCAGAGTCCCACACGCTTCACAGCTCTGCCCACTTTGGACAGGCAGTGGCTTAAACACAGTGACTCACAGGATCTTGGTGACAGGACTTCTCCAGAGCCTTTAATACAAACGTGACTTTTGCCGGTCAGCAGTGGGGACAAGAGAGGACGCACTTCTCCCCTACTGTAGTGGATGAACAGCTCTCTGAGAACAAAGAGCTTTAGAAAATCGAGGATAACCCAGTTCTCCCACTGTACCGAGTGGGCAAACTGAGGCCCAGACAGGGAAGGAATGTGAAGCTGCCTCTGTTCACACATCGAGGGGTGAGAGCCAGGCCCTTCCCCTCTTCCTTGCATCCTACACGGTAGGGAGGCCTTTGATAAGTGGCCTTGGAGCTCAGTTCCTTAAAAAAAGAGGTAAAGAACATAGATCCTATTTGTCATTAGGTGCTCATCGATGAAGCGCCTCACAGTCGCACCCCCCAAAACTACCCCACCTTTTTGGGAAGGAAATGGCATTTGGTTTCCAGCCATTCTTCCAACTCCACTATGGACAGCAAGGAAGAGACGGCTGTGAGCGGCAGGGATGGTCCCAGTGGGTCCTCACTCGCGTGGATGGATCGCGACTTCCTGAGGTCTGGAGGGGCTCATTCGGTGTGTCGTAGGCCTGGCTCTGTCTCCCAGCTCTGTCCCCAGGGCCACTGCCTTTAGCCACCCCCCAGCCCGGACCACAGCCTCATCCATCACTGCCGTCCCTGCCCCAGCCCTGCGGGAACTTGGGCCTGACTGTGTCACTCCACCCCACTCCAGGGCAAGGCCGGCTCCTCACTGCCAAGTGTGGACAGGCATGGCTTCCAAGCCACATCTCCTGTGCCACATCCCCTCTGCCCAGCTGTGGAACCCTTGCTCCACCCCATCGGCCAAGCCCCTGTACTCAGATCTCCCCCCAGGACCTTCACGCTGAGCTACATCCAGTCCCCCTTCTTATTTGAGACAGCGTCTCCTTAAGTCACTAAGCTGTCCAGGCTGGGCTCGAACGTGCAATCTTCCTGCCTCATCCTACCAAAGAGCTAGGACGACAGGTGTGCACCACCAGATCCAGCCTTCCATGCTTTGGGCTGTGCTTCATTCTCCCTCTTGCCCTCACTGCTCAGAGCCCACCTCTCGTGCTTTCTCCTCTATTAAGTGTCCTTGTCAGTGAGTTCAGGGGACAGGACGCTGGGCGTGGCTCTGGCAGAGCCTGCAGCTGGTCCCTGAGTGCCTTTGGTACCACGATCCCTGCTCTGGGGCAGAGAATATCAAGGTTAATAATGTGGCTGATCAACTGCAGGCCAGCGGGGCGGGGGCTGCAGAGATGGTTATTAGGCTCCACCTGGTGCCAGATGAAAGGTGGCTGCTGCAGGAGCCGTGTTATTAGGGTGCAGCTGGGTCAGGGCCTGGCTGAAGGCAGTGGCTGGAGAAGCCTGAGGCTCCCTCTACATGAAAGTGCCTCTGCGGAGCAGGCTGCGACTCGTCAGCGCTGTCATCAGTCCTCCAGTTGCTACCTCACCTGGCCTTCAGCAGCTGATGGCTTGTAAAACACCCTTGCTGCCCCCCAGAGAAAACCCAAGGCTGCACCCCCAAGAGGCCCTGGTCCTGCACAGCCGGCGGGATTCTCTGCAGGAGTTGGGTACCCACCATGCACTGCGCGAGCCCCACCCACAGTGTCTGAGCCTCTGTGTAGCAGCAGCCTGCTCCAACCCACAGGCCAGAAACAGAGGCCCAGGGGCGAGGTGATGGCTAAGCGTGAGCTGGAGCCAGGGCTTGATCCCAGGCCTTCTGATGCCCAAGCCCAGAGCTTTCTCTCCACATTGTGCACCTGCCAAGGAAGAGTCTGGGGCCACAACTGCCAAAAAAGGAGAAAAGAGAAACCTCCACTCGGGAATCTTGGCCTCATCCTCTCCTCCTGCTGCCACCAGTGGATTCACCACCCACCAATGGATCCATCCATGGATTCTCCCACCAATGGATTCACCACCACCAAGGGATCCATCCAGTGGATTCTCCCACCAATGGATTCACTACCCACCAATGGATCCATCCATTGGATTCACTACCCACCAATGGGTCCATCTAATGGATTCTCCCACCAGTGGATTCACCACCCACCAATGGATCCATCCATGGATTCTCCCACCAATGGATTCATTGCCCACCAATGGATCCATCCAATGGATTCTCCTACCAGTGGATTCACCTCTCACCAAGGGATCCATCCAATGGATTCTCCCACCAATGGATTCACCACCCACCAATGGATCCATCCAGAGGATTCTTCCACCAGTGGATTCATCTCCCACCAGTGGATCTATTCAATGGATCTTCCCACCAATGACTGCACGGATC
Organism: Heterocephalus glaber; assembly: GCF_053883595.1. Taxonomy (NCBI): domain Eukaryota; kingdom Metazoa; phylum Chordata; class Mammalia; order Rodentia; family Bathyergidae; genus Heterocephalus; species Heterocephalus glaber. Next base: position 17,887,387 of record NW_028258412.1, read on the forward strand.
TTCTGGATTCCATCAGCTCTAGAGATCCCATGCATCTTTCCCAAGGGCACAGCACAATAGGGTCTTCCCAGCTCCCAGAGCGACAGCACCATTAGAATGTTCAAGGCCCAAACAGAAGGGAGTCCTTAACAGAGACTCAGGAAATACTAGGGATTTTCTTCCATCTTTGATTGTCCTTAACTACAAACCTATCCATCACTGTCCCAAAGCTGCCAAGTCTATTCCACAATAAACCATGCTCCTTGGGACTTCAAATAGGCCTCCTCCCATCGCCGGAACTCTGCCTCAGTTTCCCCATCTGTAACATGGGAACTTCCTTAAGGTTAAGCCATGAGCAAATGCTTCTTTCTCTTTTAATTTCCCCTTTATAATTGTATCAAGATAGATCTTAGCCAGGCTTCTGAGATTCATTCAGTAAACAGTTACTGAGCCAAGTGTGACACCTGTAATCTCAGCATTTTAGGAACCTGAAGCAGGAAGATCACAAGTTCAAGCACAGCCTGGACAACTTAGTGACTTCGTGAAATCCTGTCTCAGAATAAAAAAGAAAAAGGGCTGGGGATGGACAGCTCTCTGTGAAGGCCCTGGGTTCAATCCCCTCTACAGTCAATCACTGGATGGATCAATAAAAATGAATACTGTCCTGTGTGCTTCAGGGCCTGTAGTTAAAGTCACGGGTGAGATCCCCATGCGCCTGTGAGCACAGGCTCCATAGCTTCCTTCAGCACTCCGCCAGTTTCGTTGGCCCACAGCTGACAAGCCCCGTGCTGTGATATTACAGGATGAACAAGTATTCTTTCCTTGTGAAGTACATTTGAAAAGTAGCATCGTGTACCTGACTTCATTCACCTCAGAGCCCCTGTGTTCCACCCACTCTTCTAAGTGGTCAGACAGGGCCACAGTTATTCTTTCTGACCCCCAGGCTTTGTGAGCCCCTAACCTCACTCCTCCTGCCTCTGTGTCTCCACCTGCAAAGTGATTCTGAGGGTGACCCCCAAGAAGTGCATCTGACGCCTTATCGGAAGACACCGCGATGCAGGACTGCGGATCCAGAGCGAGAAGGCTCAACCACTCGCTGCCTCGGAGAACGAGATCTCTCTCCTGCCCAAGGAGCCCAGGGAGGATGGAAGGCAGGCGAGGCCCCTGGGCGGAGCCTGCACAGGCTGTGGGAAGGGGCAAGACCACAGGGAGAGGGGGTGATGTGTGCGCATTTACTTCCGGTCACTGGCTGCAGGGCGGCCTTGCGGATCCCAACCGAAAGTTAGTACCATCTGTTCTGTGACCTCAATCCATTGCTACCGTGCTCATTGCAACTGGCAGCCCCAGCAGGCAGGCTGGCAGCGACCGAGCTGGAAAATGGGTCACTCCCCAGGGAGGGGCCGGACACCGTGCGGGGAACAGCTGAGAGTCTGGAGGCCAAAGTCTCATCCTGCAGGGAGCGCCCAGACTCTGCCCAGGACCCCGGCAAGCTGCGCCATGCCTGTTCTGCGGGGCACCCCAGGGCAGCAGCTGAACACCAGGTAAATCAGAGCATAGCGCAATGGGTCGGTCAGCTTATGACCTGGGTCTCCCACAGTGGGGAACAGAGGAAGACTCAAGGTCATGAAGCATTCAGTGGTGGATCAGGATTTGAACTCAAGGCTCTGAGGAGTGATTGTTTAATGAGTACTGAGCTTCAGTTTGGGATGAGAAAGAAATTCTGCAGGTGAATGGCAGTGAGGCACTTAGCCCCACTGGGTTGGATGCACCTGGGAGATCAAGGCAGAAAAATCTCGAGTTCAGGGCCAGCCTGGGCAACTTAGTGAGACCCTATCTCAAACAAACAAGCAAAATGAGATGGTTAGAATGACTTCTGCTGTGAGCCTGAAACTGCTCTCAACGAAAAAACCAGATGAAATTTCTAAACGGTTAAATGGTAAGTTTTACTATACTGTACTTAATTAAGAGATTATTCTCCAGGGAACAATAAAGTGTCCATTCCCGTGGGACCTAGTGCTTCCATTTTTATCACTCTACCCAGAGAAAGCACTGTATGTAACCCTATTGTGGGAGGAGTCAGAGGGGACTTAACTGCAGCATGGTTTGTGACAATGAACAACTACAAACAACCTATGTGTCCATCCACTGGGGAAGAGCTGATAGATGGTGTGTGTGCAGGTGCGGACATGTGCACTCATTCAGTGGAATATTATACAGCTGAGAAAACGCAATGGCTCTGTATCAGTGGCTGCCCAGTTTCTTCGACACCAGCCTCCCCAACCTTTTCGGACTGTTTTCTCCAAAGGCAGTTTTTTCACTGATGATGGAGGGGAATTTTTTTTTTTTTTTAGTAAATGCTTGCGATGCATAATAATTACATTCTCTAGCGCTACTATTGCCTCCTGGGGTCACCTGAGATCAGCAGGCCTTAGAGTCGCATGAGCAGCTCGGACCTAGATTCTGAGCATGAGCAGTGCTCAGCAGCATCCACGCTCCCTGAGCAGCCCTCGCGGCCACTGTTCCCTGGAGCTCAGGGGATGACGGCCATGGGAGCTTCCTAAACATGGGAAGTTGTGCTTGCTAGAAGCCGCACGGGCTTGAGGGACCCTGCTCTATATCATAAATATGGAAAGAGCTCTTAAGAATATTGTTGGGGGCCTGGTGGCACACACTTGTCATCCTAGCACTCAGGAGGCTGAGGCAGGAGGATCACTGTGAGTTCAAAGCCAGCCTGGGCTACATGGTGAGACTCTGTCTCAAAAAAGCAAAATCAAAACCAAAAAAAAAAAAAAAGGGTAAAATGGCCAGTTTACACCTTTTTAACCTCAGTTTCTTGTGGAAATGAGATGATTTGTCACATGGAATGGCTCAGGAAACAGCAGCGACACATGTGGGCCGCAGCTTCTAGGACACACGGCCGGGTGACACGGACGGATGAGGACACAGTGCCCCGTCCAGCGACCTAGCAGGAGCCGGGAGTCAGGAGGACGCCATAAATAACGCGCTAACGACACGGCTGCACCAGGCCAGGAATGCAGAGGCCGAACGGCTCTGCTCCTGGACGCGCCCGAAACCAGACCCAGGCGTGGTGCCCCAAGAAGGTGCCGGGAAATCGGACCAGGCCCGAAGGCGGCCAGGGGAGAGCGGGCCGCAGCTGCTCCCGCTGGGGCTCAGGGCGAGTGCGCGCCAAGGGCCGCGGGGACCTGGCGGCCCAGTAGGAAGTGGGGACACCTGCCTCTGGGCCGTGTGGGGCTGACCCCGCTTCCCCGGCGGCCGCAGGATCCCCGGCGTGCCCTGGCCCGACCCTGCTCCCAGCCTGATCAGACTGTGAGTCCGCAGCGGCGAGGGTGGGGCCACACTCCTGCTTCCAGCCGAAACCCAGCTGCAGGAAGGAAGGGCAGCCCTGGGCAGAGCCCTGTCCTCGCTACAGAGTGGCTCCTGCCGCTGCCAGGCCGCCTCCGAGACCCGGCCTGTGCCTGCCGCTAGAGATCACCCCGGCCCCGCCTCCACCTCGGCCTCCGGGCCGTGGGGGACAGAGGCCCTTCCAGCCGGCTCCTCCCTGCCCGACTCACTAAGCAAGAGAGGCAGCAAGACAAGCCCTGCCCGGTGTGGGCCCACCAGCTGGAAAGGGGCAATCCTAGGATCCGAAAACCCGGAGAAGCTGGGGGTGGTGGTGCACACCCGCCATCCCAGCACTCCGGAGGCTGAGGCGGGAGGATCCCTTTGAGTTCAAGGCCGGCCTAGGCTACATATAGTGACACCTGCCTCAAAACACCAATAGTTAATTAAGTAAATGACTAATTTTATGTTAAGTGAACCCCACCCCAGTGAAAGAGAAACAAATCCAGGACTCCAAGTCCATTACTAGGTCTCTACTCCTAGAGACCCTCATGGAGCACCGAAAGCCACTTCCTTTTCTTTCCTATTTGGGAAGATAAAGGCCCAGAGAGGAAATGGAAATGCCCCGGCTCACGGGTGTGGAGCTAGTCCCTAGGTGTCCAGACTCCCTGTCCTGTGCTCTTTTGACCTCTCTTCATGACTCTTCTCAGGCCTTGTCACACTCCCAGGGACACCTGTCCCCTGCCCTGCCCAAGCCCTCTTCTTTTGTTTGTTTGTTTGGTCTTTTTTTTTGGGGGGGGGGGACAGAATCTCACGAAGTCACTCAAACCTGGAGCTCACAGCAACCCTCCTGCCTCAGCCTCCTGACTGCTGGGATTACAGGCATGAGCCACCACGCCCGGCAAGTTCCCTCCTGAACCTGCTTCCCCATATATAAACTTGGAGGCTCCAGCAAGACATGATCTCTACGCTGTGCTTTACGGCAGCCTGTGGATCAGTCTCAGTTTTTATTCACACAGTTATTGTGCTTTAATGTGTGCTAGGAAATAACCCAATTAGCAAGGTTTCCTCAGAGGCGACTGAGGCTGGGCCTATCACAGGCTTCCTTTTTCAACTTCTGCATTGTGCTTGTTTGCCCCTGCGGGGAGAGCGAGCGCCTCTAGTTGTCCAGAAGAGCTAGAGAGGTGTTTCTGCCGCCATTCCTGCTGGAGGAAGTGCTCTCATGCTAGCCTTAAAATAGACCTTTTTTTTTTTCCCCACGGGAGTCAGTTCAGAGGAAAATGAGGAGCGAATAATCCCACAGGTGCAGCAACCCCGGGAGACAGCTAAGAAGGAGCGTGACTGTCTGAGGGCCAGGACTCTGAGTGGCAGCTGTGACATTCTGTGGCCCCACAACAAGCCCTGGGTTCCCCTGCTCCGAGCACGGCTATTCGGGGCCCGATGGCCTGGGCGGGGGGACAGGTGGGCCCCGAGGCCGCTCCCTGGGACACAGCAAGGCTTTGTCTCCAACAGCACAACTTCGGATCGGATTGGCGCCTTAGGCAGCTCAGGTCCCCGCCCCTCGCCTGGCCCCCTCTTGCTCCCAGAATTCCTGCACATGTCCCCAGCCTCCAGAGCCTCGCTGGGTGCCCTGGGACAAGGGACTTTGAGGAAGGGCATAGGTGAAACCTCAAAATGTCCACGCTGAAGCTGTCCCATGCCCCCCAAAAGCCCTTAGGTAAAGCCCAAGGCATACCTCACTGATGATGGAATTTGAGACCTCGAGACAGGTGGCAGGACGGGACATTTCTGGGCAGTGGGGGACCTGCCAATGTCTTCTGGGCACACCCCGAGGCAGCTGGTGAGACCCACATTTGGACACGCACAGGGTTCTTTTCCTGGGGAATTCACCCGGGCGGGCAGCGTCAGCCCGAAGTGCTGGGCCACCGTGGGCCACCAAGCGCCTGGGTAGCAGCAAGAACATGGACTGAGGAGCCAGAGTGAGGTTCAGTCCAGTTCTCCTGCACTTCTCCTCCAGTATGGGCTGAAAACGTCCAGCTTCCACATCTGCTCGGAAGCCAGCCTCATGCAGGGTAGACAGCGAGCCCACAGTCGGTGCTGGGTACAGCACAACTATCTTGTCTTGTTTTACTTTTCCACAGTGCCAAGGATTGAAGTCATGGATGCTCTACCACAGAGCTACACCTCCGGCTTTCTATTTTTTACTCAGAGACAAGGTTTCACCGAGTTGGCCTTGAATTCGAGATCCAACTGCCTCAGCCTACCAAGTAGCTGGGATCACAGGCGTGTGCCACCACACCCAGCAGTAACTATCATTTCAGGGAAAATGTGAATTCTCTCTTAGGCATACCAGTCTAAAATATGACTTGGGAACTAAAAGGAGACATAGCCCAACAAAATATAATGTGTGGTGTGTGTGTGTGCGTGTGTGTGTGTGCGCGTGCGTGTGTGCAGACATTCCTTGTTTAACAACTGAGTTAGTTTCTGTGGCTAGGTTGTTAAATGATTGGTCGATAAATGAGGACTTGTATATAGTATGTACATTACAATATTCAGAACAAAGAAATGGTCAAAGGAAACTCCAGCTTGATGGCTTTGCTTTTATTTGCATAACTTATTTTTTTTCTGGTACCGGGGACTGAACTCGGAACCTTGCATTTTTGAGGCAGGTTTCAGAACCGCTGAGCTAAATCCCTGGCCCATATTTGCATAACTCTTGCCTGCAGCACTGCAGGTGTGACAGAGCATGAAGCTGCAGCACTGTACTGCCCAGTGCAATCAGCAAAAATCACAGCACTGTGTGGTAGAAGCCACCATAAGGCCTCGCTGCTGCTCACATTCCTGCATCATAAATCCGAATGCAGGTCTTAAGTCTGAGTAGTCATTAACCAGGTGGGTCGCTAAATGCTGCATCTGGGAGTTTTTGATGAGGGAAGGGATAGAACAATGAGTAGATTCGGAAAGAGGAGGAAGCGTTTTTCCAAATGTATTTTCATCCTTTCAGTTATTGAACCAGGCAACGTTGTTCCTTACCCTAAAGATTCAATTTAAATATGCATCTGACCCAGTGTAATGGTGCATCCCTTGCCATCCCAGCACTCTGGGAGGCTGAGGCAGGAGGATCGCCAGTTGGAGCCCAGCCTGGGCACCTTAGTGACTTGGTGAGACCCTGTCTCAAAATAAAAAAGAGCTGGGATGTAGCTCAGTGTGAAAGCTCTGTATTCAATCCCCACTGCTGCCAAAAATAATTTTTAAAGTGAAATAAAATAAAACACAAAGTGCCGCGCCAGATTCCAGTCTAATGCCCGGGTCACTTTGCCACCTGGCCACCCTGACATCAAAGAAGGGGCTTTGCTTGTCCTCCCCAAGGGCAGTGGGCACAGAGGCCCAGCGAGGGGGACATGAAGCAGCTCCGGGACAGTCCTGGGCTCGCCACCGTGCACAGTTAACCCGGTGGGTCATCCTTGCCTCTCCTGCCTGACCCCCTCCTGATCGTAGGCTGACAAAGCCCACTGGCACCTCGGAGGAGGGGATCCTGAACCCCACACCTGCAGTAAAAACTCCCTCCAATGCGCCGGCCGGCAGGGTAAAGAAGAGCCCCCTCTCCAGCCTCCCTGCCTCCTCTGCTCCCAGCTCCGCCCCCGCCAGGTCCGGGACTTTTGATCTGTCATAACATTGTGTCTGTTTATCCCAAATATTTCCACCCAAAATGCCTGTTTGTGCAACCACATGACATGTTGATACAGCCCCTGACAGCTGAGTGCCTGGGACTGAAATAAAGCACAAAGTAAACACATTTGCATACAGTTTACACACAGCCTGCGTGGCCGGAAGCCGTGGAATCCAGAGATGGGAATCTTGTCTGCCAGGGTCCCCCCTAGCTCTCCACTCCTGGGATGAATCGGGGGCAGAAGCATCGCCCCACCCCTGGGCTCTAGAAACTTCCCTTCTGCTTTCTAGCTCATTTTGTCTCTTCCTGGGGTGACCGGCAAATTTGTCTGCCAGAGGGATTTTCCTAAAAGCTCTGAGAGTCTCAGCCCCAGGGAAAGGTGGATTGAGCCAGATGAGGTCGCTGGAAGTGGTCACTTGGGCTTCTCCTATTTGATCTGCTGTGTCTATCTCAGAGCCTCAGCGAGGCCATGCTTTTAACACCTGAGAAGCCCTGTGACACTGGGCCTCCCTTCTTTACCCTCCTCTGTCCTCAGGAAACCTAATTCCCCATCCCTTAGCTCTATCTTCCTTAAAGAATCAAAGTAACACTCAGAAAGTCTAGGGCCAGCCAGTCATGGTGGCAAACATCTGTAATCCCAGCACTCTGGGAGGCTAAGGCAGAAGGATTGCAAATTCACCCAGCCTAGGCAACTAATCAACCTAGTGAGATCCTGTCTCAAAATAAATTTGATAAAAGGACTGAGGTGTAGCTCCCTGTGAAGGCTCTGAGTTCAATCCCCAGTACTGCAAGAGGAAGGAGGAGGAAGAGGTGGCTCCTGTTCCCAACGGTCCATTCAGCACAGTGGTTCTCAAAGTGGGATCCCTAGCATAGGTCTTTGCCAGGATCCAAGAGGCATCTCTCACAAGTTCGAGGTTAGTGCTGCTGGCCGTCTCTGTCCTTACAGCGGCCCTGGATCCAGATGCAGCAACCTCTGGAGCCCACTTGCAGGTCCACTCGTGTTCCTTCCCAGAGAACTCCGAGTCTCCAGCATCCGGCCAGGGCTCTGGCTCCCAGCAGCCCTTGCACCCTGAGGAGACACCAGGATCAAAGCGTAGCATTTGCCTAGGGAAACCCTGGTGCTGGGCAGGCCAGGCCAGGAGATGAACCCAGGTGAGGGCATTCGCATACAGTCCCAACCTCTCCCAGGACCCAAGGCCCTGCAGGTGACAGTGCCACAGTTATTCCTGGCTGGGGTGGCAGAGCCGGGCAGACCGCGCTGGGAGCCACCGCCTGTTCAGCCAACCCCTTCCTGCCTCCCAGGCCACTGAGAGCTGCTCCTAAATCCCAGCCTGGGCCTGGACCTCTGCCCCCAGCACACAGGAGGGTGGCACCCACCTCTGTGAGCATGGGATTCTGTGGGGAATCCGGGACTTGGGGTGCGGCTCAGGAGTTGAGTGCTTGCCTGGCACGTGCACACCCTGAGTTCAGTCCTTGCAAAGCAAAACCAAAAACAGGAAAAGAATGAAGAATGAAAGCTGGACATAGCAGCACACTCCTCTGATCCCAGCCCCAAGGAAGGCCTTCAGGGACGATTGCCGGCCCTTCGGGACAGACCAGGAAGTGGAGATGTGGACAGGGAAGGTGGCCCGCCATAGGCCACGTCACTTATAAGTGGCAGAGCTGAGATTTAAACCCAGTCAGTTCAGGTTCTTATAGCCCTGGAAGGCTTGCTGCAAGCCTTCCGTACCTCAAGAGGTCTTCTGTGGTTACTCTCAAACACGCAGGCCCTCTGTGAGTCCCCTGTGAGTCCCCAGAGCTCCCCGTCTGTCATACACTCTGGCTTTACACCCCACCGTTGCACCTACTGTTCACACCAGCCAAGATGTCTTCCAAAGTGAGCTGCAGACCTCCACCTCTCCAGATCCCTGTCAGTTTCCTATAGCTGCCCTAGCGGAGGACCACTGACGTACTGGCTCAAAGCAATGCACATGTATTATCTCACAATTCTAGAGGTAATAAGTTTAAAATGAATTGACCAAGCTGGGTGCAGCAGTGATGCACAGCTGTAATCCCAGCTACTTACAAGGCTGAGGCAGGAGGATCACAATTTTGAGGTAAGCCTGGGTGACTTAGCAAGACCCTATCTCAAAAAAAAATTTTTTTTTAAAGCTGGGCATGTTGCTCAGTGGCAGAGCACTGACCAAGCATGTGCAAAGCCTGGGGTTAATCCCTAATACTGTGGATGGATGAATAGACAGATGATAGATAGATAGGTAGATAGGTAGATAGATAGATAGATAGATAGATAGGATAGATATAGAGAGATGATAGTGATGATAGGGATGTGACAGATGATAGATAGTTAGGATAGTGTTACGGCTTGTGTCTAGATGTCCCCACAAAGCCTCATGTGCTCAGTGGGGCTTTTCAGAGGTGGCTGAATTTAGGGTGTGTAAACACAGATTAAGGGTGTGTGGTAACCATCAAACCACTGATGGGATGATAATAGTTCTGGGTGTGGCTGAATGGGCTTACTGAAGATCCACCCAGGTTGTGGGTGGCACCAACCAATAGGCTTGTATTCTAGATGGGATGAAAGGGAAAAGGAGGCTCGCTGCTTGCAGGTAGCCTCCTGCCTACCCTGCCTTGGACTGTTTCTCCTCTGCCGTGTCCTTCCACCATGCTGCCCTGCCTTGGAGCCAGCAAACTCAAAACAGCACATATGTACTATCTGACTGAAAGCTCTACAAACTATGAGTTGAAATAAACCTTTCTTCCTTTAACTTTGGGTGTCAAGTATTTTGTCCCAGCAGCAAGACAGTAACTAAGACAGACAGATGTTTGATGATGATGGTAGATAGATAGACAGTCAGACAGATGGATAAATGGATGGACAGTTTGTCCCAGCTATGTTTCTTGGGGATAATTAGTTTCTTTGCCTTTTTTGGCTTTCAGTACCTGCTGTTCCCTGGCTGCAGCAGGCACCACTTGTGCTTCCTCTTCATCATCATATCTGCTTCTCTGATGTCTTCCAGCCTCGACCCACCTGGATGGGCCAGGATAACATCCACCTCAAGATCTTGGCAAGACCACACGTGAACTGGCCCTTGGCCACCAAGAGGAGCTGGCTCTCGGCTTCAGGAAGTGGCATCCGGGCAGCTCCCCCTTGGGTCCAGCCCTGTTCCCTCCTCTCTGCCATCAGTCCCACTTCCCTTCCCAAGTCCAGCCATCACCTGAGCCACCCTGCAGCACACAGTAGACCCTCAATAAGGGCTGAACAAGACAGGGAGTGGTGGATGGCACCCAGGGTCAGACAGGCAGCTTCCCCACCTCTAAGGGCCGACTCCACCAATGTGAGATGAACCCACCCAGCCCTCAGGCTCCAGGGGATCAGAGGGAAGCCAGGCCTCTGAAGCACTGAATGTCACCTCAAACAGGGACAACGGGAGGACAGGGGAGCCCTGCTGCCACCACACCTACCCTGAGCATGTTAGCCTGGCCCAGGCTGCTCTGACCTGTCCCCAAGTTCTTTCTCAGTCTCGTGACTCAGCAAGAAAGCAGGTTCCCAGCCTAGCTCAATGACACAAGCCTGTAATTCCAGCACTTGGGAGGCTGAGGCAGGAGGATTGTTGTGAGTTCAAGGCCAGCCTGGGCTACACAGTGAGTTCAATGCCAGTCTGAGCTACATAATGAGACCCTGTCTCACAAAAACAAAAAGCAGGTTCCTGCCACACTTATCCATGCACAGTAGGGGCCACAGACCTGCAGGTCCCATCCCCAGCACGTGGTCTGCTCTGCCTCTGCTCCCGAATTCCACCGAACTTACGCCATCATAGCCCAGCCCAGAGCTGGACCGAGAATGGTGTGGGGAAAATGAAGATGAGAAAGAAGAAACTCAATCCATTTTGTCCCTGCACAAGATGCTCCTGGGGCTGCCACTTTCCTGGTTCTAGCTAGCACTGGCTCTGTGGCTGTGTGGCCAGGTTGCTTGGCTTTTCTCTGGCTTGGCTTCCTTTAGGGTGTGGGGATAGTTAGTAATTTACCCATGTTGATGCCCATATAACAGAAGACCACAGACTGGGTAGTTGGTAAAGAATAGAAATTTTGCCAGGGATTTAGCTCAGTGGTTCCGCCACCTGCCTTGCAAGCACAAGGTCCCAAGTTCGATCCCAGGTACCAAGAATAGAAATTTATTTCTTGCCAGGCCTGGTGAAGCACTCCTGCAATCCCAGCTCTCAGGAGGCTGAGCCAGGAGGATCACTGCTAGTTTGAGGCCAGCCCGGGGCGACATAGTGAGTTCAAGGCCAGCCTGAACTACATAGTGAGACCCTGTCTCAAAATGCAATAAAATAAAATAGAAATATAAAAATTAAAAAGTTAGTCTTCCCTAGCTAGGCCCCCTGGCCCCCCCTGCCCTGAGAACAAAAGAGGGTCCCCCCACTGCATCGGGCGCCTGGGCTGGAAGACCTGCTGGGCACGGGGCCTGGTTGCCCTTCTGCAGTGACCTTGACAGATGCCCTTTGTGCAGAGGTGAGCGGTGGGCGGAAGCTGGCAGGGAAGGCGGGCCGCAGGGTCAGGCTCTGATAACCCGAGATCAAAGCCGCCTGTCGGCAGGGGCAGCTGAGTGGCTGCCAAGACAGCCAACGACCAGCGGCTTTATCTCCTGCTGGCCGGGGCAGCGGGAAACACCTCAGTTCCCGGAACTATTTCTAGACGGCAGGGGGGGCACCTGGGCGGGGCTCGGGGTCCCCACAGGTCCCCTGGGCAGTGGGTGCTGTGGCCTGTGCCCTTTCCTCCTCGTCCACATTCCCCGCATCATGTGCACACACACGCTGAGGATGTTCTCTCTTCCCTCCCTGTCAGCTGCCCTTTCTCTTTTGCAAGCTCCACACACAAAAGCTGACAACTAGCCCAGCACGGTGGTGCACGCCTGTAGGCCCAGCACTCGAGAGGCTGAGGCAGGAGGTTCACTGTGAGTTCAAGGCCAGCCTGGGCTACATAGCAAGGCCCTGTCTCAAACAAAACTAAACAAAATTAAACAGCTGCCTCCCCCTCTTCTGCTCTTCCCTGTTCTCACCCTCACAGACAGTTTCCGTCACCTCCCCTCATGTGTGTGCACACACACACACGCGCACACACACACACATGTCCAGGTGCAATCTCCAAATGCTCTTTTAAAAAGAACACTGAGACAGCTGCCAGTTAAAACAATAAAACCGCCTTGCTTTCCGTTCAGTTATCAGAACCTCTGGGACCATTTCCACCGCCACCTGATGCCTGGATTTTGTTTTCTTCCTGCAAGATGTTGACGTCTACATTTGCAGCTGGATGGAGCAGGCTCACTCTTCTCCAGCTGGGGCCCCTCTGTCAGCTGGGCAGCACACAGCTGGCCGCTTTCAAACACATCCAGGGTAGCCCACTTAGCCCAGCAGTTCTGAAAAAGAAAGGAGGAAGCTAGGCATAGCAGCATGTGCCTGTGATCCTAGCACTCTGGGAGGCTGAGTCAGGAGGATTCCAAGTTTGAACCCAGCCTGGGGAACTTAGAGACCCCACCTCAAAATTTAAAAATTAAAATAAAGGACTAGGGAGCTGAGCATGGGGGCACATGTCTATAATCCCAGCACTCAGAAGGCTGAGGCAGGAGGATTACTGCAAGTTCCAGGCCAGCATGAACTGTATAGCAAGGCTCTGTCTCAAAAAATATAAATAAGTAACAAAATAAAAAGACCTGGGGATGTAGCTCAGTGTGAAGGCCTTGGGTTCAATCATCAGTACAAAAAAAAGAAAAGAAAAGAAGATAGAAGATCCACCCTCCAGAATATTATTGGAGAGATACTCGCTTCCCTACACCCTAATTTTGCATTTTGTTTTACGGCTTTAACTCGCAGATGGTCTCTTCCTTTGTCCCAGATATACTGTAGGAGAGAAAGAGGAGAGAGGCAGATGGGAGTAAGGGGCGGGATTTCTCCTCAATTCTTTCAGGGTCCTCCACAGACTTTGGCACAAACCCTGTGCTCTTCTTCCTTATATTTTATTTATTTTTAAAAATTTTCTTTTCCGGTACTAGGGATCAAACTCAGGACCTTGTGCTTGGGAGGCAGGCGCAGCGCCACTGAGCTACATCCCCTGCCCCTTTCCTTATACTGTAAATCCCACCTTGATTACTTATAAAACCTGATACAATGTAAATGGCTCATAAGCACTTGTTACACTGTATTGTTCAGAGAATAAGGGCAAATAAAACAGTCTGCTGTTCCCTACAGATGCAACTTAAACAACTTCTATTGTTGTGGTGGTGGTTTGGTTTGGTTTTGGTCTTCTTGAGACAGGGCCTTGCTATGTAGCTCAGGCTAGCCTTGAACTCACTATGTAGCCCAGACTGGCCTTGAACTCCTGGCGATCCTCCTGCCTCAGCCTCCTGAATTCTGGCATGACAAGCGTGAGCCACCACACCCTGGCTTCAAACTCAACTTTTTTTGAGACTTTGTTTCCATCCACAGAGCCCAGGTTGGGAAAAGCCAACTGTGTCTGCCTCCCTGCCTCATGTACAAGCCTGTAGGCTTAGAAAGTCATCGGGCATCTGGTGGGAGGGAGCTGGAGGGGGCACAAGGGCAGAAGATGACTCAGGGAGCCCAGCCACCACCCAGAGGCAAGAAGATAGACAGGAGCGCTTGTCGGGTCCTCCTGGGTGCTTGGCCCCTCGTGCTGTGTGCGCCCCTCTCTAGCACTTTGGGAAATATTCTTGGGAGGCTACGGGTCCTGCACCTGACACATAATAAATACTCAATCCCAGCCTCGGGAGGCTGAGGCAGGAGGACCACTGTACCATATAATGAGATCCAGGCTCACCAAAAAAAAAAGGAAAAGCAAAAGAAGAAGAAAAAGAGGAAAGAAAGCTAATGTCAGAATGCAAATTTGCAAACAGCAGAAGGATTAGAACCTTAAGGCCTCTGTCACCGGAAGGCAGTGAGTACAATAGATATTGTGACTTTGAAAAATCTTTGTTGCCAGTGCCCATAAATAACCTAATTCTTGTCTTCTCGGGGGTGCTTTTGCCTTGCTCTCTACCTGCTTTCTACCTCCTGTATTTGTTTTGATTTTTTCCTGCATAAATTAAATAAAAACAGTCATACACTAGGAGTCCAGGCCAAATACCAGCACGTATAAAAAAGAGGCAGAGACAAAGACCAGTGCAGCTCAACCATATTTAACCACAAGCAGGAATTACTCAAGGAAGAGGAAGGGAGCCAGGCGGGGTGTCACACACCTGAAATCCCAGCTGCTCCAGAGGCTGAGGCAGGAGGATGCCAAGTTCAAGACTAACCTGGACAACTCAGTGAGCTCCTGTCTCAAAACTTAAAAAGGGCTAAGGATGTGGCTCAGTGGTAGTGCATGCCTGGCATGTATAAGGCCAGGTTCAGTTCTCAGTACTACAAGAAGGAAGGAAGGATGGGAGGAAGGAGAAGGAAAGGGAAGGTGGGCAGGGAGGAGAAAAGGAAGGAAGGCCTGGTGGCACACATCTGTGATCTCAGTACTCAGTAGGCTGAGGCAGGAGAATCCCCAGGAGTTCAAGGCTGCTCTGGAATCCATAATCTGACCCTGTCTCAAAAAGAGAAAAAAAGTGGGCCAGGGATTTAGCTCAGTGGTTCTGTCACCTGCCTCAAAAGCGCAAGGACCCGAGTTCGATCCCCGGTACCAAAAAAAAAGAAAAAAAGAAAAAGACAAAAAGGGAAGGAAGGACTGAAGGAAGAAGATAGGGAGGAAAGAAGGAAGGAAAGAGAATATGAAAGGTAGGCTGTCGCATGCAAAGGAAGCAAGGGATGAACCCCTGGTCTCTAGCACAGGGCCTGCTGGAACCTGGTGCACCTATTAGCTCCCTGTCACTGTCCTTATGAACTGGCTGGCCCTGAAATCAGGCTGCCTGGGAGAGAAGGTGCTGGCCGGTCGCCATCCCAGGACGAGATCACCACACACACCTCAAGGCCTACTTCTGGTGGCGTGAAGGTGTCGCTGTCTCATCCTCCTAAAGTGGACAGACTGAGCCGGGCTTCATGGAGCTCCCGGAGCCCCACTCAGACCTCTCCACCCCGGCAGGGTCCCAGACTGCTGATCCCTCACTGCAGTTTTCACTGGAATTCCCGGAGGAATCTCTATTACTCACCTGGCAGGAGCAGAGCTGATAGAGCCGGGTTTCAAGGTGCCTCTTTGCAAATGTGGGATGGAAGGACTCACACCCAAAGGGGAAGAAAGTGGCAGATCTGTTTTCCTTGGAACAGGATGGGTTATCTGCAGGGAAGGGAGTTTTCTAAA
This sequence comes from Heterocephalus glaber, assembly GCF_053883595.1. NCBI lineage: Eukaryota > Metazoa > Chordata > Mammalia > Rodentia > Bathyergidae > Heterocephalus > Heterocephalus glaber. The sequence goes on from NW_028258412.1 coordinate 17,902,667, forward strand.
TTCTGCTGAGATCCAAGATAATGTGTGCTGGGGTCAAAACAATGCTATAGCACCGCGTTATCTCTTCCTAGAATAATTGCAGCGGCTGATTCACTGGTTTACTGCCTCTTTGTGTTAGCCTAAGAATCTATTCTTGACCCTGGGCCAAGGGAGTATTTTAAAATGTAAGGCAGGGCTGGGGTGTAGCTCAGGCCCACTGTGCAAGAGTCCCAAAGTTGCATCAACAGCCCCGCAAAATATTAAAGACATGGGAAAAAAAAGTATCTGGGCGAGCTCATGCACAGCTGCTGTAATCCTAGCACTTCTGGGAGGCTGAGGCAGGTGGGTCACAAGTTGGAGCCCAGCCTAGGCAACTTAGTGAGACCCTACCTCAAAACAAAAACTAAAAAAGAGCTGGGGATTTAGCTCACTGTGAAGGCCTTGAGTTCAACCCCCAATAAACAGATAGAAAGAAAGGCAGACAAAAGCTAAAAACAACCCTGATGTCCATTCACAGAAGAAAGGTTAAACCAACTGCAGTATGTCCGTACAAAAAACGGCTGCTCTAGGATTTAAAAAAAGAAAAACGAAGAAGAGGAGGAAGCTACTGATACAAACTTTTTTTCCCCTCCTTTGGTTATTTTAAAACAGAGTCTCACTATGTAGCCCAGGATGGCCTTGAACTCCCTGGGATCCTCCTGCTTCAGCCTCCCGAGGCCTGGGAATACAAGTTTCAGTATGAATGAATCTCAGACACTTTATGCTAAAAGAAGCCTGACACCAAACTATCTGCCGTGTGATGGCATTTCTCTCGAGTTTTGGAACAGGCAAGAGTAATGTGGCAGTGAAGGTCCACAGGGGCAGCTCCGGGAAGGAGGGACAGGACAGGCCTCTGCGTGGACCAAGGTGCAGGATGCATCGGTTTGCACTCTCCCCTGTGTCGAGAGCTGACACCAAGGACTCGCACTGCTCAGTGTGTGCGTCTGCTGCAGAAAGCACATCTTGGCTCCAGTTGGCGGCACATGGGCCCGGAGCATGGGCACTGCTCCCTGATACGGGCGCTCGGCTGGGAGGCACCAGAGCCGTGGGACGCAGCAGACAGAGCCAGGGCCAGCGCAGCCTCCGCCGCACAGTGCTCGGGGTGCACTGCAGTTTCCATTTTCCTTTCCAGTGCTGGGGATGGAACCCGGTACGAGGCGCACTCTACACTGAGCGCCACCTTGACCCTTCAAAAACTTACCCGATTGTTTATTTGTGAGCAGGATCTTACTGATTTTTTGCTGAGATTGACTTCAAACTCGTGACCTTCCCACTAAACCCTCCAAGGGCTGGCATTACAGGCGCGCATCCCTGCACCCAGTTCAGCTTTTTTATATGCTTAAAGTTTGTCATAATACAATCTCTGGGTGGCAAGAGGACCGAGAGGTGGGGCAGGGGGCATAGAGAGAATTAAGCTGTGTTGTGGGCAGGTACCAGCTCCTCAGGAGGAATGTGTACTGCAGCCATGGGCCAATAAAATTATAATAAAGAATAAAATCACTGGGGAGGCGAATGGTTGGGGGGGTCTATCACTTCTCTTGAAAAATAACTTCTTTTATTCAGACCCAAAAAAAAGAAAAGCAGTGCTTTTAGAACAACATGTGATTCTGTACAATCCGAGCCCTTCCCACCTCCAGACCTCTGGCCTTGGCCATGTGTCCTCCAGCTGTCCTCCTCCAAGGTGATACTGCATTTTCAGTCACAGCCACCTCCCCACTCTTCTTCCAACAGATCACGCTCTGGCCCCAGGGCCTTTGCACCTGCTATCTCTCTGCTCGGACTATGGTCCCCCCTGATCTTCAAGATCCTGATGATTCCCTGATGGCCTCAGGGCTCTGCTCCAAAGTCACCTCCTTGCCAGGTTGGTGGCACACGTCTGTGATCCCAGCACCCTGGAGACTGAGGGAGGAGGATCACTGAGAGTTCAATTGGGCAACTCAGTGACTGCTGATCTCAGTGGTACAGTAAACACCGATACAGTAAACACTGGGCTAAGCCTTTACTTCCGTTAGCTCGTGGAACCCTCCCTCAAATATTCACAGCTGCTTTTACTGTGGAGAAAGATTTAGAAACTTAGATTATGTGACTTATTCAAAAACAAGTGTAGGGTGGGAAGGTCCAACCCAGTCCTTTTAACTCCAAATTCTGGGAGCTTCCGCCTTGCCTCGGGGCAGGAAGGTCTGGAAGGACCCAGATGGACGAATCCCTCACTCCCTGCCCTAACTGCAGATGTGAAGACCAGACGTGAGCGAGGAGCTTTGGCCCCATTGGATTGTCAGGATCAAACTTCAAGGGCACTTTGTCATCTAAGGCTCCCTGGAATGGGCTTCCAACGTGGCCCCAAATCCGCTCCTCTCAGTTGCAGAGAGGAACTTAAACACCTAGCAGATATCTTTCTTGTGTTTGTGCCCTGATACACAGGCTGTATCTGCTGAGCTTAAACTGAAAGCACTAATCTTCCTCCCTTCCCTCCTTCCTCTCTTTTTTTATGTTTTGTTTTGGAAATTGAACCCAGGGCCTTCACACTGAGCTATACACCCAGCTCTTTTTCATTTTTGTGTCTTGAGTCAGGGTCTTGCTAAGTCACTAAAGCACCCAAGCTGAGCTTGAACTTGGAATCCTCCTGCCTCAGCCTCCTAGAATACGGGGACTACAGGTGTGACCACCATGTCCAGTTTAAGAGCAACTTTTTTGGTACCAGGGATCATACTCAGGACCTTGTGCTTGCAAGGCAGGCGGCGGCAGAACCACTGAGCTAAATCCCCGGCCATAAGAGCAATTTTTTAAGTGAACATATCACTCTTCTCATGAGAATAGAAATATCCAGTCTGCAATCTTCATAGAAGTACCCTTAAATCTTGTTTTCTCTGTAATTAGTCCCTCTCTAGCAGATTCAGGATATGAAAATGTGTGAACGTCAGATATGGCAGTGCTCAGCTGTCATCCCAGCACTTGGGCATTGTACCAGGACCCTGTGAACAGTGCTGTTTCTGCCCCAGCAAAGCTGTGTGACCTTGGCCAAGTTGCTTGGACACTCTGAACCTCCACTGCCCACCTGACAAGCGACAATGATTTCACATCCTGGAAAACACTGGTCTACAAGAAACACAGACAACCTGTGTGTACAGGGTCTAGCATGGCGGCCAGGACACGACAGTCTAGGAAAAACGATGCTGAAGTTTCTTGCCCACTTCTCCTCCTCCACACCCGAGCACTTTTATTTTCTATTTTGGGGCAGTCTCACTAAAGTTGCTAAGTTGCCTAACCTGGGCTCAAACTTGAGACCCTTGGAATCCTCCTGCCTCAGCCTCCCGAGTGCCAGGAGTATAAGCTTGTGCCACCGAGCTTGGCTAACGCAGAATTACCTGTTAGCACTTCAAAAGATACAGGGGCAGCCTCAGGCTGGTGGCCTCTGGGGCACCGCTGGGCAGGAAGGGCTTCCTCTCCTCCTCCCCAGCTCCTGGTTTCTGACATGCATCGAAGGAGGAGCTGAGTGTGGAGAGGTTTTTTTTTTTTCCTGCGCTGTGTTTATCCACCCAAGAAAGTATTTTAAGTGCTTTGTTTCCATTATGCTATTCTGAGCCCGTGACTTGGTAGGGTGATTAAAGACTGCTTTTGGCAGAGGAAGAGAAGACGCTGTTTGATACTCCCGGGATGGGAGCCTTCCCAGGGGCCTCCAGAGGGGACATAAGCAGGACACACGGCACACTCGGCTCCGAGGGCCCTGGGCAGCGTCGAGCCCTGCAGCCTGGCTGGAGTCCGAGAGCCGAGACACACAGCGGGGACAGGGCTCTTCCTGGGGTCCCGGGGACTCCGGACTGCCCATCTTCTCTGTCTGTGACTCCTGGGGCCCTCAGGAGCATCTAGGCCACTGTTGGGACAGTCACGGACAGTAGAGATGCGTTCTGTACTTTCTCAGAGGAGGACTCTAGTTCGGTACACAGACGTTAATCAGAGGTGGCACATCCCGAAGATTCCAGCACTGCTGGAGGCTAGGGCAGGAAGACTGCAAGTTTGAGCCCAGCCTGGGCAACGTAGCGAGCCCTGGTGTCAGAATTTAAAAAAGAAAAAAGGAAGGCCAGGCTCAAACTGGGCTCCTCCTGCCTCAGCCTCTCAGAGTGCTTGCTGCTCAGTGCAAAGGCCCTGGGTTGAATCTGCAGCACGGCAGCAAGAAAAGTAAAGAAACAGAAAGGAGGGAGGGGAGGACATCTCAGGGCTGTGTTCCAGAGAGGATCCATTTCAGGATAGAGAAGGGGGTGCATGGGCTGAGGCTGTGTCTGGAACAGCCCCTTGGATTTGCAAAGCACAGAGATAAGCCAGGGAAGAGGCCTGGAGAGGAGCAGAGAGGAGAGGAGCAGAGCTGGTTACTCTGGAGAGGGTGGGGGAGGAGCAGTGGAAGGTGAAGGGTTCCAGCCAGGAGTGAGCAGAGCAGCCCCAGGAAGACAGAGGATCACAGAGGAAGCAGGACCCAGTCCGGGCTCTCTTATCTCCACACTGGTCACGCCCGACATCTCTTCATCTGTCACCGGCATCTTTAGTATCCTGGAAACCAAAGTGTCACCTCTCTGCTTCCTTCCCAGTTTGCTTTGAAGAGTTTCACTTGCCTTGTTAATATTTTTTCCCGTGGAATTGGGGCTCAAACCCAGGGCCTCCCTCGTGTTGGACAAGCACTGGGCTGCTAAGCTGTACATGCAGCCCTTGCAGAGAACCTGTTTTTGGTGTTGCTTGTTTTTTTGTTATTTTAGTTTGTTTGGCTTTTTGAGACAGAGTCTTCTTGTCAGGTAGCCCAGCCTGGCCACAAACTCGTGGAGATCCTCCTGCCTCAGCCTCCAGAGTGCTGGGATTCCAGACATGCACCTGGCTCTTGCAGAGCATGTGCAGGAGGCTGAAACACCCACACCACATCTGCCTACTTGCTCATCTGAGTGAATCCCAGGCCTGCAGGGGCGGTGGTTACAAGCCTTCACCATCTGCCCCTCAGGAGAGACAGAGATTCTTTGAAGTGGCCAGCTGGTCCCTCCCGGGATCCTGGGGACGTCACTCTGGCCTATCTCCCAGACTCCTGTGACACGCAGAGGTGATTAAAGCCAAAGGGCATGTGAGCCGGGCAGGCAGGGCCCGACCGTCACCTCCCTGGGCCAGGGGAGAAATCCGCACCGCACCGCGTTCCCTGGACCTCCTCCTGCCAGGCCAGGGCCCCTGGGATTCAAAGTGACGCCTGCAAGTCTCAGCCTGTGGAGAGCACAGACTGGGCGGGGGCTTCTCTGGGGCCAGGCGGGCACCCCGCCCTCCCTGGCGCAGAGGTGGGGCGCTGGCTGCTATATTTGCGGTTTTCTTTTTCGGGACTCAGGATAGAACCCTTCACACTGAGCTACAACCCCAGCCCTCTTATTATTTATTTATTTATTTTTGGTACTGGGGATCGAACTCGGGACCTTGTGCTTGCGAGGCAGGCGGTGGAGCCACTGAGCTAAATCCCCGGCCGCCCCCCTATTATTTTTTACTTTGAGACAGGGTCTTGCTAAGTTCCCCGGGCTGGGCTCGAGTTCGCTATCCCCCTGCCTCAGCCTCCTAGGCTGCCCGGACTCCAGGCCTCCTCCACCACACCTAGCTTGTTTAGTCCTTGTCTGTGCCCCTCCCCCTCCCATCCCAGCCCCATCCAGAAAGAGGGGCGGGGCACCCCATTTTCACAGAGATCAACACGGGGATAACCCCACACGGTGAGAAAAGAAAAAGCCACCCTTTAGAATGGCTGTGGGTGTCCTATCGCTGCCCCCATTTCCTTGATGAGAAAACAGAGGCTCAGAGAGAGGAGCAACTTCTCAAGGTCCCGGATGAAAAGGGGCGTGGCCAGATCGGACCGCCTCTCGGGAAATGCCAGGCCCGGCCTGCACTTGCATGGGCCTCTCCCCTGCAGGCCTCAGTTTCCTCAGTGGGAACTGGACTGCACAAGCCCTGAGGTTCAGCTCAAGTCCTGATCACTGCACCCCAACACAAAAGAGGTCCTCTGCCCCCAGCCCACAGCAACCTCGTTCTCAGGACATTATTTCCTCCACGGGACAGTGGGTGACAGTGCCCACAGACTCACTTTCTCCCAACTTCAAAGGGGTGGAGAAGATGGAAAGGGACAACTGCGCTTTTTGCTGTTGTTGTTTGAAACGGGGTCTCCCTATGTAGTTCAGGCTGGCTCCAAACTCACAGCAACCCTCCTGCCTCAGCCTCCCAAGTGCTGGGATCACAGGCTGGGCCTCACCCAGCAGTACAGCTGTCTCCTGCCTTGACGTCCCTCTCAGAGCCTAGCAGAAGAGTCTGAGTGGAATTGCTCATGCCCTTCAGGAATCTGGCCCCACCTTGACCCTGGGCTTTGAGAAAGGGTAGAATTCTGGCCTCTTGTTTGTTTGTTTTTAAATCATCACAATTTTATCATTATCAAAGTTCTTCTTTGAACAACCAGCCAGATTCATTGCCCAGAGAGTTCTTTCCAGAAGGAATAATTGAGCTCACCTCCTCCGGTCCAACATCACACAACTCTGGCAGGGAAAAGCCATTTCTGTAATTTATTTGTTGGCTGGGAGGCTTAGGCAGGAGGTGAGTTCTATATAGTGAGTTCAAAGCCACCCCGGACTACATAGCAGGATCCTGCCTCAAAATCAACAATGACAAAAGAAGTCAAACATAAAAATGTTCATATTGGGAGATTCCATTTATATAAACTGTAAAAATAATCACTTTCGTCTATACTGACAGGAAACATCTGTGGAAGCCCAGGCCAAAGTGCAGGGGTAGGGACAAGCAGGTGGCTGGGAAAAGCAGGAGGGGACTCGGGGCCTGAAGAATATTCAGGCTGGGATGTGGCTCGGTGACAGAGGGTTCAATCCCCGGAACCAAATGAGAATAAAGACGGTAACGGTGCTCTGTAGCTCCATTGGGCTGGTGGTTATAGACACATTTATCAAAACTCTGAATTTGGCACATGAAATGAATGTGTTTTACTGGGTAAATTTTTGCTCCATAAGTTGACCTCACACTGGGTGTGGTGGCGCACACCTGTAATCTCAGCACTTGGGAGGCTGAACCAGGAGGACTGCCAGAAGTTGGATGCCAGCCCAGGCTACACAGGGAGGCCCTGTCTAAAAAAAAAAAAAAAGTAGACTTCAACCAAAAAGAATAAAACCCGCGCTGCTGAAAAGTGGTTCCAGAACTGTGTGGTGATGCACACCTGTAATTCAAGCTACTTGGGAGGCTGAGCCAGGAAGATTGCAAGTTCCAGCCCAGCCTGGGCAACTTAACGAGACCCTAAAATAACATTTTTAAAGGCCTGGGGGTGCAGGACAAAGGTACAGCACTTGGCTGGCATGCACACACGTGGCCCTGGGCTCCATCCTCAGTACCAAAAGGACAGAACGCTGGGGCAGACGGGGACTTGGGAGGAGGACACTGGCCCAAGCAGCACGGTGGCCGCCCTCGGGCTGAGTCAGCCACGGGTGCTCATGGGAGCAGAGGCTCTGCTTCTAGCCAGACACCTCGCTCGGAGCCCTGTCCCCGGTCAAGGTGCCTGGGAGCCCTTCCACCCCTGGCCACCCCAGCTCCAGGGCTCTGTCCCCAGGCCCCTCCTCTCCTTTCCAAGCCTGTGCCTAGAATTTCTGCCTAAAGCAGTGACGATCGCTGTCTCCAGTTCCACTGAGCTAAATCTCCAGCCCCATTTATTTCTTTTTTGAGACAAGGTCTCACTATGTAGCCCAGGCTGGCCTCAAACTCACGGCAAACCTCCTGTCTCAGCCTCCTGAGTGCTGGGATTTCAGGTGTGGCCACCACACCCAGCCATGTCTCTCTCCATGCAAGGGCAGTAGCCGTTGCATTGAAGCCCACACTGATGCAACCCAGCCTTCCCCTGACAAGATCCCGCCTGCAGAGACCCAGTTTCCCAACAAGGCTGCCCTGGCTGATCCACCTGTTCGAACAAGTAGGGACCTTCTCAAGGGACATGATCTAGCCCGCACAGGGACATTCTTTTCTTCTGACCTCAAATTATTCCACTGGGAGGGGGGATCCGGCTGGAGAGGAGGGAGAAGGGCGAGAGCACGGGCCTGGGAGTCACAGAGAGCAGAGTTCCGGTTTGGCTCTGCCTCTGCCGCGCTGTGTGCTGCTGGTCAGTCTGTTGCCCGTGTCCAGGCCTCAGTTTCTCCATCTGCTGAGTGACTGTCAATCTGGGCTGGACACTGGGTTTGGGAAGTGATGGATCTGGTTAGCGTTTACCGGTCACCTGCAGTACATGAGGAAGCGTTTGCACTTATCATGGCGTTTAAACCCCACAGTGACGTTAGGGGCAGATGCCTTCTCACAAATGGAGAAAGTGCGCTGCGGCAGTCAGGTCCCTGGCACCCCACCTCCCATCCATCCCCTGACCATTTGTCTCTCAGTTCCTCCCTCTGCCCCATTTTCTAGAACAAGACATCACCACTTCTTACAGGAGCCTCCATGCCAGGTGTGGAGGCACATGCTTGTAGCCCCAACGCTCAGGAGACTGAGGCAGGAGGATCACTGTGAGTTCAAGGCCAGCCTGTAATACACAGAGAGGCCCTGTCTCAAAAAATAAAATAAAGGAATCTGCTTAAGACGCCTCTTCCTGCAGGAAGTCCCCCTTGCTTTCTCCTCTGGTGTAACCCAGGCCCCCTGCTCACCCCAAAGACACTTCCTATCACCACAGCACTGAGACAGTTTTGTTTTGTGCCTGTTAGCGTGGTCCTCTCCTCCAGGTGGCAGTGGATATGCACAGTCTATCTTCTGTTTGTCAGATGTATGGGCTACACAACTGCAAGGACATGGCAAAAAGCCAGGATCGGGTGCCCTTCTGTCTACTGTCCCACAGGATGTCGGTGGAGGCAGAAGCATCACTACCACGCCGATGCTTCCCTTCCTGCACTCATGACAGACATAACTAATAGATCCCCCCGTTCCTTCTCATTGATTCCAGGTGGGGCACAGGGCTCCACCCAGACTCTACCAATTGATCCAAACTCGCCTCTGACTTGAGGTCAGCTTGCTGATGGGAGCTCTTGTCCAGCATCTCTGATCTGGAGCTAGGAAGACTAAGCATCAGGATCTCTCTTCTACTCGGTCATTGGTCTTTCCCTACTTATCTTGGCATCTGTAGCCCAAACCCTCATGCTGTGTGGTCAACTAACCCTCAGGACTCCTAGACAACAGAAGCGCTCTTTGGTTGTTTGTTCCTTTGTTTGTTGGGGTTCTGGAGATTGAACCCAAAGTCTTCCCATCGAGCTACATCCTCTCCCCTTTTCATTTGGAGACAGAATCTCACTAAGTTGCCTAGGCTGGACTTGAAATTGCAATCCTCCTGCCTCAGCCTCCCAGAGGGCTGGGATGACAGAAATATTCTTGTGAAACGGGGACAGATGACTCTTGAGGGCTCCAAGGACAAGAGGCCCCGTCTGGAATGACCCCGGGGACTTTCTCCTCTGACCTTTAGGATTCCCAGGGGCATCTCTGGGTCTGTGTCTCTTTCCTGGGGTCCAACTGGTCACCTCCTCCATCTCCACCGTGGAAGCCGACTGGGGACCCTGCTCACTGCTACACTCAAGACCTCTAGGCCTAGGCATGCGAGGCATGGCCTGCTTTTCCCATTAGCAGAAATAAATATTTGATTTTGCCATAATGTTAGGTTGACAGATTGTTCAGGGCTCTTTTGTCCATTAAAGGCAGGAGCCCCCTGGCCCTCCTCTTCCAAATTAAAGAAATAACAATCATACTGTTAGGTTGGCAGAATGGCTACAAGAACAGCACAGGGAGGCCTTGCACATCCTACCCTCGTCCCCCTAATGTCATCACCTCTTGGCTTCTCTGCTCAACATGAAGAAACCTCCATTCCTGCCATTGCCCTTAGCTAAAGTTTTTGTGATATTTTTCTTTTTTAAAAATTTTTATTTATTTATTTATTTTTGGTACTGGGCCTTGAACTCGGGTCCTTGTGCTTGCGCAGCAGGCGGCGAAACCACTGAGCTAAATCCCCAGCCTGTGGTATTTTTCTTGTTTGTTTGATTTTGTTTTTGGAGACAGGGTCTCCTTATATATTTTAGGCCGGCCTTGAACTCACTATGCAGCCCAGGCTGGCCTGAATCCCTGGCAATCCTCCTGCTTCAGCCTCCCGAGTGCCAGGATCACAGGTGCATGCCACCACACCTGAGTCGCCCTTAGCTAAACTTCAGCATTTCCGCCGGTTTCACCCATTGCTTCGTTCTAGGGCCCGCTCAGTGCCCCTGATAGCTCAGTCTGCCTGTGAGGGAAACCCCATCTCTGGACTCCCCGCCTCCCCCGGTGCTGACGCCCTCTCATTCACTCAGAGATGGATCTGCCTGCTGGTCATTCTGATTCACTCCCTGCCCAGTGTGAAATATTACGCGTTGGGGGGAACAGTCACACAATTACGTCTACTATAGTAAGCGCCTCTCTCTGACAGGTTCAATTTTCCTCTTTCAGTTTTAAAGTCTAGTTTACCAAAACGGCCAGTGGCACTTCCTGGAAAACTTGGCAATGTGTTTTACTGTATTTCTTTCTTTCTTTTTTTTTTTTTTTCTTTAATAATATAACTTTTTTTTCTAGCCCCTCACTCCAAACTTCTTTTGTTCTTTTATGACTAAAGATATTTATCTCCTGGTTGCCTTAGAAGTTTATGAGCTGCCTTTCCTTTGAATTCCTGGCCAAGGTCAGTAGGCCTTGGGTTGCTGTGACATCATAGCCTGTTGCCACGGTTACTGTGGTGACATCATCAGAAGGACCTGGGGGGAAAGCGGTTGCAGTGGAGTGGGTGTGGGGGAGGGGCCTTGAAATCAGCTATCTTTTTCGTCTTTCATTTGCTGTTGCTCTTGGAAATAGTTTGGGGAATTGTGATATGTTAACAGGAGAAACATCTATTATGCCCCCTAAAATGCCACCAAACCCTAAGAGTTAGGTCACAATCAAAAGGCAACAGAAGCGGCAAAGGCTAGAGGAATAAACATATTCCTAGAGACCAGAACCCTGCATTTGTGAAGAGGCTACCAGCGAGTCACAAAGAAACACACGCACACACGCACGCACACACGCCCGGCTCACCCCCAGTGGGGCGCGTTTCCTGAGGTGTCCCTGGCCTTTAATCTGATCTGTCTCTCCTTCAGCATAAAAGCAAAAGTAAAAGAAAGGAATTACAAACCAGGAATGCTTGGTTCAAAAGGCTTTTTATTAAAAGAAGGAGAAGCAAAAGAACAAAAGCGAAGCGAACATTCAGCAGACAGTTTTTATGCCATTAAACGGCATCTTGAAAAATGTTCATTTTTTTTTTTCTTTTTTTCCCTCCCTTGGGGTCAGAGGAAGGGGAAAAAATGTGTTTTTATTGTGACCATGTGTCAAGGAGACTTCGTCCTATAAACGCGGTACCCACAATAAGTATATTTGTGCAGTAATTAATGTGAGATCAGAGACGTCAGTTTGGCCGAGAGGCCATTGCCAGTCTGGGGTCTATTATTTGGGTCAAGAATCCAGTTTTCCAATGTGGTATGCATTGCGCGCGCTGTAATTAAGCGTTTTGTCATCTAACGACACGGGGAGCGGAGAGACTCCCAGACGGGATTATACCTAAAACACAGTTTCCAAATGTTTCTTCTTGGCAAATCTTTTAAAGAAACTCTATGCGGAAAGAATGTCAAGACATCTGTAATTAGATCTTGGAGAAAGGGTAGAGGATTGCTGGGGACAGTTTTTATTTTGTCTCTCTCAGAGCCCCCATGTAATTCTGTGTCCTGGCTGTCAAGGGTCTATCCATCACAGTGCACAGGTCACCACTCACCGCTTTCCCTTCTCTCTCTCTCTCTCTCTCTCTCTCTCTCTCATGCTCTCTCTTTCTCTTTCTTTCTTTCTTTCTTTCTTTCATTCTTTTTCAGCACTAAGAATTTGACCCAGGGCTTTCACACTGGGCCACATCCCCAGCCTTTTTTTATTTCTTATTTCAAGACAGAGTCTCCCTAAGTCACTGAGTTCCCCAGGCTAGGGTTGAACTTGCGACCTTCCTGCCTCAGCCTCCATGGGCAGCGATATCCCTTATACTTTATGCTCCTTTCTGCCGTAGTTGCTCTGCAGGGCTTCCAGCTGTCACTTGCCCAGATGCAATCTTCACAAAGAGAAGCACGTTGTAAATCTCAAGATGGGCCTGGCACATGGGAGGGAAACTCAGGGAGGAAGAGAGAAGTGGGGAGGCTGCAGCTAAGGAGCACCCTGGGCCCTCCTCAGACCTTGACTCGGGAGGGATTTCCCCTCGGCACTAAACGGACCAGAGTTGGGGGCTTTCTGTCTCCGTGCCGAGAGCTGGGAGCAGATGTGCCCCACTTCACAGACGCTGGCCAGCTAAGAGGCTGCAGCCAGTGTCCATGGGGCTGGTCCCCAAAGCCTTAGGCCCATCTGTGACCAGCTCCGTCCAGAGGGGACCCTGGGCTTCCCCAAAGGAGGATGTTAAAGAAAACTAGAAGCAACATCAAGCATCTACAGCCACCCCACCCCTTTCTTTGTTGTTGTTTTGTTTTTTGGGACAGGGTCTCAGTAAGTAGTTCAGGCTGGCCTTGAACTCACCGAGTAGCCCAAGCTGCCTTCCAATTCATGACATCCTCCTGTCTCAACCTCCCACGTGCTGGGATTACAGGCATGCCTATCATGCCTGCCAACATCTATAGCCTTTGCTGTTGGCACCCATGTGGCTGTGTCGCCATCCACAAAGACCCCAGACCTGGAAGGAAGAGTAGCTGGGGACTTCTGAACGAGATGGGCCTGGGTTGAGTGACAGGGACTCAGGAAAGGTGTGGGACCCAGCTGGGGTTTTTTCGGGGTTTTTTGTGTGTGTGTTTTTTTGGCTTTTAATGGCACTGGAGATCAAACCCAGGCCCTTCCCACAGAGCTACATGCCCAGCCCTTCTTATTTTCTTACTTTGAGTCAGGATCTCATTAAGTCACTAAATTGCCCAGGTTGGGTTTGAACTTGTGATCCTCCTGCCTCAGCCTCCCAGAGTGCTTTTACTTTCCATGGGCAAAAAGAGGCAAGGTCCAGTTATCACCTGTGTAGATTATTTTTTCCCCTCCTGAGATAAAAAGGCCGTTTGTTTTTAAAAGCCTCAACCTGGCATGTTGGTGTATCTCACGTGTCCGTTTGCAATGTGCTGTCCCTCCTAGGGCTGCTCCGGGATCACAAAGACAGGAAATTCAATCAGCACAGGCCCGTGACATCCTGTCGGGAGTGTGTGTGAGTGTGAGTGTGTGTGTGTGTGTGTGTGTGTTTGCGTCGATCGGATCTCCACGCAGCTGACTTTGCACAGCTGGGGGGATTCGGAAAGTGAGTAAAGCTGATCCGATCCGAAGCCTCTACAAGCTTCTCAGAGCCACTGAACCTGCACTGTTTGCATTTTGCATTTCCTTATTTTTTAAGATGGTCTTTTCAGATTCTCCAAATGCATTCCTTTAAGATGGGGAGCCCCCACACATACACACAACTTTTTCCTTTCCTGTCTTTATTTTGTATGTGTGGTACTGGGGCTAGGACCCAGGGCCTTTGTACTGTGCCACCTCTCCAGCACTTTTTAATTTTGAGGCAAATTGTCCACACTGACCTCAGACTTGGGGTCCTCCTGCCTCAGCCTCCTGGATGGCTGAGATCACAGGTGTGCACCATCACACCCAGCCGAAATGCAATTTTTAATGTTTCTGGATCCTCTTGCAGGCACAGCTGAGCAAGGCTGAACTGAACTTGGAGTTCAAAGCTCCCCGGCAGGGGCAGATGGGTGGACCTCTCGGTTTATGGTCAGGTGGGGGCAGGGAAGGTGGGGAGCAGAATGCAAGCCCAGATAGGAGCCAGAGGCAGGCGAAGAAGGGTCACCTGGTGGCCGCTGCCTGGGGTCTGGGACGAAGCCAACCTCGGAAGTCCCCAGCCAGGCGCACGCTCCTCTGGCTCCACCATCACAACCCTCTGAGAATCACTGCCCTTGTCCAGGGCTGGCTTCATGGAAACAGTCCCCAAATGAATGTTCTTTTTTTTGAGGCAGGGTCTCACTATGAAGCCCACGCTGGCCTTGAATTCCCAGCTTTCCTCCTGTCTCAGCCTCCTGAGTGCTGAGATCATAGGAATGCACCATCCCACTCAGCTGAATGAAATGTTTGTTGATTGAATGAGTGAGCCACTTTTACTCTCCCCTTGGGAATCAGTGGGCCACTGAAGAGACATAGTGATTGCTTTGGTCCCCCTTCTGCCAAGGTCAGAAATACACAGAATGAGGATGGCCCTGGGACCCCAGCAGTGTCTGAGGCTCAGGCCTTCGTGGGGGTGTGGACAAGGTCAGTGACAGCCTTGGAGAAGTGGCCCCCGGGGAAATGCCTGTGCCACAAGGCTCAGCAGATTAACTGAGGGGCAGCATTGTGCTGTTCCAGACACTGATTGGGTTTTAATCGTGTTTGAGCAGCGCACTCCCCGGGTACCAGCTGGGCTGGCAGCTACGGGCTCCACAGTGGTCTTCACCCTCTTTCCTCCTCTTCCTCCCCCAGTGGCCGGGGGTGGAGCCGGATGTGGAGTTGAACGTGCATCTCAGGGACCTTCCACACCCAGATGACCAGGACCCGGAGCAGGCTTTATGTCTGTTTGTTTTTGACACCCGTCTCACTCTGGAGCCCAGGCTGGCCTTGAACTCACGGTGATCTCCCAGCCTCAGCCTCCCAAGTGCTGGGATTATTACAGCACCACACCCCGCATTTGCTCTGCGTTAAACTTCCCAGAGACCCATGAGTCTGTGCATAGCTGTAGGTTGGGTGTCTGCTGTCTGCAGGTAGTGGGCGGGTCTGCTCCCAACTTCCCCACCAGCACCTGAAGGTCAGGACTCATGCAGTCATTCAGCAAGCATCCTCCCTATGCCTGTGCCGATCAGATACTGCAGTTGCAGAGATCAAAGACCTGTTTGTGTCACCTTCCAGCAGCAAGGGAAAGACAGTGACAGCTCATCTGGCTTCCGCTGTGTGCTACACACTTTTTTGTGGGCTTTAGTAGTATTCATAGTGACCGGGCTGGGTTGGGGCTCTGTGTCAGAGCACTTGCCTGGCATGCACAAGGCCCTGGGTTCCATCCCCAGCTCTGCAAAGAAGAAGAAAGAAACTTCATACTCATGGAACAAAAACTCCCCGTTTCCCCAATCCTTGGTGACCAACCACTTTTTATTCTAGTCTAAGAACTCCCGGAGATCCTCCTGCCTCAGCCTCCAGAATGCTAGGCTCACGGGCATGCCCCACCATGCCCAGCCTGTCTTTTGTTTTTACAGTTTTAATGTTTTAAACCCAGGGTCTCTGAGCTACACCACGGTCAGTTTCCCAGCTCCATGCGATAGTGTACGTTTCTCCATTTCTGTCCTGTCGACCCCACAGTCTCTGCTGAATGCAATCATGAAGTGATCCCAGTGAGCCTAGCCCCAGCTCCAGGCTGCAGGGTTCCTGAAAACCCAGAGGACTCTTGGGAGCTTCTGGCCTCTGCCCTTTCCTGGACCTTGGGGGCCTGTGACCTCCCAAGGAGCTGTGGGGTCCCCCACGCCACAGAGGTCTTTGGGAGCAGGGTCAGAGCTGGCACGGGAGCCCACGGGGAAGATTCGCAGACCCAAACTGAGCCACAGATCCTTGAGGAGGACTCAGGCCATTCCTTCCCAGCCCCACATCTATCAGACCTGTGGAATAGGCCAGTTAAAAAAGATGTCCGAGGGCCGGGGATGTAGCTCAGTGGTTCCACCGCCTGCCTCGAAAGTGCAGGGTCCTGAGTTTGATCCTCGGTACCAAAAAAAAAAAGATGTCCAAGCCAGGCGTAGTGGCACTTGCCTGTGATCCCAGCACTAGGAGGCTGAGGCAGGAGGATCTCTGCAAGTTCAAGGTCAGTCTGGGCTAATAGTGAAACCCTGTCTCTAAACAACAACAGCAACAATACAAAACAGTCTAGAGATGTCCCTGGGCTCTCTCTTTGGGTTCAAAACACAGGAGTTGTGCCCGGGTCTTGTCTGGAAGCTGGGGCTTCAGAGAAGGAATTCTGGCCCCACTCTGTGGGCTCCAGCCCCAAATCCAGCTTCTCGGGATCAAGCCTTGCGGTGACGCAGCCCTCTCCAAACTAGGAAGCATCTCACCTGCAGAGGCAAGGTGAGCAGAAAGTCACGTCTAACATGAGGAAGTCTAAAGGCATCTCCCAGACCTGGAGGTGAGCCCAGGGTAAGAGGAGCTGGCCAAAGAGATGGACACTCCGAGGGGTCGGGGAAGTGAGAGTGAACTGGCACAGGCTGGCTGGGTGGAGCACTGTTCTGGGTGCTGCTGAGATGTTCAGGAATTACTGCCAGCCCACCGGGCAGCCAATCCAACATCACCCTCCCTTCCTGCCTCCTATCATATGGTCTAAATGGTAAAAGCACTGGATTTGGTGGTGCACACCTGCAATGGCAGCACTTGGGAGGCCGAGGCAGGAGGTTTGCCAGGAATTCAGGGCCAACCTGGGCTACAGAGTGAGTTCAAGGCCAGCCTGCACTGCATAGCGAGACCCAGTCTCAAAAAACCAAAATCAAGGGCCGGGGATTTAGCTCAGTGGTTCCGGCGCCTGCCTCACAAGTGCAAGGTCTCAAGTTCAATCCCCAGTACCAAAAAAAAAAAAAAACCCCAAAATATCAAAATCAACCAATCACAAAACATATCTCTCTCTCTCTCTCTCTCTCTCTCTCTCTCTCTCTCTCTCTCAGTACCGGGACTTAAACTCAGGACCTTGCACTTGTGATGCAGGCAGTAGAAACACTGAGCTAAATCCCTGGCCCAAGATTCACTTTTCTGATATCCTGGGAGCCAGAGCTGGCTGTCTGGCATTTCAGGCCAATAGAATGTAAGCAGAGAGCTTGGCATAGTGGTGCACACCTGTGATCCCAGCACTCTGGGAGGCTGAGTCAGGAGGATCAGAAATTTGAGCACAGCCTGGGGCAATTTAACAATTTAGTGAGACTCTGTCTCAAAATAAAAATAAAAAAGGGCTTTCAGGAGAGAGCTCAGTGCAAAGACCCTGTGTTTAGGCCCCAGTGTCACAGAAAATATACCAATAAATAAAAGTAAGCAGAGGTCTCCAGGAGGACTCGAGAGAGGACTTTGTTTTACAAAGCTCAAGAAGACAGGCTTCTGGTGTCGGCCTTTTCTCTTTGCTCTTTTTCAGCACTAGAGGTTGAACCCAAAGCCTTCATACAGAGCTACATCTCCAGCCCTTTCTTTTTTATTTCATATTTTTGAGACAGGCTCTCTCTACGTTGCTAAATTTCGCAGGCTAGGCTTGAACCTGTGACGCTCCTGCCTCAGCCTCCCAGTGTGCTAGGATCACAGATGTGTGCCACCACGCCCAGCTTCACCCCAGCTTCTCTTTCCTATTTTAAGAATAAAAGGCCAGATGCCTAGGGTGAGGGTGTGATGAAGAAAAACCTGGGGCCCTAAAGCAGCTGGCTCAGCATCAGCAGTCACCCATTGCAGGGCAGCTCATCCTGTGAGAAAAAGCAAAGACCACATTGTCTGGGAGATTTCCATTTGTTTGATTGTTGTTTTGTTTTTGAGACACCCCAGGGTGGCCTGGACCTGATATCATCCTGCCTCAGCCTCTCAAGGGCTGGAATTACAGGTGTATTGCACCAGTCGGGGTAGGACTTCCCTCTACTCAAGCCTTCTCAGGGGACTGGCTGGGTCACTTGTGGAGGTGGACATCTCTGCGCCATTGGCGGTGGTGAGACACAGACGTCATCCACAAAAGCCTCCTAACTGGTGACTCCGGCAGGAGCAGAGAAATTTCCCAGCCCAGGACTCGATCTAGGTATCCAGCCATGGCGGAGGGGGTGCGGGCCAACCCGTGGGGCACCCTTACCACAGTACGGCCCAGGAGCAGGAAGTGATGGCGGAGAGACAGATGCATCCACGTGAATGGAGAATCCTGCTCCGCACTCTTAGTGCATTTGAGTGTGTGGACTGGGATTGAACCTGGCGTCTTTGTGCTGAGCTCTTCTCCAGCCCATTTTTCTTTTCTTTCTCTTTTTGTTTGATTGCTTCATTGATTGATTGATGGATGGATGGATGGATGGATGGACTGATTTAGAGACAGAATCTCACTATGTAGCCCAGGCTGGCCTCAAACTCATAACAATCCTCCTGCCTCAGCCTCCCAAGTGCTAGAACTACAGGTGTGTGCCATCATGCCCTGCATGACCTTATTTTTTATTTTATTTATTTATTTTTTTGGTACTGGGGATCAAACTCCGGTCCTTGCGTAGCAGGTGGCAAAACGACTAAGCTAAATCCCAGGCCCCAAGCTTATTTTTTATTAAAAACCATATACCAGTGCAGTATAAGAGTGTGGCTCAGTGGCACAGAATTTGCCTAGCATGTATGAAGCCGGGATTCAATCCCCAGCTCAAACAGGAAGAAAAAGAAGGAGAAAGGGAAGGGGAAGAAGAGGGAGGCGGAGGAAGAGGAGAAAGAAGGCATGACGGTACATCTCTGTAATCCCCACACTCTGGGAGGTTGAGGCAGGAGGACTCATGCTGGATCCCAGCCTAGGCAGCTTGACAACCCAGTGAGACTTTGTCTCAAAATTTAAAATAAAATAAAATAAGGACTGGGCGAAGCTCAGTGCAAAGGCCCTGGGTTCAACTTCAAGTTCCAAAAGAAAGAAAGAAAGAAAAAGAAAGAAAAAAGAAAGGAAGGAAGGAAGGGAGAAAGAGAGAGAGAGAGAGAGAGAAAGAAGGAAGGAAGGAAGGAAGGAAGGAAGGAAGGAAGGAAAGAAAGAAAGAAAAAGAAAAAGAAAGAAAAAAGAAAGAAAGAAAGAAAGAAAGAAAGAAAGAAAGAAAGAAAGAAAGAAAGAAAGAAAGAAAGAAAGAAAAAGGGAAAGAGAAAGAAAGAGGAAGAGAAAACGAAAAGAGAGAAAGCAGGGTGGGAAGCAAAAGTTGCTGTCCCATTGCGTTTAAGACTGGAAGATGTGAACGAACTTTGATGGGGCCAGGGATTTAGCTCAGTGGTTCCAGTGCCTGCCTCGGAAGCACAAGGTCCTGAGTTCAATCCTCAGTACCCCCCCCAAAAAAAACCTTTGATAAACTTTGAGAGGGAGCCCAACCTAGTAGATCCATGTGACACCCATTTTCCTCTCCTTGTCTGCCCCTCGTCTCTGTGATGAATATATATCACTTGCTCAATTTTTCAAATGTTGTTTCAGAGCCGCACATCTCATTATGTTGGCTGACGCCTCCAAGCCTCCACTGGGAAATCTGCTAATCCAATCAAGCCGCTCCCAGCCTGGCGACAACCCCAGGACCCGCTGAGGCCAGGCCGTCACAGCTGCCAGGAGGACTCGAGAAGGGGGCAAAGCTGAGCCCCTATTTCTGGCCCCCGAAACTCCTCCACCCAGCAAGTCTTGAGGGAGCAGAAGTGGGAATCCCAGCTTCTAATCCCAGTGATAACAGACCCCCCCCCCACCGATGAATCACAGGACCCACACCCCACAGAGGCCCCTAGGAAGAAGAGACCCCCAAACGCAGCAGGCCAAGGTCGCGATGACTGGAAGACGGACGATCGCGTCACCAACAGAGGTGGCTGAGGGTCTCAGGGCCTGCAGAGTTCAAGCTGGTGCGGACCCCACAGCACCCGGGGGACAGAAATCTCCTCCAGACCCCGCCTGTCACCTGATGTCTTGAGCAGGAAGGCCCCAGGGGAGCGGGGATGGCTTATCCCAGTCTGAGTCCGACAACCCCTGGGGTTGGACAGAGGGGGCTTGGCCAGTGATTTAGGGCTCAGATCTTCCCGACAGAAGCCTCCCTGGAGCCCCGGGGGACAGCAGTGCAGGGAAGCAAGCTCGTAGGGCCCAGCTGCCGCTGTCAGACCCCAAACGTGTGTGACCCCGGATCACGTGGGTGCCTTGGATCAAAACGAAGCAGCCCCGCGCCCCCCAGGCCAACAGCCCCAGGACTCAAAGCTTCGGCCTGCGTGGCTGCCTGGCTCCCCTTAACTCCGAGGTTGTTGCTGGGAACTGGAAGAGTTGAGCATCCCTCATAATGAATCACAAGGTTCCAATAGCTCAGGCCAACCCAGTGACCTTTAAAGCCAGATAATATTACTTAAAAAGAACATCGCTGTGGAACCATTAAGATAAACAGAGCTGGTTGAAGCCCAGCAGCTCCTGCAAGGACAAGCGGCCTGATACACTGGTAGATACGTGGCTCTTCTTGCCCGGATTTCTCCAGCCTCTACCTGGCTAGGCCAAGCCCAGTTCCTTCATTTTCCTACATAAATAACAAAGATGAGTGTGTTGTGGTGATGCACATCTGTGATCCCAGCACTTGGGAGGTGAAGGCAGGACCATCTCTGAGATTGAGGCCACCCAGGGCCACAGAGTGAGTTCAAGGTCAGCTTGAACTACACAGCAAGTCCCTGCCTCAAAAGAACAACTACGAAGCAAAAATAACACCACACTTGCAGTTGGGGGCGCTGCACTGGCTTGAGACCACTTCCTCTCTCAACTCTTTGTATGCTCAAAGAATTGACAGCATCCAAACCAATGAAATGTTGGTGTTGGTTTCCTGCCCACTGCTAGGGGCACAAATAACTATCGACACTGCCTCCCATTGGGAGTTCACTGGGATCCAAAATATAGAAGATTTGAGAGACGGTGCGTGCGTGTATGTGTTCTGAAATCCAAAACTTTTTGTGTTGTTTTTTGAGGCAAGGTCTCAATATGTGGCTCAGACTGGCTTTGAACTCACTACATAGCTCAGGCTGGCATTGAACCACAGTGATCCTCCTGCCTCAGCCTCCCCAGTGCTGGGATCCCAGGTGCGCACCACCACACCTGGCATTGTCTGAAGTTTTGTTTTGTTGTTTTGGGGAGGGGCATTTTGAGACAGGGTCTCACTATGTAGCCCAGGCTGGCCTCGAACTCGAAGCAATCCTCCTGGCTCAGCCTCCCAAGTGCTGGGATTACAGGCGTGCACCACCATGGCCGGCTGTGTGAAGTTTTGAGCTCCCATAGACACAGAGTTTTGGGGATCAAAATCCTTGCTTCAAGACTTTGGATGGGCTCCAGGCCAGGCCTGGGTTTAGTGTGAGGCCAGAGTCTGCAGACACGTGAAGCAGTCCCTGCCGGGGCTGGGTGCACGCTCACCAGGCGGATGGACTGGCCGCGTGTGTGCTCCGCTCTGATGCGCGCGTGTTCACACACACACGCAGGCACACACGCATGCACACCTGCACACTCTCATTTTGTGCTTCACCATCATAAAACTTAAGACACTTATATGGGGGTGAAAGGCCGGAGGGGGACATCATTTCTGTTATTAATTACACCTATCCCTGCTGCGAGGCCGCTCTCGGCTTGGATAAAGTTACAGTTCTTTTTATTAGGGAGTCTCCAGGCCCGCATATGGGGACTCCGGACAGAGACAAAGGAAATCACAGGGTGAGGAAGGGATCCACTCATCTGTCCTCCTGCCCAGAGTCCCGCGAGCCTCTTTCTCGGCACATTCTGCAAATAGTTCCTTGGACCCAGCCATGGGAGCCACGGGAGCCACAAGTCCCTGTGAGGGATCAGTCCCAAGTGTAGCAAAGGAGCCAGCCAGGGCTCAAAGGCCAGAGTTCAAGTCCAGATCTGCTTCAATGCCCGCTTGTGGCCCCTGAGAATGGGGTGCAATTGGGCTGGGCAGGTGGTGCCACCATCAGGCAGATGGAGCCCTGGGTCGGACAGGGGAGCCGTGGGCTAACACACATGCCTGGCAAGATGGTAAAACCAAAGTGGTCGCCATGGGAAGAGACACTTAAGACTCCCCAGCCCAATCTGTCAGGGTGAGACGGGCTCAGCAGAGGCCGGACTAGGTATCAAAGCCCGGCCCAACGGCACACTCTATAATCCCGGCACTCAGCAGGCTGAGGCAGGAGGCTCTCAAGTTTGAAGCCAGCCTGGGCTACCTAATGAGATCTCATCTCAAAAAATTAAAAAAGACTAGAGATCAGTCAGTCAGGGAAAAAAAAAATTCCAAGACAAAGAAGCCTGGATTCAGATCCTGGCTTCGGCCTTTTTCCCTTGGCCAGGCTAGTAGCTCTGTCTGTGCCTCAGTTTCCCCAATTTGGAAAGCAGGAGAAATAGCATCCTAATAATTTGGATGACACTAGCATCACAAGTAGCAGCAGTGGCATTAAAACAACAGGGACAAACCATCCCGAGGCCGCTCTGCCCTTCCCTATCTTGCAGGACTTCAAGATAATACAAGGAGCCACACAAGGGGCCATAAATCTCAGCGCAGATATAATTTACTGTTATTAATATGATCTGCCCTGTCCTTCCCGGCCCTTGGGCTGCCAGGGAATCTGTGCTCCGTCAGCGCGCACTCGAAGACAGGTTGTTTTGTCCTTCTCTCTCCTTGCTTCTAATCACAGAGTTCCAATTCTCCGGCTTGAACTCCATCCCGGCTGGAGCCTGGGGCCGTATATTACCCGCTGTCCGCTGGGCAGTCTGGCTTGTGTCTTCAGAGCACCCAGGGGCCACTTGCTGGTGCCAGTTGGGCTCAACTTTCAGCGTGAGCGACCACATGGAAGGCCCCAGGGGAGATATTTCTGTGGTTCCTATTTTATGTATTTATTTTTAACTTTTTCTATTTTTTGCATTTTTGAGACAGGGTCTCCCCTATGTATTCCAGGCTGACCTTGAACTCACAATGTAGCCCAGGGTAGGCTTGGAGCAGGTGTCCATCCTCCTGCCTCAGCCTCCTGAGGGCTAGGTTGACAGGTGAGTGCCACCACGCTCAGCCTACAATGTTTGTTTTACGCAAAAGGAATCTGAGACCCAAGGAGAGTGTGTCCTGCTGTCTCCTGAGTTCAGTTAAGGCTTCACCAAGGCCCAGCTGTGATTGGGGTGAACCTGGAGGAGGGGGAGGGGGAGGGAGAGGGAGGAGGGAGGAGGGGCAGCGTCAGGCCGTCCTTCTCTCTGCACATCACACTGTTTCCTGGGGGTTCAGCCAGGAATTCAGGCCTGGGGCCCCACTGGGAATCCTGCCAAGGAATCCTTTGATCCCTCCACAGTCCGGCCTCCCTGATAGAATCCACCTCAGAGCCCTGGTGTCCAATTTGTGATTCCCGCACAGTGTCCCCAGGGAGGGCGCCCAGCTCACCGTGGGACCCCAGGGGCCGGTGATGCTGATGGGATCCGCCATGGCCAGAGGGAGGGCGACACAGGGAGAGAGGAGGAGGACAGGGCACCAGGCTCCTCAGGCTGTCTCTCTCTGCGGTGCGGGCGGCAGGACCACCTGGAGGTGTGCGTGGGCCTCTTGGCTCTGTCCTCGGCTCTTCTCTGCTGCCTGTCCTCTCCCCTTCACTTCTTCCCTCTTCCCCTTTCATTCTATCTCAGATTCATTGCCTGTCTTTTCTCTCCTTTCTCTGCCTCTCTCTGTCTCGAATCAGTGCCTGTCTCTTTCTCCCCGTGGGTTGATCTATCACCTCTTCCTCTGTTTCCCAGGGCAACGGGAAAGCCAGTCATTCCACAGAAGGGCTTAGAGACAGCGAAGGCAGAAATCAGGAGCCAAAAGTAGTGATGCACACCTGTAATCCCAGCACTCTGAGAGGCTGAGGCAGGAGGATTGCAAGTTCAAGCGCAGCCTGGGCAATTTAGTGACTTAGTGAAACTCTGTCCCAAAATTTAAAAATAAAAAGAGCTGGGCGTGGTGGTGATGCATGCCTGCAATCCCAGCACTCGGGAGGCTGAGGCAGGATGATGACCGCCAGTTTGAGGCCAGCCTGGGCTATAATAGTGAGTTCAAGAAGAGCCTAGATTACTTAGCAAGCCGCTGTCTCAAAAAATCAAACCAAAACAAAACAAATAAGTAAATAATAAATAAAAAGGGCTGGGGATGTAGCTCAGTGCAGAGGCCCCTGTGTTCAAATCCTGATACCACACGCACAACAAAACCTGGGTTTTGTCTCCAGGGGCCCAGCATGTTTTATCATTAAACTCTCAGAAAGTCCCCACCCCAGGGTGGCATCAGGATTGCTCTCTAGCAAGCTGGGAAGTGCTGTTTGCTTCTTGGGAAGTGCTGCCTGCTCAGGGGCAGGAGCCATTCTGGCATTCAGCTTTCTTTTTAAAGCAAATGTGGCATCTAGGGCAGTTTTCTGCCTTATTAAACTTCTCAGAAACTGGATCTTTTTGAAACAGCCAGTGGGGGCTCTTCCCCCCAAACTCCCCCCAAGAACCATCTCTGTCACCCACTCCGCACTCCCGGACTGAAGCCCAAACACGAGGCCGACAGAGGCGTCTAATCACAGTGCAGCCTTTGAGCAAATCAAGTTTGTCCCAAACCCATCCAGCGTTCAGCATTTAATAAGAGCTGATGGAATTAATGCACCCCAGGCCTCGGGTGAGGGGCGCCCTCCCCTTTAAGGGTCTGTCAATGGTTGGCGGAGAAAAACAGTTGCCCGAACCCCATTCATCAAGACGGGGGATCGCGTCCCGTGTCAGATGCGCGGTCACCTCTCCGATACCCTATCCGGGTCCTCCGAAGACATGGCCGTGATTGATGTCACCTGTGGCCGCCCGTCTCCAGGCGAGGCCCCCCCTAAAGCCGGCGGATGAGAAACAAATTAGATCCAAAGCCGGGATCCGTTTCAGAGGGGCCAGGCCGGGCCGGGCGGGGCGGGGCGGGGCTGGAGCCGAGGAGTGGCCTGAGTCTTGCAAGCTGGTTTTCTTTACTTGTTTCTTCTTTTTCTTATTTTGGTGTAAAAATAATTGTTCCTGCTTCCCTTGAGTCTGTCCTGGGCCTCGGTAGGGAGGAAAAGGGGAGGGGAGGGTTAATCAGAGCTCATTTGATTGCTCTGAAAATTGTCCCGTTACACACTTGCGCGCGCGCGCGCACACACACACACACACACACACACAGGGTTTTTACCCCTGCTCCGAGTTGTCTCTGGGGCTATGAGCCTTCAATGGGCCCATTCCCTCTTTAGTCTTTCTTTCCTATCTTTTCTCTGCCCCCCCACCTCTCCTTCCATCCTTTTCTTAGTCACTCAACAAACATCCTGAGTGCTAGAGGCACCTCCAGGAGCACTGTAGGAAGAAGATAAAGTGTGTACACTCAAAGTTTTGGGAACGATAAATGGCATAAGATAGAAAGATTTCTCATTTCCTTGTTTTTTTGTCATCCGCTTCTAACTCAGGGCGGGCTGCCAAAGTGAAAGTGTTTTAATTTTTTAAACCCCTTTTTGTGGTTTTCTGTTTCGTAATCTGTCTCCAAGGTCCACCTCGGGTCCTGCCTAGAGCCCTGACTACCCCACTGAGACCACCCTGGGATGGCAGCCAGCGTTAGGCAAGCTCTTGGCTCCAGGACATAGCTCCAACAGCAAGAACCTTACCCCTGCCCACACCATAGGCCCAGCACCTGTGCACATCAAATAACTGAGGGAAGAATGCTGCACAAACTTTCAGTTCCACGTCACCGGAATGATCTGACAACATGTTTATTTAAAAACAAATAAATTGGGCCGGGGATTTAGCTCAGTGGTTCCACCTCCTGCCTCCCAAGTGCAAGGTCCTGAGTTCGATCCTCAGTACCAAAATAAATAAATAAATAAATAAAAACAAATAAATAGCTAGGCATGGTGGCACACATCTGTAATCCCAGCACTTGGAAGGCTGAGGCAGGAGGATTGCTAGGCATTCCAGGCCAGCCTGTGCTACATAATGAGTTCAAGGCCATCCTAAACTACATAGCGAGACCCTACCTCAAAATAATTAATTAATTAATTAATACCTGGGTGGGGCCGTGCACCTCTGTAATCCCAGCACTTGGAAGGCTGAGGCAGGAGGATCCCTGTTTCAGAGTAGCTCAGTGGTAGACCTCTTGCCTGGCATGTGCAAGCCCCTAGGTTCCATCTTCGGCACCTGTTTCCTTCCCGACAAGTTTAGATCCTCTACAAAACAGATTCCCAGGTCCCACTGAGTTGAATTCAGTAGTTCATTCCAAAGAGCATCACTCCTCAGACAACTGTATTAGAAATTGACTTGGACGATGGGGAGCCAATAAAGGTTTGACAGCAAGAGCATGACCTTATCCGTGCATGTTTAAAGGTCACGCCAGGGGCCAAAAGAGGCAGAGGACAGGAGAATGTGTTAGGAGACAACACGGAGGCAGAAGTCCCAGAGCTTTCTTACGACGAGCTTACAAACAACCTTATGAACCAAGGGTTTAGGGGACTTAGCACATGTGTGTGTGTGGTGTTGTAGAACTGGTGGGGATTTCCAGAAGGCTCATTCATCCTTTCCTGTGTCTCACCTTTTCCTGGAAAAAAAGCTGTTAAAATCGGGAAATTGCCACACGTGATGGCGCACACCTATAATGTAGCGCTCTGCTTCTGGAGGCTGAAGCAGGAAGATCACAAGTTCAAGCCCATCCAAGCTATTTATTTATTTATTGGTTTTTTAAGACAGGGTCTCACGATGTAATTCAGCCTGGCCTTGAACTCACTATGTAGCCCAGGCTGGCCTTGAACTCACAGCGATCCTCCTGCCTCAGCCTCCCAAGTGCAGGAATTATAAACATGCACCACCATGCCCAGCTTCCTGGGCAATTTAGAGAGACTCTGTCTCCAATTCTTTTTTTAGAAGGGCTTGGGATGTAACTCAGTGTGAAGGCCCTGGTTCAGTCCCCAGTTCTGGAAAGAAAAAAAGAAGGAAAGAAAGAAAGAAAGAAAGATGAAAGAAAGAAAGAGAAAGAAAGATGAAAGAAAGAAAGAGAAAGAAAGATGAAAGAAAGAAAGAAAGAAAGAAAGAAAGAAAGAAAGAAAGAAAGAAAGAAAGAAAGAAAGAAAGAGAAAGAAAGAAAGAAAGAAAAGAAAAGAATCAAGAAATTGGCAGCAGAAAGTTAGAATGCAGGTGGGGAAGGAGTAGGTGAAGGAGAGAAAAGAAAGCTACACTCTTTCCTTTTTTCCTCCTCTTCCCTTTCTCTGCAAGCCCCTCCGTGGCCTCCAACCCGACTTCAGCAGCGCCTCCCTTTCTGAGAGAGCAGTGCAGAGGCCCAGGTTTCCAAAAGCATCTGGCCGCGGAGCCTGGGCTCTGGCCACGGCAGCTGTTTGCAATGCTGCCTCGGTAGTTTTATTTCTGCTCGGCGGTATAATATAAACTATCCTGTTACACGCAGGAGGCTGGGCCCGATCCGCAGTCGGCTGCAGAGCAACAGCAGAGGTAAATGAGCCTGCTGGGCCGGGGAGGCCCCGGGGGAAGTCCTCTCCAGCTCGGCCTCCTCCGCTGTCGGAATCCCAGGGCAGCTCCTGGCTGACCCCTTCACCGACACCAAACACCAGGCCTGCGCACGCGCACGCACGTACACGCAGCCGATATCGGCTACCAGGGTGATTATGAGTTAAAAGCCTAACTTCCAGCCGGCGTGGTGGTGCACGCCTGTAATCTCAGGACTGGAGAAGGTGAGGCAAGAGGATTGCTGTGAGACTGAGACCAGCCTGGGCTACATAGGGAGTTCAAGGCTGGCTTGGACTACATGGCGAGAGGCGGAACTCCTCATGGCTATGTCCATGGCTCTGAGCTGCTGTGGGCCCGAGCTAAGCACAGCCCCGGAGTGGGGTGTGCACCCCACAAATGCGTGCTGTCACCCCAATCGCTGGGGCTCGGCGGTAGAGAGCTCGGTTGGCGGGCAGCCCTGGGTCCCCACGCTACGGCCTGTAGGGTCAGGCAGCCTCTGTGCCCCTTCCCCAAAGAGAAAGATGTCGGGGCAGCCGGACCCCGTGTGCCCAGACCCGGCCCCTGACGCTGCAGGGTGAAGTTTTAAAATCGGGGAGCTGAGCTGGGGGGTGATGGGGCGTCCGGTCACTTCCGACACCTAGAAAAGCCACTGTGGAATGAGCACGAATCGCACTGCAGACTACGCTGAAGACTCACGCTGAGGTCCGCTGGGACACAAATCACAGCGACGGACTCTGCCCGCTCTCCGGCCCTGCATCCCGGTTCACTGCGCATGCGCTGTGTGTGCACATGCGTGTGTGTGCGTGAGCGTGCCTGATCTCCCGCCCAGTCCTGGATCCCCCTCCTACGCCCCCTGCCCACGTTCCCAGCCAGCTGGCCAGGACAGCTTCACTCAGCGGCGCAGCCTGGTCCAGCGCAGTCCACCGCGCTCAAAAACGCACTCCCACCGGCCTCGCCGCAAGCGCAGGACACAAAAGAGGACCAAGGTCAGAGCACAGCTGACCCCCAACCCGCTGGTCTGTGGAGAGACAGACATCCACGTTACTACTCCCTCCTCCGTGTCCCGGGCGAGGGCACGTTGGGCCAGACCCTGGACTTAATGGCTGAGGGGCTCGGAACAAATGGCTTGAGCTCCCTGAGCCTCCTCCAGGGCACTATTCGAAGTCCCTGCCTAGACAACTGTTAATGCAGGAAGAGAACGGCCAGAGCCAGGATACAGTAAGTGCTCAATAAATGCTGGCTTGTTCAATTGCTTTTCTTACTAGAATCACCTCCTGCTTGTTTTCTCCTTCTATGATGCAGAACTCCACACCCCTGTCCAGAAACCAGGTCTGCCACAGACTAGGAGGAGCTTTGTCCATGGTGCCCCTGGCCGATACCCAAGCCAAGGCCTGGCACCTGATGGAGGCCACCTCTGAAGTCACTGCCTTATGTAACCCTAGCCCTCCCATCTTCTGTTGTGCTCTCAGAGCAACCACGGGGCCCCAAGCCTGGCTTCTTTCCTGTGACTCAGGCCAGAGCTGGGACAGCAGAGGGATAGATTTTGGTGGTCTGGGTGCCTCCGCCTCAGTTCTAATCTTGCAAGCTGTCCAATCTTGGGCAAGTTCCTCAACCTCTCTGGGCCTCAATGTTTCTATCATAGGTAAAGTCTCTAACACACAAAGAATTGTGAGAAACACGTGAGCAGAAAGCTGAGAAATAGCACCGCCAGAAGTGGTGGCCCAGGCCTGTCATCCCAGCACTCGGGAGGCTGAGGCAGGAGGATCCCCACAAGTTCAAGGTCAGTGTGGGGAACATAGTGAGCTCAAGGCCTGGAACTCATCATGAGGCCTTGTCTCAAAAAACAAAACTCTTTAAAAAACTGGATTTGAATCCCAACAGCATGCCTGAAAACTGACCTCACCTCCCAGCCTCCATTTCTCCCATCTGTGAAGTGGAGTTAACAGCCCTGAGCCACAAAACTGGCTGGAAACTGAGCCAGCGATCCGGGCAAGCCCTGGTGAGGCCTCCTATGCCCCAATCTTCCACCCAAGACTTCTGGGGAGTCTGCGCGCTCCCTCAGAAGAGGGGTCCCGGTCACGGAACGGGTTCCGGTATCCCAACCCCTCCCCCAACTCCGCCTGCCCACGAGGTCCGGACAGAGAGGAGGACTTGACCGGCACCTCCCGGCAGAGGCCGCTCCGGACCATTCAGGCTACAGTTTCGCGGAGGGCAGAACGCCGGGTGGGCTCCACAGCTCGGAAAAAAAGAAAAAAAAAGAAAGAAGAAAGCGAGGTGATTGAGAAAATCAAACAAGATTGCCACCAGAGCAGGAGGGCTCCGGTCGAGAAGCGCAGACTCCGGCCTCGGCCCTGCTCGGTCCGCTGCCTGGAACTGCTGGAGCCGACCCTGACCCTGCGCTCCTGGCCAGCCTGAGGTCTAAAGGGCAGGCAGGGGCCGAAGGATCCACTCAGTTTGCTTGGGTTTTGTTCAGAGAGCCCTTGGGCGTGGTGGTCCACTCAGGTAATTCCAGCTACTCCAGGAGGCAGAGGCAGGATGATCGCCAAGTTCAAGGCCAGCCTGGGCAATTTAAAGAGATCTTGTCTCAGAACAAAAACTAGTAGCAGAGCATGGTGGTGCACCCCTGTAGTCCCAGCACTACTGGGGAGGCTGAGGTAGGAGGAGGGCCTCAAGTTCCAGGCCAACATGGACTACATAGAGAGACCCTGTCTTACATACACGCACACGCACCCACGCATGTATGCACACACATCAACCCCGTGCAGTGCTTCCCACGTGCCTCCCTGGGAAAACCTGACCCTCACGCTGGACACAGGGAAGCATCTACATGCACCAGTTCTGCCCTCCCTGGACAATTCACTGGCTTCCCAGACACCCAGCTCTGGCCGCTCTGGAGAGAAACCCATGTCAACTTCCAGGCCAGTGCCCTGCCCCAGGTCACCACAGGTGGTACCCTCTCAGGAAGACTCTGTCCTCGCTCTGGTTCTGCCTCTCTGGGCCCCCTCGAGAAGGCGTTTCCTAGAAATCTCTCACCAGTCCTGCCGGAAATCATCCTGACGCAGGACTCTAGCTTCAAAGGTGCTGGTACAGCTTTGGGCCCCACCTGAGGGACCCCAAAATCTTGGGGACATTGGGGCTGGGGAGCCCCAGAGGCAGGCTGTCTGGGAGAAAGAGACTGGCCTGCCCGCTTTGTTCCACTCCCTCCTGCTTCCTTCCAGCTGAGCCACCTATAATTCCTGTCTTTCCTTTTTTCAGGGGAAAAGGGGTTACTGGGGACTGAACCCAGGTCCTTCACACTGAGCTACAGTTTCATTTTTAAATGTTGGGACAGGTTTCACTAAGTGGTTAAATTGCCCAAGCATGGCCTGAATTTTCCATCCTCCTGCCTCTGCTTCCTGGAGCACTAGGATTCCAGGCCTGTGACTGGCTGCTTCCTACGATTTCATTTTTCTTTTTTTGGTTTGTTTGTTTGTTTTCTGTTTTTTGAGGCAGGGTCTCCCTATGTAACCCAGGCTGGCCTCCAACTCACAGCGATCCTCCTGCTCAGCCTCCCAAGGGCTAGATCCACAGGCATTCGCCACCAGGCCCAGCTCCTACAATTTCTTGACCAGAGCCTCACAATCTAGTTGCAAGGCACTCAAGCCTTCCCAAAGCCTGCTCTTAGATTCCCCATTATCAGTAAGTCACAAAGTTTAGCGACCAGGCCACTCACCTGCAGGCCACAGCGAGAGCCCACAGGCACAAGGCCCTGGGCACCACCCCTAGAGCCACACAAAACAATGTACCGGATTTGTGGCCCCGCCCCCAGGGCCCTCACTGCTCAGGCCCTCCTGGGGCTGAGACTGACATTTCTAACAGGTTCCCGGCGTGCCCTGGTGGGGTAAATGGCTGGTTTATCCCCAGGCTCTTCCTTCACAGCAAGGTCTGTTATGAGCCTTCCAGACCCTCGAGCCCCCCCAAAGGTTAGGACACCAGTTCCCCAGCTGCATACCGTAAGTGCCTACTGCATAGCTGGGTTTAATCATGGATGCTAAAGATGTCACTGTGGTTAGTGTGGCGTGGTGGCGCACGCCTGCAATCCCGGCACTCTGTGAGGCTGAGGCAGGAGGATCGCCAAGAATTCAAGTCCTTTGTTAAAAAAAAAAATGTCGCTGGGGTTTACAGATGTTCTGTACATCCCTGGGGCTTTTCTGGGCATCTTGGGAGTAGCGGTTTGGTTAATGCTGGAGACACTGTGGAAGTTGAGAGCCCCATCTTACCAAGAACCACAGCAGGAGGAGAGGCCAGCGTCGAGAGAAGAGGACTGGCCTGGAAGCCAAGGTCTGCTCAGGGCCGGGCAGCTTCTCTCTCTCCTTCCAGGAACCCGGGGCAAACCCACGTCAGAGCGTTGTCACAGGAGACGGGGGCTGGGGCAGGTAAGGCGAGAGAGGGGCAGGATCGCTGTCGGGGGCACGCATGTCTCCAGCCACCCTCGGCCCTTCACTGCCTGCCTGGCCCAGCGGGGAGCCCAGCACCCTTCACCGCCTTTGTCTCCTTGGACCACTGCCCCTTCCCAAGGCCGGGGACACGGGTGCCCGCGCTCAGGGGCGGCTCCCATCCCTGAGGATCCTGCGATTTAGGGGGTCGGTCCTCAGGATGGTCACAGCCACACCTGGAGAAAAATGTCACCCGCGTGAGGGTCAGAGCCCGATGCTCCAGGTGGAGGGGACCCTGCCACCCCACGCCCTGCAGGCCCTGTGTTCCGATGACATCTCGTCTCAGTTGTGCACACACACCACGGTGTCCTGGGCCACATCATAAAACGATTTACAAGACTGTGTTAAACCGGCAGTAAAAACAATTAACTTTAATGGTACCTGAGGTGGGTGTCGAGGGTTGGAGGGAGGCCACTGCTCCCTCCGGTCCTGTCTGGAAGCCAGGTGAGGAGGGACCCACTGGCAGGCAGCCGGCCCTGTGGGTTTCTCCTCTGGGTCCCTCCAGGGACTCTCCTGTCCACTTGGGAGGTCAGAGGTTCAAGGTTAAAGTGAAAAGCGGGCTGGTCAGGGGCCAGAGCCAAGAGCAAGGCCTACCTGACAGTTCCCAGCCAAGTGACCTCGAGCAAGCCTCCACCCCTGTGAGACTCAGTGTTCTTAAATGGGATTATTTGTTTTGTTTCGTTTTGAGAGGGTCTCGCTATGTAGCTCAGGCTGGGCTCCAACTGGCAGATCCTCCTGCCTCAGCCTCCTAAGCGCCAGAATTACAGGCATGCAGTGCTAAACCCAGCTGGGAAATTTTTCTTAAAGCCTCCTTTCTCTGGGTTGTGAAGATTTCAAATGACAGCCATTTGGATGCCCCTCCCACTATGCCTGGTATGGACGTATTTATTTTATTTAGCACGTTCATATGTTTCATCACTGTCCACTTGTGGAGTACTCGGACTCCCCAGGTAGAAAACGAGGTGGAAAAACCAGACTTGCGCAAAGGTGGCAGCCACCTCTCGGAGCCCTGCCTGGGCCAGCACTGCTTAAATGTCGGTTTCCTGCTGAAATTGACCCGCTTGTCCAGCCACTGACCCCGGAAGCGACCCCTTGCTCCAGGAGGCTGCTGCCCCAGGCTTTGCAAGCGACCTGGATTTCTGGAGTGCGGGGGAGGAAATGAGTGACCGGGGGCCGGGGGGAGGGGGGGGATCTCTGCCTCCCGCCTGTGTTCCCCACGCAGTCCGGAAAGCCCTCCTTCTGCAGACTTCTCGGCCTGCAGACAATTAAGCTGCGTTTCAGAAAGGCCTCTGTGTGTGGCCCTCTTGGCCGGCCGGGGCCAGACTGGGGTCGGCCCTGTGACCACACTGCCCGCTGGCCAGCACTGGGACCTGAGTCGGGAAGAGGCATCACCACCTCCCCGTCCTCCGCCTCCCTCCAGGGCCAGCTCTGCACGTGACTGGATGCGCACAGGCAGAGGGACAGACAGACGGATGGGCAGACGCTAAGACACCACGTGAGCTTAGGCAGAAATGCTGGGTCTGCCCGGCATGGTGGGAGGACCACTCTGGGAGGCTGAGGCGGGAGGATGGGAAGTTCGAGCCTGGCCTCAGCAACTTAGAAAGACCCCATCTCAAAAGCCACCAGTCCTCACACAACTTGGGAATAAATCGCCAGTAGATTAAACCAAGGGGGGTGGCATCTCGGTGAGACGCTTCCAAAGGCAGCTGGTATTGTGTGACTTTACTATTGGAGGTTTAATCCTTACAGAAAAAATATACATCTATATACACAACAGGCCTACATTTCCTTCCTTCCTTCCTTCCTTCCTTCCTTCCTTCCTTCCTTCCTTTCTCCTCTTCTCCGTTTCTTTTTTTCAGCACTAGGCACTGGATCCAGCACCTTCACACTGAGCTAGCTGCATCCCAGCCCTCTTTTGGTTGCTTAATTGGTTAATTCTGAGACAATAACTAAGTTCCCAGGCTGAGCTTGAATTTGAGATCGTCCTGACTCAGCCTCCCAGAGTGCTGGGATTACAGGCAGGCACCACCATGTCCAGCTCTGATAATGGTTCCTGCTCCATGAAGTGATATGGACTGGGGCCTCCCCAGGTGGCCTCTCCACTGAGCACCCTCTGGCAGGGCCCAGGAGCAGACATCTTTCTTTGCAGGTGCCCTACACCCCATTTCCGCTCTGGGTGATGCTAACCAGATCGGTGTTCAGCTTCCCCTGGCTTCTCCTGGGACACTTGGTCCCCAGTGCTCCATCTTGGGAGATTCCTACGTGGACTCTGCTCACCCATCTGCATGAAGAAGGCTGTGGAATGCTCCAGTCCCCGGCCACCCGCCCATTGCTCAGCCACTAGCCCGGTGGTTGGTTATGAAGCTGTAGATATCTGTTCAATGACTTTTACCAATCTGAGCCTCAGTTTCCCATCTCCACCACTTTCTACAGCAGATCCTGGAAGTGAATGTGTTTATATAAACAGCAGGTGCCAGCCGGGCACAGTGCTGCACTCCTATAATCCCAGCTGCTCAAGAGGCTGAGGCAGGAGGCTCAAAAGCTGAAACCTAGCCTGGGCAACTTCATGAGACTTAATGTAAAAACTTCGCAAAGGGCTGTGAATGTAGCTCAGTAATAGATCAACCTTGTGTTCCACCTTCAGTACCAAAACTAAATACAGCAGACGACCATGGACTGGGCTCCTGGATGCACCGAGAGGAACCCCGACACCCCACCACTGTCGGCCTCCTTCCTCATTCCTGCAAGAGAATTCATTTCCAGAGATCAAGCTTCGAACCAGAGGAGTAAATCACAAGCGATCCAGGGATCAGCTTTATCCAAAATGAAACAATTGAGCAAAAATCTCTCTCCCTCCCTCCCCCCCTTCCAAATCAATAACAATTCGATTATTCAGATGCCACTAGAATTGCTGGGGCGGCCACATGTTGTCCCTGGGTCTAGACAGAAGAAAAAGAGTGAAACCAGCAAGTGATGCTAAGAGCACAGCCAGAACTGAAGGCTGAGGCAGGGTGCTCCCCCCGATCAGGGGAAGAAGCATGTCAGCGAGGATCCCCACGTTCCTCAGTAGAGCACTGCATTTAGCTGGTGCCCACACATTAGTCCCGGTGTCTGGCCCTTGGAGAAAGCCAAGAGAGCCAGGGTGGTGACCAAGATCATGGCCTTGCCCCCACTGAGCAGCAGAAGACACCGGAAGTGGTGCTCAGGGGAAAACGTTTTGCAGAGATAGAAAACGTGTTGCCAATCTGAAGTGAGAAGGCTGATTTGCTCACTTCTTCCATGACTCTTCTGCAAAACTACAAAAGGGCTCATAGAGCTTATATTCTAACAGGAAGAGAAATAGGATAAAGCGGAGCATCATAACGAAGGGAATAAAATACTCGTTAAAAGGCAACCAGTGAGCTGGGGTTGCCAGAGCACTTGCCTGGTATGCAGGAGGCCCTGGGTTCCAAGGCCAGCACAGAGGTGGTGGTGGGGAGACAAGAAGTGCTAAAGAAGAAAGAAAAACAATATCAAGGTAGCCAGGCACCATGGCACACACCTGTAACCCCAGCATTCTGGGAGGCTGAGGCAGGAGGATCTCAATTTTGATCTTGAGCAACTCAGGTTTAGGATTTAGTAAGTGCTCTTTCTGAACACCTCAGTGCCCCCTCTCTGTCCCCTCCTGCAAAAACAAGTTTCCCCAGGGACCCCCCCCTCCCCCACCAAACTGCACAGTTAGTATCTCAGGCCTGGGACTTAACAGACAGCCAACCGTGCACGGGGCCGAGCACAGCCCCCAGGCCGGGTGCCTGTGAGTGCCTGCTGCTGTGCAGGCCCCTGCCCAGCTGTGTCTCCTGCACCCTCCCTGCCCTGACAAGAACTACAATCGCCACCCGGACCTCAGAGCCTGAGCTCCCAAGTGCCCACGACATCACGTCACGAAGCAGCTCTGAGCTGCCACTTCAGTCCCCTTGGAGAGGCCACAGATATGCAGGGTGCACAGGAGACAGCAAGAACTGAAGAAAATGGCAGGGCGTGTGGGGGCACGCCTCTGATCACAGCCCCGGGGAGGCTGAGCCAGGCAGATAGTCACAAGTTCCAGGCCAGTCTGGGCAAGTTCAGGGCCAGTCTGGACTTAGCAAGACCCTATTTCAAAAACAAACAAACAAAACCAAAAACAAGCAAGCAAAGAACATCCTCATTCTATAGATGAGAAATCTGAGACCCAGAGAGGTTACATGGATTCCCAAGGTCACACAGCTGGAAATTAATAAAATCCACTAATTAAGTTACTAAACACTCCCTGTAAAACAAAACTCTCAAGGAACAAGGAGGCGGCTGCAGCAGCGGGGGGCTGGTGGGGACACACGCGCTACACATTCCTCCCCAAGTGTGACAGCAGCCTCCTCAGCCTATCTGGGTCCTGACAGGGGAGAGTGTGCACCGAGGGCCAGGGACACATGACAGTTCCAGGAATTCTCCACTGCCCTCTGGACCCGCGCCCGGGCATCCTACTTAGTGGAAAAGTCCACCAGATTCTGGCGCTGCCCCCTCCACGAGCCATCGGCGCCCTGCGACAGGGCCGCCCCTGCTTTGTGCCCGGTGCCTTTACCTTTGCTTCCGGGAGACTCAATCCTGGGCTCACCCATCTGGAGATCAGGAAGGATTCTGCATAGTGAAGTGAAGTCCAGCCTGAGGTCTCCCCAAACTCACCCTCATCCGCACCCTGCACACTCGACGCCTCTCCAGGCGCCGTGAGCCGTAGGCTCCGCTGGACCCAGCTCTCTTCATCTGTAGATCAAGCCCAAGCTCAGAGAGGTTGAGCAACGTTCCCTAGGCCACACAGCTCCCAGGTACAAAAAGAACTGAACCCAGGTCCCCAGCCCTGCTCACTCTCTCTCTTCTATTTCAGCACTGAATATTCGAGAAGTCACAGTTCTAACCCATTCTAGCAGCTGGCTGTTGAAACCAGACAAGTGCCTCAGTTTCCCTGTCACCCTCTCCCCACCCGGGTCCCAGGTGTGCTGTGAATACTCATGAGTTAAGCTGCCAGGAGGCCGCAGCACCTCTGCTGAGAGGTAATTACAGGGAGTCACCCACCAAAGCCTTCTGGGAACCTTATGTCAGAGTGCAGGCAAATAAGTGGGGCTCTGTGGTTCTCCGCTCCCCACAGCCAGTTAACTCTTGGGAGATGCGGGATCCCAGCCACCAGCCCCCTTTGGCCCCCGAATCTCCCGGGCCACTCCCAGCCTCGAGACCCATCCTTTCCAGGCCCTGGTTCCTCTCCGAATGGACCCAGGTCCCCCACTGGGGACCGGCCGGGACCCCACCAGCCGCAGCCCCAGGTGAGCAGGGCCCTAAGAGTTAAGCTTCCACCGCAGAATTCCTGGGTAAATACCAGCCGAGCTGCCAGATTTATTGGCTTCTAATGTCTCCCTTGTGGTTCCATTAGCCCTTCCTTCGGTCCCTCTATCTCTCCATCTCCCTTCTCCCTACTTACACACCATAACCCCAGGTTAGGTATTTTCCCATTAGCTCCTGCACCGAGGTCTGAGCATTAAAAGAAAAATCATTGGGCCCACCCCCACCCCATTGAAATATTCACTTAGCTCCTCCTTATCTCTTCCCAGGCATCTCGTTTTCCCCTCTCTTCTGAGAACTTCTCAGCAGAGCCCTTGGCTGCTGGCTGAACTGACCCCCCACGCGTTCCCCAAGAGCCCTTCTCTTCTGCTCATTTCAGCCAATGCCTGCTGCAAAATACTGACCCCACCACAGCTGGCCATGTCGCTCCTCTTGTGCAAAAATCGTCCTCCCCTGGCCACCCCTCAAGGCAAAGGACATCTCACGGTGGCACTGGGCTGGCTGAGCCCAACCCTGTCCCTGACTCCCCCATGACCTGTGACCTTGGCCAAGTAAGTCAACGTCGCCACACTTTGGTATCTTGATCTGTAAAATGGAACGGCGATGACCAGTTTCCTTGGTGGTAGAGCCGGATAAGAGGAGGGTGAGCCTCGTGACTTGGATCAGGGCTGAACACAGCAGTGCCAAGTTGGCACTTATGCCGATCCGACCACCAGCCAGGATTGACTCCTTGCTTTGTACCACCACCTCTGAATACTGCCAGCCCCTGTGCATCTCCCCGGGTACATTTCCTGTGTCTCAAGCATCCTGCCTCCTCCATGGTGACCCCAAAACCCCAGCTCACCTGCGTGGTCCCTCCCAAGCCCCTCACCTAAGAACCATGCTCCCCAACCCTGCTGTCCAGGGACCTGGAGCTAGACGTCTTCTTCCCTGGCATCACGGGGCCAACTTGGAGGGCCTGGCATGACTCCATGGATGAATGCAAGTGACCCAGTCTTACATCCTCTGCATCTACATCCTCCCCACCCTGAGCCCACTCACTTTTGGCCATACACTGCTTGCTACAAGTTTTTCTGTTTCATGTCTTTATTCATTCTCTCTCTCTCTCTCTCTCTCTCTCTCTCTCATTTTATCTCGATCTCTTTCTCCTCTACAGTGCTGGGGAAGGCACCCTGGGCCTCACACATGTTATACAAATGCACTACCCCTGAGCTGCACCCCCAGCCAATTCCCTTGACTTACGAATTCAATTTGGTCACAAGGGCTGACTGTAACTCACATTAGTCAATTGAAGGTTCAGGCTCCTCTACAAAGCCTTCACAGCCTCTCTCCTATACACAGGCAGAGCTCAGTGTCCATAGAGAGACAATGGCCCAGGATTTCTCAGTTAACCCCACATAAGAAAGGATGCTGTAATGTTCCTTCTAGAACTCTTTAAGGGTTAAATCTGTATCTGAGACCATCTGGAAGTACAAGTGGCTGGCATTTGGGTTGTAACTCAAGACTTGGTCATAACTTAAAACTAAAATTCCGGTTGTAACCCAAGTTGTTTGTATGTCAGGCTGATCGTACCTCAGGGGTCCACTGTAGTCTCTTAGGCCTAACCTGTTTATATTAGACCTACAGTGTCTTTAAGCTGGAGAAATCACTCTCTGCTTTTTCATTCATTGTTGCGCTTGGTAAGGCCCAGCTCTAGGCACTGGGATGCGAAGGTGAAACGTCTTGGGGAGAGACAGACGGATCACAAGGGAACAATGTCACAGCGGTGCAGTGTTGATCGGTGCCACCACGAGGAGGCCTGATGCCATGAAGTGTAGGATGGCTGCAGGTCTACACCTCGCCAGAGTCTTTGGCAGGGGCTCCTATGGGGAAGTGAGCTGTGAGCTGAGCTCTTGGGGATGCAGCAGGGTCACTCAGGTGGGAGGTGGGAGATGGGAGGAGCCCTGGGACGGACGGCATCCTGCCATCCATGCCACAGAAGCATAGTGGGAAGCAAAGAGAGGAAGTCAGAGCTCCATGCATTGGTCAGCTAATGCTGTGTAACAAACGGCCACGAAGCCTCACTCGTGCAGCAAGAAGCATTTGTTTTTCAAGTGGCTCTGGGCTGATGACCCTGGGTGGGCTCAGTCAGGCTGCTCTTCTGCCAGCTGGGAGTGGGCAGGGCTCGGCTCCTGGATGCAGGCAGGTTGGATGGCTCGGGCTGGGCCACACGTGTGCATTGGGTGGGACCCGGAAAAAGATCAACAGCAACCTGGAGCAAGCTCCTCTCTCCAAGCGGCAGAGATACAGAAGCACAAGTGGAGACACGTCAGGCCTCTTGAGGCCTGGGGTCAGAACTGCGCAGAGGTCATTTCTGCCTAGGGCTGATTGGCCCAACCGGATCACTCAACCAAGTCTCACCGCAGCGGAGGAGGCACCTTAACTGCACAGGGCTGGGATGACCACGTCACAGGCAGAGGGCATGGACACAGGGGCACAGATTTGAGGGCCCATAATTCAATTTACTGAGGTGAAAGCAGCAAGACTGATAACCTGAGACAAATTGAACTGCAGAAGAGGGAAGGAGCTAGGGTCTGCAGGGCCGCCCATGTCTATTGAAATATTTTTTTGATCTCTCTTAATAGTAATGGGAAGCTACTGGAAATAGATACCCTGGTGGTGGAACATAGTTAGATTTGGCCTTTAAAACAGTTCTCTGGCTGCTATAAAGAAACAGATTGGAGAAAGTAAAAGAAAAAGGAAAAAAAAAATCCACATTCCCTATAGCTTTCCACTCTGTGTACACTGGAATCCGTGTGAGTGTGTGTGGTTGTGTATATGTTATACCTCCACGTTTACATGTCCAGTCTTCCTGGGCACCTAGGATTTACCTTTCCACACATCTTAAGAGCAGCTTATCTATCTGTGCATCAAGTGGAAGAATAACAATTCTATTGCATCATCCCCCAAACTGCCAGTGATTCATATTTTTTTCACACTGGAGAGCAGGAGAATTTCCATATGTTTTACAAACGTTAATTAATTTCACTCCTAAGAGGTGTTCTCTCTTATTATCATCATTACCATAATAATAGTAGCAGCTTCCCAACCTTCTGCACATTCAAGTTTGCCAGGGACTTTATCCGAGGGCCCCCCAGGAGGTAGAGCAAGGCTTGTGGTCTCATTGGGTGGGTGCTGAGGAGTAGAGAGATTGTCTGGCTGGGTTGGTCCTGAAGTTGGTTATTTCCTTTTCCCCTCACAAAAGCCATTCGCTTTTCTGCCAGCTTACCTGTCTGTCTGGATCAAAAATTCCAATCAGTAAGTCCAACAGACGCTCTGTTTTTCTAGACCTGCTTGACCACAGCTGGGGCCGTGGCCACCCTAAGAGTGAGGTTCAGAAGTGGCTCAACAACCAAATCCCTTCCATCTCTACCCTGGAACACCAGGGACCCTCCTCCTGAAAACATTCCTGACAGTTCCTGGCTTCCCTCAGTCATGAGGAACATCCATCTTAAGGCTAAGCAGCCAGAAAAACCTGTTTTCCAGCAGAATCTTGCCATTTTCCACAAAGATGCAGAAAGAGAGGGGCTGTGTGATTTGAAGAGCCCCGGCCTCCTGAGCCGGGGTACCATACAGCCTTCTTCTCCTGGCACCGGGAAAACACACTTCATACTTGGGTCTACAAGGACCACCTTTGGGGAGGGAAGAAAAGGATGCTGTGTAGCCAGACCTGAGGAACAAGCCGGGTGCAGCAGGACTGCAAGTTTGCAGAGCTGGGGTGAACACTGCAGCCACTTCTCTTTTGTCAGCCCTTTTGAATGAAAGGGGAAGATTTACAGCCTTTTACAGCCGTTGCAAACGGATTGGAGACACCAGGGTAGCAGGCAGCGCTGACCACGGAGTTCGGTGGAGAAGCCTCACTTTTAAGATCCATCCAACCTCGAGGGCACAATAAAGTGGCAGTGATGGCTGGAGAAGAGGAACAAGGACCCTGCTGGAAGCTCCAGGGGCCAGTGCTGTTAAACACGTGGCCAAAGTGCTGAGCGTTTCAGGATGCACACGTCCTCAGCAGCACTTGCTCAGCCTGCCTGTTTCTGCCCATTTAGCAAGACTGGCTTGCAGTGTAGGCAGAAGTCTGGAGGTCCAGCTGATGGGGCGTTGCATTTATTATTGATAAAGGCGAAAGGGGAAATGGCTCTCGGCCAGGTAACACCTGGCCCGACACAGTTCCTGCTTATGTAGCAGATATTTGTAATTTAGCCAAAGACCATGGGCTACCTACTGTCTCACCACGGAGAACTCATTCTGTCTAATTTCATTTCTCATTTTTATGTTTTTTTTTTTGTACTGGGGATTGAACTCAGGACCTTGTACTTGAGAGGCAGGCGGCAGCACCACTGAGCTAAATCCCCGGCCCTATGTCATTTCATTTTTTGAGACAGGATCTCGATGTACTTCAGGCTGGCCTTGAACTCACAGTGATCCTCCTGCCTCATTCTCCTGGAGATTACAAGCATGTGCCACCATGCCCAGCTGTCTCTCTTTTCACCAAAAAAAAAAAAATGATTTCAGGCTTAGGCTGTAGCTCAGTGATAGAGCACTTGTCCAACATGTGCGAAGCCCTAGATTCAATCCTCAGTACCATAATAATAATAATAATAATAATAATAATAATAATGTCTTAATTATAGAATTCAATGTAAAGTCATATGTGGTGGCACACGCCTATAATCCCAGCACTCAGGATGCTGAGGCAAGAGGATCACTTGAGTTCAAGGCCAGCCTGAGCTGCACAGTGAGACCCTGTCTCAAAAAAAAGAAAATTAATAAATACATAGAATCTAGTGTGAACTCTTTTTTTGGTACCGGGGATCGAACTCAGGTCCTTGTGCTTTCGAGGCGGGTAGCAGAACCACTGAGCTAAATCCCCAGCCCATAGTGTGAACTCTTAAAAGATATCTTCTCTAAACAAATTTGTCATAAAAGAAATCTTTTAAAGAAAAACAATACATTCTTTGACACAAAGAATATGTTTAAAAAAATAAAAGAAAGTTTCTGGGGATGTAGCTCAGTGGTAGAGCATTTCCTTAGCATGCAGGAGGCCCTGGGTTCCATCCCCAGAGTTGCAAAAAAAAATTTTTTTTGGTACCAGGGATCGAACTCAGGACGTTGTGCTTGCAAGGCAGGCGTAGGAACCACTGAGCTGAATCCCTGAGCCCCCAAATTTTTAAATAATAAAGAAAGAAAGAAAGCAATGCCTTTCTCCTGGCTGCTCCCCTCCTTGGTGGTGGTGAGGGGGGTGCCTGCACCCCACATAACTGGAACCCAGGACCTGGAAAGCTGAGCTGCTCCCAGTGGTAGGGGGTGAGGGGCCTTCGACTTGGAAGGAGTCCAGACGGAGCAGCGCATGCTTCCTCTCTGTGTGTGTGAGTGAGAGTGTGCATGTGTGTGGGTTCCCTCTTTCCAAACAAGTGATTAACGCTTCGCAAAGAGGTGCAGGCGCACCTCCCCCGCAGAAAGCAGGCCCCCTCCCTGGATTCCGAAGTCCTAATTCTGCTGTTAACACTCCTCAGGGCAGGGATGAGGAGTAAATCCCCTCCTGCAGGCAATGTGGTTTGTTTAAAGTCTCTGGCTGAGCGATTGCCCTGGCCTCCCGTTTGCTGGGAGGAACCGAGGCCTTTAAAATTAAAAATAAAAAAAAGAGAAAGAAATGCATTCCCTTCCTGCGGGAAGTTTCCGGTCTGTAAATACCATCCCTGGGCCCCCCCAGATGGACAGAGGCTTGGGCAGATGTCTTCTTTGATTCTCCCTGAAGCCGGACAGTGCGGGGGGGGGGGGGGTGTCAGACTGCAGGAACCCCTCTTTCATTTGCTTGGCAAGGGGAGCCCTGGGTGGTCACAGGTTTAAGGGACCGCAGAGGAATTTGTACCCAGCCGGGCCTATGCCCATGCCTGGACAGTCAGGCCCCTGCTGCAGGAAAGAATTTCTATGCACATTTATTTTTTAAGGTTATCCTTTTTTAATTTCCATCTTAATGCAGTTTAACATACACAAAATGTCAATGCAGCAAAAGAGACACATAACTCAGAAACACAAAATGTGTAGGTAAGGGAGACTGTCTCCTGAAGCCTTAGCTTTGAAGGATGTGGTGCCCTCTTGGCAGTGTGGGAGTATCCTATCTAATAAGTGAAGGAGAAATGGGGCAGGCATGGCAGCTCATGCCTGTAGCCCCAGCTACTTTGGAGGCTGAGGCAGGAGGACTTTGAGTTTGAGCCAGCCTGGGAGATTTAGCAACATTTATCTTAAAATATTTTTTAAAAAGAAGAGGGGGATATCACTTAGCTCTCCTTGGGTTCTATCCCCAGTACCGCACAAATGATGACGATGATGGTGACATTAAAAAGAAGAAAATGGCAAAATATCCCCATTTACAAACAGGGAAATAGGGGCCGGGGATTTAGCTCAATGGTTCTGGGGCCTGGCGTGCAAGTGCAAGGTCCCGAGTTCCATCCCTGGTACAAAAAAAACCAGGGAAATAATCATGGATGACTGTCAACAAACCAAGGAGAA
This sequence comes from Heterocephalus glaber, assembly GCF_053883595.1. NCBI lineage: Eukaryota > Metazoa > Chordata > Mammalia > Rodentia > Bathyergidae > Heterocephalus > Heterocephalus glaber. The sequence continues at coordinate 17,946,335 of NW_028258412.1, forward strand.
GGGACATTGTGTATTGACCTCCTGTGTATCACACAGAACCTCAGCAAGTGTTTTTCTTTCGTTGTTTTTTTTTGTTTTTTTTTTAGCAAGTGTTTTTCAAATCCTTGTTTATGGCCAGCCCAGCAGACAGAGGAGCATGACAAACGGCACTGCAGGGGTGCAAATGACAAGAGCCATTGTGAACACTGGCTCTTGGAATCATTGTCAACTAATGACACCATTGTTTCCATTTTTTATTCTGGTAAAAAGAAAAGAGAGGTAGATCTAAGAGATATATAATCAAGGACAATTTAAGCACAGTGTTTGCACTTTTTTTGTTGTTTTTATACTGGGGGATTGAATCTAGAGCCTTCACACTGAGATATATCCCCAGCCCCTTTTTTCTTTTAAAATAGGTTCTTATAGCCAGATGTGGTGGTCCACACCTGTCATCACAGCACTCAGGAGGCTGAGGCAGGAGTATCTCTGTGAGTTTGAGTGCAGCTTATGCTACACAGTAGGTTCAAGGCCAGCCTGAGCCACATAGTGAGACCCTGTCTCAAACAGAAAAAGAAAGAGAAAGAGGAAGAGGAGGAGGAGGGTGAGGAGGAGGATAATTTCTCTTTAGGTTGCTAAGTTACCCAAGCTGGTCTCAACCTTCCAGTCCTCCTGCCTCAGCCTGCCAGAGTGCTGGGATCACAGGTGTGCACAATCACACCTGGCTCCTTGTTTGCATCTAGACTGGTATAAATCTAATAGTAGAGATAAAGGAGACAATCAGGGAATGTTGAGTATGACCTGAATATTTCATAAAACTGTGCAATCATTATCTTTTGGGGATGTAGGATAGCAGTATCATGTTGTATGGTTTTTAAAAAGTCTTTCTCATCCTTTGAAGATAACACACTAAAATATTTACAGACGAAATGACACAGTGCCTGCATTTGCAAGGAACCAACCACTGAGAACCAGGCATGGTGGCATGTGCCTATGATCCCAGCACTCTGGGGGGCTGAGGCAGGAGGATCACAAGTTCAAGCCCATCCTAGGCAACTTAGCAAGAGCCTGTCTCAAAATGAAGACTAAAAAGAGCTGGATATACAGCTTAGTGGCAGAGCACTTGCCTGGCATGTACAAGGCCCTGGGTTCCCTCTCCCAGGACTGCAAAGAAACAAATAAGTCCCCTGCAGCCCTGGGGGTGTAAATGACACAAGATTGGCCATGTGTTGATAATCACTGAAGTTGGGTCATGAGTGTGTAGGAGTTCATTCCATCAGGCTTTCTATTGTTTCATATTGGGAATGTTGGGCCGGAGATTTAGCTCAGTGGTTCTGCCTCCTGCCTCGCAAGTGCAAGGACCCGAGTTCGATCCCCAGTACCAAAAGCAAACAAACAAACAAATATTGGGAATGTTGCACTTGAGAAATTTAGAGACCGCAAGCATAAACCCCCAAATCAGCAGACACTTCACCCCATTCAGCACCAAATGCCACCGCAAGAAGCAGGTGGCAAGGAGGAATGAACCAGTCCACCCTATCTAGGCCACTGGCTCTGTGCTAAGCATTAAAGTAAGTTCTGTCTCATCAGACAAGGTCTCACTGTGTAGCTCAGGCTGGCCTTGAACTCACTATGTAGCCCAGGTTGGCCTGGAACTTGCAGCGATCCTCCTGCCTCAGCCTCCCAAGTGCTGGAGTCACAAGCGTGCACCACCATGCCCAGCTACTAAGCCTGGCTATCCATGGGACCAAATCCCAGGAATAAAACTCCTCCCTTGCCATCCAGTCCTTCTGGGCCAGCTTCAGGTGAGTGTCACCTGTCTCTATCCATTTGTATAGGTCACTGCCTGCCTTGTGATCAGAGTGGCTCCTGGTCACACCTCTTTATTTACATCACTTATTGTTTTATGGTTTCCTTCTCCTTCTCAGCAGTGTGGTACACACTTGGATTTATAGCAACCATACTGTTGGCCCGTGGCTAACACAACTAACCTCTGATCAAAAGCAACTGAAAAAGTCATGTCTGTACTGAATCTTAAACAGTGTACATCTACACAATCCCTTAAACAATACTGTATAACAGTTATTTCCATTTCATCGGCCTTGGATGAGGTAACATAAGTAATGTAGTGATGTTACAGTGTAAGGGAGGTCGCTCAGGTACCACAGAATAATAGAAGCCAAGCATGGTGGCACAGGCCTGTAATCCCAGCACTCAGGAGGCTGAGGCAGGAGGATTGCCTGGAGTTTGAGGCCAGCCTGTTATACGGTGAGTTGAGGCCAGCCTGGAATGCATGGTGAGACACTGTTTTCATTTTCCACAGATCAAGTGCTTTGAGAAAGTGAGTTAATTATTAAAACATGGGTTCAGGAACTGAACCGTCAGTAGGGTACATGTTCCTTCCCCTGTCCCTTCTCATTTCCCAGCCAGGCGACCGAGGCCCCTGTCAGTTCCCAGACCAGGCCCCCTGGGTCCCCTCCGCAGCCGGTGGCCTGGGATCTGTGCCCCTCCCAGACCACAGTGGGGCCCAGGGCGGAGAGGAGTCGGGACTTGGAGTTCCGGGCGTGGGTGTCAAGCAGCACTTCTGAGAGCCCTGGCTCCAGGGTCCCCGTCCTGGAGGGCTTGGATGAGTGGGGCTTTCATCAGGCTCGAAGAGGTGGCAACAAGTCTCAGGGCGGGCGGGCTGCCCCTAGCCGGCCAGGGCCGAGCGGATTCCAGAGGTGTCTGGGTGTTATCAGTCTCTCCACCGTCTGGCCAAGGGGTGGGCAGGAGCTGGGCTGGAGGACAGGAGTGAGGGATCCTGTGCAGAGCGCGGGGCCAGACCCAGCTCCTGGGGACATGGAGGGGTGTGGCACCAGGAGCCCCCAGGTCTGCGCAGCCAGTGATGCTGTGGGCTGGGGGGGGGGGGCACGCTGGACGGCAGCCCGGGTGCAGGGCTGGGCAGGGTGCAGCCTCAAAACTGCCCCATGGCTTCTAGACAGGTCGGCACCAGGGGTCATTTCTGGAGGCTGTGAGTGGTGGCAGCAGCTGAAGAGACAGGTGTAAATCTCTCACTGCATTCCTGCCTGGCCCATCCTGGGTTTCTGCACCTGAAGCAGGTTCCATTTAACACACACACACACAAACGTGTGCACACACATCCACACAGATGTGTATCCTCATCATGCCTAGCCTGCCCGCCCTCTGGGTACATTTTTCTTTTTCTTTCTTTTTCTTTAGTGCTCTTTTATAACAAACTACCAGCTGTTTGTTAAAGCAAAACAAACAAAAGTCTTTTGCAACAACAGAGAGAGAGAGAGAAGAAAAGGAAAAGAAATGCTTTGCTGCCATTAAGATGTCCCTTTCAAAATGCCTCTCCTGGCAGACTGGGCTGCAAGTAGGGGGAGGTGGAGGGAGAGATTGCCAGTTGTGGTTTATTTGAAGTAGTCTCGAGGTTTCCAGCTGGGGGGCAACCTCACTTGGACCAAGCGGCTCTAGGACCTAAACCTTCGTCCTTCATTGTCCCTCTGCCTGGTTAAATGTAGAGGTGTTTTCCCAAGGCAATGGATGCCCACCCCCATACACACACCCCTCACTCTCTAGCTGGGCACCTAGGAAGTTGGGTGGCCCCTCCCACCTGGCCCAGTGCACTCTGGGAATGTGGAGGACCATGGAGGAAATTCTGTCTCCTCTTCCAGGTCAACCCAGATCCCCCAGCTGACCTGGGTCTGTGTGGAGGTGTGTTGGCTTCACTGGAAAGCCAGTGGCAAGAGAAATGTGGTATCTTTCCCCCAGCTCTCAGCCACACACTCCCTCAAAGGTCCTGCAGGGATCCCCTGCAAACCCCTAATGAAGGATAGCTCTTCTCCTCAGTTACTGGGATCTGATGCCTTCTATGGTTTTGCAAAACACGTTCCCCCAGGGCTAGAGGCTGCCCCAGGAATGGTGGGCTTGAGCAGTTCAATCCTGACTTTAAGGGAGGTATTTATACCAGGCTAGGTAATCTTAAGACTAGGTTAAGTAATACACCGGGCAGCCTGGGTAGGGGCCTCAGGTGGGGTTATGTACATCCCGGGGAATAGTAATGTGTCTGTTTCCTTTTGGCCAACCCTTTCCCCAGGTGCCTTATTCCCCACTTTCTCTGCCCTTACTTGCTTTGCTCTATCTCTTTCTCTTGTTTGTTTTTTGTGGCACGGGGATTGAACTCTGGGCTTTCACACTGAGCCACATCCCCAGCCCTTTTTTAGTGTTTTATTTTGAGAGAGGGTCTTACTACGTGGCTCAGTTGCCCAGGCTGGGCTTGAGCTGTGACCCTCCTGCCTCAGCCTCCCACAGGGCTGGGATTACAGGTGTAACCCCAGACACAGCTATGTCTTTCTCTCTTTCTGTCTCTCTCTGTGTCTTTGTCCCTTTGTTCGGCTCTCTCTCTTCTCTCCCAGTCTCTGTGGCTCTCGGGGTCTCCTGTCTCTCTGCATCTCCATCTCCCTGCTCTCTCCCTCCTCCCTCTCATCCCTCTCTCTTCCTCACTCCCTGGCTCTGTCTGTTTTCTTCTCGCCATCTGCCTGTCTTTCTCACCTCTCACCTTCCCCACAGTCCCCACCAGCTCTCAGCTGAAAGGAAGGGACAGCTGCTCTCACCCCTGAGGACCTGGAGTGGCCCACAGGCCTGGGGAAGGGACAGTGTGCTCCTGCTGCTGAATAGGAGTTGGCCAACTGAGTCCAGCCCCAGGAGTGGGAAACTCATTGACCTGACTGCACTGGGAGCCAGGAGGCCTTCGGGGCCTGGGCAGGAGCCAGAAACCCCTGGCCACACCAGGAGGTGCACGATGGACCCACAGGTGTCCCCCATCTGCCCAGTTCTTTCCCCTTGAAGGCCTGGTTATTTCCCTTCATTCAGGGGACAGAGAAGATGGAGATGGGGGGCTGAAAAAGCAGCGGACTGGAGCTAAAGTCAGGACACCTGGTCTCCCAGCCAGGCGGGCAAATAAACTCCAGGGCAGGGGTGGGAGGGGACACTCGATCTTAGGGGTCCCTTGCAGGTTTTGGATTGTAGGATTCAGGAAATTGGCCCACAGAGGTCTTAATATATGCAAGGCAGTTTTCTAAGAAAGTGTGTGTGTACTCTGTATTATACTGCATCTTTCTACACACACACTCTAAGCCTCCTTAATCCAGAATCCGAAGCTTTCTGAGCACCAACATGATACCATACACAGTCATCTCTGTGACTGTTCTCCCGTGCTGGCTCGCAGTCAACACAGAAGCTGCAGGCGCACAGAGATGTGGTATATGATTACCTGCAGGCTACGTGTATGTGTTGTGTTTTTTTTTGGTACCGGGGATTGAACTCGGGACCTTGTGCTTGTGAGGCGCCGGAATTACTGAGCTAAATCCCTGGCCCTCGGGCTACCTGTATAAAGTGTACATGACGTGATAGAAGAGCTCATTATGCAAACATTCCCAAATCTGAAAAGATCCAAACTGGAGCCTGTTGACCACGCCCAAATGCCTAGTGATTCCTGAGCTCTTACTGCACGCCCCACCCCCTGGGGGAGGGCTGAGCGGGCGCATGCGTGACCTCATTGCCTTCTGCAAGAGCCACCAGGGCTGGCCTTGTTATGCCATTTTTCAGAGAAAGCAACTGCGGCTTAGAGAGGTTAAGGGTCTACCCAAAGTTTCTAGGCTCTATTGAGCATGGTGGTGCAGGCACACCTGTGATCCCAGCAAAAGAGAGGCTGAGGCAGGAGGATTTCCTAGAGACTGAGGCCAGCACGGACTACATAGTGAGACCCTGTAACAAAACAAAGTTCCAAGGCTGTCATATGCCATCTCCTAGGTTCCGGGTGTTTGGTTGCAGCCCACTCACTGCTGTGCAAATGTACCCTTACTAGCACTGACCACGGGGGAAAGAAGGCCCATGAGGACACTTTTGCTCACACTTGAATGCACCTGCTGGCCGACACCTGGCAGATCCTCACCTGCGGGGCCACCCACTGAGCTCCACCACACTGTGGTCCCCCTTGGGGAAGACAGGGCCATGAAGCATCGCTGCTAGTGTGGGAAGCAAGCCCATCTCAGGGTCCCTTCCTGACTTCTGCTCCAGGAGACGGATGAGCGGGCAGCCAGGGTTGTGTGACTCCTGGACACACAAAACTTCAGCCCCGTTACCAGGCAACACATTGGCAGACCCTCCTCCCCAGCTAGTTTCTCTGCTGCTTCTCTAATCTGAAAACAATGGGGAAACTGAGGCTCAAAGCACTTGGCTGTAGCTTGGGAAGCTCACTAGGGCCCTGCCCTGTGTACGAGGCAGGGCTACAGTGAACGGAAACCACAGCGCCCGGCCTCTTTCGAAAGGGAGGTGAAGCCAAGCGCGTCGAGGGCACCGCTGGGCCCTGACAAAGCCAAAGTCGGTCAAAACTCGGTTGGCGGCTGCTGTTTGGAACTCATTCGTTCTCCTCCCAGGCATCTGCCGGGGTCCCTGCTGGGACCTCAGGAATGCGGCTTGGGGAGGGGTGTGGGTCAGCAGGGCAGAGGGCAAGGGATCATCTGAGGGCTGCTCAGACTCGGCTCCCCGCAGGTGGAGGTCCTCACCGCAGAAGGGGTGCAGCTACTCAGGTAACTGGAAGAAAGGGGCGATTCTGATGTTAGCTTTGGAGTCCGAATTCCGCCTGCATTCGCGGAAAGAGAGCAGAGATCCGGGACAGCAGGTGAGAAAGAGATTGAGTCAGCCTGAGCGATTCGGGACCCTCGTGCTGTCCTTAAACACTTGGTAGAGGCCCAGGCCCCCTAAACCTATAGTTTGGGGAAAAGCAGCAAACGTGAGAGCTGCCGCTAACAAAACCACTTGTATCTTCCCTGGCTGGGTTAACAGGAAGCCAGTAAGGGGGGAACATAGCAGGCGCCTAATGATTTGTGCTGTGGGTCTCCTTAATTCTAGGAACTCATGGGGCAGACACAGGATACCGAGTACGGAGTCCACCCAGCACCGTGCTGCATGGTGGCGGGGGGGGCTCTCCTTACTGAGCCAAGAGCTCTATCCAAAGCCACCCAAGGCTGGAGAGCTGGAGAGGTCCCGCCCGGAGCACACCACAGTCTCCAGGCCCCCGCACAGGTGCTCAGTCCCCTCTCTGCACCGGGCCCTGGGATGCCCGCGGTCCCCCGCCTCGCTGCCCCAGATCCTGCCGGGCTGAGCGGGCACCTCGGAGAAGAGGTTGGAGAGGGGCCTCCAGGAGGACAGGAAACTCCCACAAAGTCCAGGGAGGAGGAGAGACCCGGAAAGACCCAGAAAGGTCGGCGACGGTCAAGGTCAAGGTCAAGGTCAAGGGAGAAAGAGAGAGACAGAGGAGGGGAGCGCGGGGCTGGGAGCGCACCGCGCAGGGCGACCGAGCAGGCGCAGGGCGTACGAGCTGCGTTCCCGCCGCGCCTCGCCAGGCAGGAGAGGAGAGCCCCGCCGACCAATTTGGCTTGCACAATGCCCGCGCCCCAGGATCCCTTGCCAGGCCGCTGGGGCTTGATTCATTTCTTCACTAATTAACTGGAAGCTGCGTGGCCCCATCTTTCAGGGCTCAATGAATTCGCCGCGGGCGCCTGGGTGTTGGCTGGGCAGTGGAGGTGCCTGCCTGCAGCCGCTTTGTGAAGGTCCGTCTGGGCCGAATGAATTCCACACACACACACCCCACACGCATGCACGCGCAAACAGACACACGCACACACGTGCACACGCACACACAAGCCTTGAAAGACCTGCTGGAAGTGCAGACCACCATAAGGTTGTGTGGGACTTACACCTCCACCACCCACCAGTTGCCTTTGTTGGACAGGAAGAGGCCAAACAACAAGCAGTTTCGGGGTCTGCATGGGAAAGGGGTAAATGGAAAATCCCCCCCCCCCAAAGGACAAAGCCGTAAAGCAGGAGGTCCCTCGTTGGACCTCCTGTGTGCCTGCTGACCTTCACAGCCCTGGTACTATGGCCAGCCGCTGAGGTAGACAGGCCCCGGGCTTGCATCCTAGATGCCCCACGAAACCAGCTATGCGACCCTGGGCAATGCCTTTGTGTCTCTGAGATTATTTGTCTTTGTTTTGTCCCCTGAAAAAACAAAAAAGGCTGTCACGGAGAAGATGCCTGATCTCTTGGGTCACTGTCCTCCATGAGCAGACAGTGTCGTCCTCCTGGGGATTCAGAAATACTCTAACAAACCCATTTCTCGGATTCTAGTCCGGGCAAGGGACAGAGGGCTCAAAACGCAGCGATCCCGCGGTCCAAATCCCAGGCGAGCCATTCCAGAACGAAATCCAGCTTGGCGCTCCTACGCCCTCTCTCCTTCGTAAGGAAACAGCCCTGCACACCTTTCCGGTGCAAGAGAGCTGCTCTCCCAGCCCCAGCTCTCCTGACGGGGCTTTTTGAGTCTTCCCGCCCGCCCCACCCCCATCCTTTCTCTGGTTCTGGAACCAGAGCCCGGCTGGAGAAAGCCCAAATCCCCAAATCTTCTGGGCGTGACCAGGCACCGCTACTTCTCCGTTTCCGAGAGCGGACAGTCCTGGAGGTCCGCATCGATCGTGTTGACCTCACGGTGGGCTGGCTTGTGTCCTTCATCGATCAACTGAACGAAGTCTAGGACAAAAACACAAGGAAGGAAATCACAGGGTTCTTTGTAAAGCCAGTGGGAAGTGGCTCAGCCCTAAGGAGAGGACCCGAGGGGGACCTGAGTCTACCCCACACAGTGCTTCAAGCAAACAAGCTTCCCCCTCCAAGCCGCCTTATCCTGTTGCTGATTTATTTTTTATTTTTATTTATTTTGGTACTGGGGATCAAACTTGCAACTTTGCGCTTTCGAGGCAGGCGCCAGAACCACTGAGCTAAATCCCTGGCCCCTGCCAATTTATTTTTAATTCTGTTTTGTAAAACAAAATTTAAACTAGAATTCGTTTATTCAATCAGCAAACACATGACGTTCACTCTGCACATGCCAGAGATTTCACAGGATGCTGGAGAACTAAGGAGGGGGCTGAATGGAAGCACAGAACTGTGGCGGGGCGGGGGGGGGGGGGACGACAAGTACAGAAAGCCTTTGCTGTGGCTTTTGAGCATGTGTCTTTGGGCAGACTCCTTAGCTATTTATTCTGCAGTTTTCCTGTTTATGAAGAGACGCAGTACTGGAGACTAAGTAGGCACAGGGTCCTTGTGCTTCGTGGGGGACTGGGGCTGGACAGTCTAGAGGATAGCACCTTGGTGTTCCGAACTGGGCCGAGCAGATCTGGGGAAGTCTCCCATGGTGACCTGGCCGCCTGTGAAAGGCTCCAACAGGGCTCCCACCGCTGCCAGGCTGCCAGCTCCCGGCCAACTCTCCACCGCTTGCTCCCAAGGGCTGGGACCTTGAATTGAAGCCCTCTCCGGTCCCACCCTTCCTGCGCCCCTTTAAGATGAGAATGCTCTATTTTTTACTGGAGTAAATACAACTCCGGATGGGAAGCACTGAGACAGAGAAGAACCCTAGCTTGCGCCTGTTTCTCCAGCGTCCATTCCAGTATCTGTCCCCCAGAATCCTCCCAATCCAGTGCCTTCTGCTTCCCACTGCTGTCTTGGAATAGGGCTGCTTGTCCCCATCTAATTTTACATATGGATTCTGTTTTGGGGGAGCAGCTCATAAGTTTGATACTGGCTTTTTAAAATGCAGCTTGGATGTGGTCAATGGTTTTCAAAAGGAGGGAGACTATCCCTTCCTTCTTTGAGCTTCCTGCCTGTGTGGAATGATTGTTTACTAGCACCCAACAGTTGCCAAGTGCTGAGAGAGATGTGACCCCAGCCCTCCTGAGGCTCACAGAGCAGGAGACCTGCATAGGCTCTCTTACCCAAACTGTGCACCCAGTGCCTTCCAGTAATCATGGTTGCTGTCTTCCCCCACCCCAGGCTCTTTAAATAACTTTTGACAAGATCGTAAACCCTAGGGGGTGCCAGGTGGTACACAGCACAAACCCAGTAAATGTAGGATGGACTTATTCATCCCTATGTTGAAGCCAGCCCTTTTCCAATGACCATGAACACCACTGGTAGTGAGCCCTGCCCAGTCCCCAAGGGGCCCTAGACCTTTATTATTTTTAGCTTTGGGGTTTTTTGAGACAGGGTCTTGCAATGTCGTTCAGGTTGGCTGTGACCTCACTGTGTAGCCCAAGGTGGCCTGGAATTCATGGTGATCCTCCTACCTCAGCCTCTTGAGTGCTGGGACAACAGACATGTAACCCGTATTATTACAGTCATGAGACTGGAATTTGTCTCTCCCCGTTGTTACCAATACCAGGTATAATTCAGATCCGTCCCTGGGGTAGGCCAGCCGCTCCAAACTCCAAGCAGTCACTGGGGCCCAGCAGGCGCCTGACTTGCTGACTTGGTATTTGCATGAAGAGGTGCAGTGCGGGGAGATTCAGAGGACCCTATGTGCTATGCAGCTCCACACCTGTCTTCCTTTCCAGTCACCTGTGGCCCCACGCACGCGCGCACACACACACACACACACACACACACACACACACACACACGCCGTCCTCGACACACAGGAGCTTCTGCGGGTGGATTCTCAGACACTGAGAATTTGCCCCAATAAGCCTCTCTTCTCCACTCCTGGTTCTGCCAGTGTCCCTGTCCCCTTTCCAGATTTAGCCCCGCTGCAGGTGGCCCTCTCCGGACCCATCCTCCAGGAAAGGCTTGCGCTTCCCTGTGTGTCCAGCGCGATGACCTCAGAGGCTCAGGACTGAGGCTTCTGCCCCATGCCTTGAGGCTCCGCAGACGCGATCAGGCCCCGCGGACACCCTGGGAGGACTGCCCGCCAGCCGCGTCTCCCCCGAGCGCCATCCAGCGGCGACGCGGCGAGGACAAGGTCCGCAGAGCTCCAGCGCGCCTGTCCCGGAGCGAAGGGCGCAGGTTTCCAAGGGGCGGCGGTGCCTGCCCCCACCCCAACCCCATCAGGGCGCCTCCATCTCTGCCCCTCCTCACCTGCCCCCCTCTCTGCTTAAGACAGATTCGGGGTCACTTAGCGTTCAAGTCCCCCCTTTTATTTATGCACAACATCTGCACTGGACAGGCCAAGCTGAAAAGGAGGGAGAAGAAAGGGGTTTGCGCCACCACCGCCTGGAAACTTCCCCGTAGGCGGCGGCCCCGAAGGTTCGGCCAGGGCTGGGTCACGTTTGCGTCTCCCTGCTCTGGGGACATGTTAGTTCCTGCCTTTTTAATTCGACATCTATGACCTTATCCTGGCTAGAGTCAGGCGCCTTGACCCCCTGCCCTTGCAGGCACCGCGGGCTGGCCAACTTCCTCCCCGGCTCGTCGGGTGGTGGGTGTCAGGCCCCGTGCCGCTGGGAGTGGCAACTCCACCGCGCACGGAGTCCTAAAAGCAAAGAGAGGGTAAATGCCATTCTTCAGACACCCGGAATGTTATCGCTAATTTTTTGGAAAAGTGCCTGTGTACACACATATTATATATATTATTGAGCGGGTTAGTGGGAGACTGAAAACATCGAACAACAGTGAGGAGGGGGCCTATTCTCCAATTCCTTGGTAATTTGTAACAGACAGACTTTATTGCTCCGAGGAAAAAGGGGTAACTGCGCAGCTGCAAAATAAATTTACCTCTGTCGGTATCGATCAAATAGGAGTCTGCCCGTGGGGTGTGAGCGCGATGCATCTTTAAATCTGAGATTTAATTTCATATGCTGGGCTACTTGGAATGTCCATATGTACACACTTGTACCCACAAAGAACATTTTAGAAGCACGCGCGCAGATTCTTTTACATTTAAATAATGCAATGGAATAGAAGCTTAAAGTTGCAACAGTGCACGGCTCAGTGAGCTCGCCAAACACAGGGAGGTCGGAGCCGAGGCTCCGGAAGGGGTCGGCTCTCCGGGAGCTCTAGGTCACCTCTCCTCGGTCCGGACTGGAACAGGGCTCCGGACAACGCAGCCCAGGGGAATTCCTTTGGCCCCATAACCCTCTCCCACCCTATATCTACCTCTCAGAAACTGCATAATTCAATCCCAACTCCCTGTTGCATAAAATATTGTGGCTATCTCTCAAACAAATCATAACCTACAGTAAAAAGGCCTTTCCCCGACTCCAGCAATTCTAAGTTCTAGATGGAGACGCCTGCTCGGATCGCTCACGGCTTTAACAGGCGAGCAAAAACGTGAGGGCCCTAACTGCGGCGCGGCCCTCCCCCTCTTCTTTCCCCCCGCTGTGGTCGTAGGAGGTGAGGAGGGGAGGGTGGGAGGCAAGCTCGCTTGGAACGGGGCGGGGCGGAGGGAAAAAAGAGAAAAAGAAAGAGGCATTATTTACACCTGCAAAGTTGGGGTACCCGTCTTCGGCCCCCATTGGCTTAATTGTAAATCTTTTCCGCATGGCCCCGACTCCGGACGGCGTCTGGGTTTAATAACGCTCCCCGCATCCCAGCGGGGCAGAAAAGAGAGAACCCTGGCCCCACCCCCACCGGCTCGGAGGTAATTAGAGCCCCCCCCACCCCCACCACGCGCGAGGTACTGGGAGACCAGACTCCTCAGACATGTGGGGAACTCATATTTTCCCGTCCAAAGACAAGAAGAGCGGTTTCCATAGCCAGTGTCCCCTCCTCCCGCCCCTGCGCCCCGGATCGCGGGCAGGAGCGGTGTCTACCCTGCAGGTGGAGATGCGCTCCACGGCGCGCAGCCGAGGCCTGACCTGAGTGTGGAAGCGGCTGCTAGGAAAACGTGTAAAAACACAGCCCGGCTGGTGGGAGAGGAGCTCGCGCTGCCCCTCCCCGCGCACGGGAGCTCGCCCCCCTGCGCCCGGGTCTCCTAGGCTTGTTTCCTGCCTGGAGCCCCTCAAGGCGATTAATTGCTTTGCAACGCTTTGCGAGACAGATCCGCTTCTGGGCCTCCCGGACCGCTCTCATTTGGGGGAACCCTTTCCCCGAGGTCTTTACCCCCCACCCCCACCCCGTTTATTCTTTGCCTGCGGAGGACGGCGCGAGGTGGAAATCAATGCCGGGGGACGTCGGCCCTCGGGGAGGAAGGGGAAGGGGAGCAGTTGCTCACCGAATCCCCGAAATCTGGGTTTTCGTTCTCAGAGAGAAAGGACCCACGCCTGGCGGACTGGGCGCCGCGCTCCCCGCCCGTGCGCCCCGGCGCCTCGCTTCGCCCCGCCCCGGGAGCTGCACGCCGGGCAGGTAGCAGCTGGGTTCCCTGCCGGGCCGCGCCTCGCTGGGTCTCCGGGGCGACCAAGGACCCGGAAAGACCAGCCGATCCGAGGCCCTTTTGCTCCCCTGCGAGCTAGTGCGGCGTTGGGGCGAGATCTGAGCCCTGTCCTCACGCGCCCTGGGGTGCCAGAGTGGCCGGAGGGAGGGAGAGAGGGAGAGGGGCCAGCGGGCGTCTTTTCGGGCTCTGCGCTCTCTCAGAGAGGCCTGGAGGTCAGGCTTCCCTATCTGGACTGGGGTAAAGGAGGAGATGGTAAGTGTAGCCCCCCATCAGAAGCGATCGCCCCAAGGATCTTTAGGGGCGTTCTGGGGTGACTCTCACCCCCAACTCCTTCCAGGGCCCACAGCAGACTGTGTTGCCCAAAGGAGAGCAGGAAAGGCGCTGCGAGGGCCGGCGAGGGCGCTCCTGGTCCGCAGGCCGTTCCTCTCCGCCTGCGGGAAGGAGTTTGAGTATTTGGCTTGGAAATGAAATGAATCCATCGAGGCCTAGGTGCTAGCAAAAGCAAGCCTTAGGAGAAGCGTTCTCACAATTCCAAACATTCTGTCATGTTGATTTACCTCCTTTTTTCTCTTTCCTCTAAAACATGAGGGAAAAAGCAATGAAAAACTTCTTGACCCCCGTGCATTTAAACTCCAGGGTGGAGACCTTTAAGGGCCTCTTGGACGTCTCGGGCCACCAACTTCAGCTCAGCCTGGGACTGGGAGACGCAAGAGGGCATTGATCACCTGCTAGGTATTCTACAAACCTTGGGACAAATAAAATATGCAGGACTGGGCTCCGTTGAAATAAAGGCACATCGCTGAGACCTCCAGTTCCCCCTGAGGCAGGAGCTGTCCAGGTTGTTAGGGAGCTAAACCCAGAACAAAGGTGCAGTTACACCTCAGCCCAGTTAGTTACCTGGGTAGCAGCTGTGGTACAGGCTCTGTAAAATGATAGATGGCGGAGGGGGAGGAGCTGGAGCTGGGTTCCCGGTTTGTGCACAGCAAGTACAGTATGTCTGGAAAGTTTGTCTGGCTGTGGGACACTGCTCAGTGGCAGGCCAGGCCTGGAGTCCAGATCCAGAAACCCCGACCCATGTGCTGGCCTTGGTAGCAGTTTTCCAGCTCTCTCTACCTGCCAGGCACACCAGCAAGGCAGGACCCCCGCCCTGAGTCCTAGGCCTGCAGCGGGATAACCTGGAGAAACCCAGTTTTTACACAGGTGCTCATGGAGGGAAGGTGTGATCAGTTTTCAGGACAATGGTGAAATCTAGAACACTTGGAGTACTCACACCTCTCAAATTCCGGTGTCCACTTGGAAGGGGAAGCCCTCTCTAAAGCCTTGGCACCTTTGGGGACAGCTACATATGTTGGGGGCTTTACTTCCCTCTCTCCTCATCCTAACCAGTGTGGGGAGATAGCAAATCCTCCTCTACCTCTGGGGACACAGCAAGCTGGGAATGGAAAAGAGGGAGAGGAAGAAAACACACGAACAACTTTGGTGCCTACTCCTCCCTTTCATCCGACCCCTGTTTGGAAACGAATGAAGCAACACCCACCAGTGGACTTCCAGGTCTGGCCCTGTTTAATTGAAACCCAGTACTGGAAATAGTAATGGATATTATGCTCAAATTGAGAAAACGTGTCCGAGGCTAGCAGGGGGCAGTTAGTTCAGCCCATTTGGAGTAGCCTATCTTTCTTTGGCCTGTCAACCTGCCTGACAGTAGTGGCCACTGAATTTGCCATGCCTTCTCACTTACAGACCTGCCTGTCCCCTCTGCTCCATCTGCCCCCAGGGGATGAGACCCCCGTGTCCCCACTCCCGGGGCACCAGCAGCACCAGTACCAATGGGAAGAATCAAACAACAGCAAACCACTGACTATAATTCCTCCAGCCTAAATGTCTCCCACTGCACGTAAGGCCTGGGGAATGCTTTGCTCTCTATCTTTTTCTCCCATCCCTCAAAGTATTTTCTCCCCTAGCTCCACACCCCACAAGCCCAAATCAGGGCACCAGTCACCCAGAGGCCACTGACATGCTTACCGGTCTTGGCTGAAAATCTGGAAAGATGGAATTGAAGAAAGAAAGGTATGGGGTAGTCAAAATGCCTGGGGCAAAAGTCAGCTCTGGCCAGCACGGGCTGATTCCGGGTCAGATAAAAGGAGAGGAAAAATTCCCAGCCCCTTCCTTGTGAATTCATTTCTACTGGACTAAGTAATTCCCAGTGCATTCTCTTTTTTCCCCCCTTTTTTGGTAATTGGGTAAAACACACATGCACAAAGAGGGCATTGAGACTGGAGATTGGCTTGAAATTAGGAAACCACAATTAGTTCCTTTTCCAGAGTGAGGAAAAACCCTTCATAGATGTGTAAAAAGCACCCTCCCCAGACACACACACACTTCTTCATCCTTCCCTCTTCCGTTTCCTCTCCAATTCATCTCAATCACTAGCTGTGTACACATTTGCCATTTTGCAAGGTGCTCCGCTTTGATGAAAGGTGGGTGCTAATACGACTAATACGGAGGGTGCAATCTTTTCATTTAGCCCCTGCCAACAGCATATTTAGCTTAAAAAGAGGTAAGATAAGCATGGATTAAGTGCATAAGGAATGATGCCCTAGAAATGGTATAAACCAACTGGCGCCAAAGTTGAGTCTCTGCAGTAAAAATACGGCTTCTCCCAGCTGGACAACTTCGACAGTCCTCCCTGTGCACACACGCTTCAGTCTCCTGCACTGAATTCCCCTGATCAATAATTTAGAAGGGTGTCAGGGGACAGGAAAATATGCCATAAAGGACAGCTCTGAGCTGTTGGAGCCAGGCAGAGGCTAGGAGCTGGGGCGCTGGAGCCTCTGGACTTAGGCTCCCGGACCTGCAAAGTGGGGAGGGGTCTCGGAAGAAAAGGAGCAGGGACGGGCCAACTGGGGGGGGGGGGCAACAGGAGGAGATAGAGGTGACTCCGAGAGCAGAGAGAAGGGAAACTTCCAAGCTAGACAAGGGGGCCAAATCATTCTGTCGCTGATGACAAGGTACCTCTCTCCAAGCAAGGCAGGGAGGGAAGTACTATCTTCAGGCTGTCAAGGTTAGTGGGAAAGAGGAGGGAAGAAGGGAGACAGACACCCCAGCTGGAAAGGCAGGAGCGAATGCAGAAGGAACCAAGAGAGCCAGAGCAGAGAGAGAGGATGAAAGACTGGAGAAGAGAGCAAATAAAAGAGAAGTTATGGCCGTGGGACAGACAGACAAGAAGGAGAAACACAAACCAAACAAGAGAGGTGTGAAGGAGAGAAGGAAAGTAAAAGGAAATAGAAAGAAAGGTCACACCCTTATGTTCAAGAATCTTGAAGGAGAAACAAGAAAACAAAAAGGGAAAGAGGAGGGTGAGGAGGACTTGTCCTGTTTGTCCATCCAAGAGGCTTATGCCTGTCCTGAACAGAAGGAAGGCGGCTCCCTCAAAGCCACCAGCCGCCTCACCTGAGACAAGCGAAGCTCTCAGAGCAAGAGGTGGGGAAGACTCCCGAGTTCTAGTCTCCAAAAGGAAAATCAGTCCCCTGGGTTTGTGCAGGGGTCTGGTACTGGGTTCAAAACTTCACACTGGCAAGTCAGAATCCAGGGCACCCAGCAGTGTGTACACAGGAAGGATGGCGGGGTGCTAGTAGCAACTCGGAGGAATCTTCAGCATCAACTAGGCGTTCCAGAGGGAGCTGTTTCTCAGGGATCCCCAATAAGAAAGTCACATCCCCAGCTGGGCAAATCAAGCTAGAAAGAGGTTGCAGGCACGCAGGCTGTGGGCCAGGGGCACAGGGTGTTTGTTCTCATCCCTATCAGAAGGCCTGAGATCCCAGGATCCAGTGGACCGAACAGACGGCTTCCACACTGTCCACCCAGAGCCCCCCTCCCCAGGAAAAGCTGACACTTTGGCCCCCCTCCCTCCAGTTCTTTAATTAGGCCTCAGACCCCAGGAGAAACGCCGGTGCCCTTCTGTCAACAGATTTCCCAACGCAGTAAGCGACACCTCGCCCTGGAAAAAGCTCGGCACAAAGCGGGGTGAAAGTTGAAGAGGGAATGAGCTTGTAATAGTGCCTCGCCAGACCTCACACATGCTGAAGGATATTTACAGCAAACGTGCCAAAGTAAACTACCCCGCCTACCCACCACCATGCCCCCTCCTCGCCTCTTTTTTTTTTTTAAACTTCAGATAAATACCTTTCGGTCACAAAGGGGTCGATGTGTCCCCTTCCTGGTTTAAGGCAGGCGGTCCCATAAAATTTCAAGCCTACCATTAAGTAAAATCTTTTTTTTTTTTTTTTTTTGCAAAAAGTAAAGGAAATTTTTGGGGTTCTTTCCGACCTAGATCATGGGCTCCTTTCTTCCCTCCTCTCCCCCCGAAGGCACACTCTTCTTTGGACTCTGTGGAGCGAAGGCTCAAAGTTTCTTGGGTATCTTTTGTGGAGCCTGAGGCCAAGGGAAAGAAGATCGAGGGTTCTAAAAAGAGAGAGAGGAAAAAGAAAAAAAGACCGGCGCGCGGAGCCTAAAGCCGCAGCTCGCGGGCTCCGCCGGAGGCCGGGCCCGGCACCAGCCTCAGGAACGCGATGGCCAATATTTAACCCGAATGCCGTGGCCACCAGGCCGCTTTTGTTTGTTCGCAAATTAATCACCCAGCGCACGGCCGGCGCCAGGGTGGGTTTATCGCCCACCGGGAGGGGGGCTCGGCGGGTACGCAGAGACAAAGAGGAGTTCGCACCTTCCCGCTTTTGATCCCAGAATTACGGCGGCCTCCCTGCATAATACGAGCCTCCTGGGGCCGAGTCTGGGAGGTCAGTCATAATTGGCGGAAGTTTGCACACCATTAGCAAGATGTCGACATTTTCGACTCGGAACCCCGCAAACTGGCCTCTCCCCACCCCCACTCCCCTGCGCGCTGGAGTGGGGGTGGGGGCCAGAAACGGGGAGCTGGGATGACCCCAGGGTTAAGTTAGAGCCACAGACAGAAGTGGGCGACTGGGGAAGCGCTCTGGTCCACGTTGGAGCCAAAAGCAAGTGGAGATATTTACAAGTAAAATCAGAAAGCCCTTCTCCCATTTTCAAAGGACTAGGGAGGCCAGACTGCAGACTGCAGACTGCAGAGAACGGCCGTCTCGTCCCGCACGCAGGCCCCCGGGGCATCGAGTAGGTGAGGAGGGGCCAGTCCTGATGCGATTGCAGAATTCCTTGCCTTCCACGGGGCGCAGCGGGCAGATTGGCCGGCGAGTGCGGACACAACCAGCAGATCACGGGGATTTGGAGCTGATCAGGGTAGCGCAGCCAGAGGCCCCAGGCCCAGCGGCGGCGGCGGCGGCGGCGGCGGCGGCGAGCACTGTGGGCCGCGGGCTCTTTGGCCCTCCAGGGACTCGACTCGCCGAGGCCCGCAGGGACCCCGCCGCCCGCGAGAGGAGGACGCGGCCTGGTCCCCGGCACCCTTCAGCATGGAGACACGCAGGGCCGGGAGGCAGCACTCTGGGCCTCCCCGCCTCTTTCTTCTCTCTCCCCCTTTCTCTTTTCGCAACCACAGGCAGAGAGAGGCCCCAGAGGACAGACCCAAAGGGAATGAAAGGGGAGAGGTGACCGACCAGACCAACTTCTCAGAGCCACGCTGTTCTCCTGGTGACTTCAGGGAGTTTTCGGGCGGGCGCTCTTAACCATGTGTGTCAAAAATGCGAGGCTGGAAAGGCTTTGTCGCCTCAAAAGTTCCTCCTCTATCTCGGGACAGTTGGCTCAAAACTGCACCTCCTCGTTACCCAACAATAGCCACCACTTTGGTCCCGCGGCAGGCGGTTGGGGGCCACCCGAGGCAAAATGCTTCTGAGGACAGTGCCGATCTGCAGACGCAGGCATCCCACATCCGGGGGTCTCAGCCCCTAGGCCCGGAGCGCAGCCCTTTCTCCGGCCCCTTTCCACTCCAATAGGCTCACCTATCAGCGAGAGTTACAAGCACTGACCCCCCAAGGTCTCCCCTCCATCTAAACCGGGCGGCCTGACTCGTCGCTCCAGCCCCCACCCCAGAAGCGAGATCTTGGGTTTGGGGGAAGCCTCCGACTGGGTGGGTAGGGGCTGCAGTAACGAGGTCATCAGTTCCAGGGACAGGTCTGATCGGAGAGGTCGAGAGGCCTCCCTCCCCTCCGCCCAGGGTGGAGGCCCCCACCCTACCTGAGCTGGAACCATTGCCTTTGCCTCTGGGGTGGGGGCGTTTCACGGTTTGTTTTACAAATTCACCCCCGACTTCTGGCGAGATAAGGGCCCGGGTGGAGAAAGAACTGAGGCTCCGAAAGATAAGTGCGATGCCTGCAGGAGATACAGGCTGCCGTCCCCTCCCCCAGCGCGCCCTCCCCTCGCCCGCAGCGCCACACCGTGCCGCCCCGAGGTGAAGGCAGTGGCGTGGAATGGACAGGCCAGGACCTCGTCGGCCGCTGCAATCACTTTGTGCAGAGCCTCCATTCTCCCCTCTGCACCCTCAGAGACATCCGGGTGGAATACCGGGAGCCCGCATCCACACGAAAGATGAGATATAAAAGGGTTGGTAAATGCCTTTCAAAATATCCCGAGTCCATCTCCCACAGGGATCGCAGACAGGGCCCGGCGCGAGGGCTGTGTACGTATTTGCTTGTACTTGAGGCTCGCCCCCAGTGTGTGGCGCGCGTTCGGGTACAGCGCACTGGGGGATTTGGGGTCCCCGCACCTGGCTACGGGTGGGCACGGTGGAGAGGGGAGAGCACCCCGGGTGCTGAGCCCTGGCCGCATCGGTGCGCTCGTGTTTCCGCCGGCCCAGCTGCAGGGGAGAACCGCAGCGAGGCGCACGAGCTCGGAGATCTTTACTTAGCCGCGGCCGGGCGGAGCTCGGCTCCACGTGGGGCTGGGGAGCGGCTCGAGCCTCCGAGTCCCCGCGGCTGCCGGCTTCCGCGGCTCTCGGCAGCGGAATGGCAGCTCGCCGGACGCTCAGCCGCCCGATCGGCTCGCCGGGGGTCGACGAGGAGGAGAGGCCGAGCTGCCGAGAAGCAGCCGCGGCTCGGCTCAGCGCGGAGCCCAGCGCACAAGAGGCGAGCGCCCCTGCCCGGCGCCCCGGGCCGCAGGCTGGCTCCCTCCTTCCCTCCTCCCTCTCCCCCCCCCTTCCTCTTCTTGGTCCTGCCTCCTCCTCCCTCGATCCGGGCTGGGTGACTGAGGCATTTCAGACGTGGGCCGAGCGAGAGCGAGAGCGAGCGAGGAGCTCACGGGCTCCGGCGATCTCTCGATAAGCCACCTAGAGGCGACTCTGCGCGCGCTCCCCGGTGGCTCCCGCCCTCCCTCGGATCATGTTGACATATTCACAGGACGGGCAGTAGTACCGCTGCGGCGCTGCGACGTTACAGTTTCCGACACCTTCTTTTTATAACTCGGCTCTATCCCCCAGCACTCGACCTGTGATAACCACGCCTATGCAGCCACACAATTGGTCCGAAAGCGTCAAAGAGCCAATCAAGAGGCCTCCGGCTCCCCGCAGCCCACAGCGCAGCCCGACCTTCTAGAGCCGCCGAGCAGACGCCGGGGGAATTCTAGAGGCGGAGGAGGGTGGCGAGCAGCTCGCTCTCGCCTCTCCGCGCCCTCCCTCGCGCCCGCCCTCTCCTCGCCGGCGCCGGCTCCCTCTGTCTCCCTCTGCTTCTCCTCTCTCCCTCCTAAGCGTTTCTCCCCTCTCGATCCTCCCTGCCCTGCGCGCCCGGACGCGGATTTCCGAAGCGAATTCGCTCACGGTTTCAGACCAGGCAGAGAGCGAGGAGACCCGGCAGAGGCGCACTGCGAGATTGGGACTGAAACAGAGACCCCCTCTCCGCAGCTCGGAGCGGAGGAAGGAGGAGGAGGGCGGACGGAAGCCAGTTTGCATGCAGTTCAAGTTTTGATAGCGCTGGTTGGAAGGGGCTTAAATCCGCTTGTGTTTTTTTTTTTTTTTTTTTTAAAGGAGAGAGATTTTCTGCTCTCTTGCTCCCCGGGTAAAGCCGAGTCCAGCGCATTTGCAGACGCCTCCAGCGAGAAAGGGAGAGGAAGAGATAAGGGGGCGGGGGAAGAAAAAGAAGAAGAAGGAAAGGTAAAAAGTCTTCCAGGAGAACCGTTCGCGTGTGCAACAAAGACCTTGGGGGCTGGGGAGCGATCCGGGGACCGAGGGCTGCAGTGTCCGCCCCGAGCTCAGCGGCAGGGCTCCGGCGCGAGCTTCCGAAAGCGACTTCCACGGGCGGCTCTAAACACGCCAGCACCGCGACAGCCTCCCG
The DNA here is from genome assembly GCF_053883595.1 of Heterocephalus glaber. Taxonomy (NCBI): domain Eukaryota; kingdom Metazoa; phylum Chordata; class Mammalia; order Rodentia; family Bathyergidae; genus Heterocephalus; species Heterocephalus glaber. Next base: position 17,967,755 of record NW_028258412.1, read on the forward strand.
GCCACTATGTCTCCTGATTTGTCGCCTTGCCCTCTTTAGAAGCGGCAGTCCCCCTCCCCGAAAGACACTATCCTCCTTTCTTCTAAAGCCCTTTAGTTATTTCTTCCTCTTTTTGTTTTGTTTTGGGGTTTTTTCTCTTAAAAAAAAAAACTATGCGCTGCTGCTGAACAACAACAACAAAAAACAGAAACAAAAGCAAAAACGAGACAACAGCTGCGGACTTGTGCCTGCCTGGAGTGCATGAGCCTCTCCATGAGAGATCCGGTCATTCCTGGGACGAGCATGGCCTACCATCCGTTCCTACCCCACCGGGCGCCGGACTTCGCCATGAGCGCGGTGCTGGGCCACCAGCCTCCCTTCTTCCCCGCGCTGACGCTGCCTCCCAACGGCGCCACAGCGCTGTCGCTGCCCGGCGCCCTGGCCAAGCCGATCATGGATCAATTGGTGGGGGCGGCCGAGACCGGCATTCCTTTCTCGCCCCTGGGGCCCCAGGCGCCTCTGAGGCCTCTGAAGGCCATGGAGCCTGAAGAAGAGGTGGAGGATGACCCCAAGGTGCACCTGGAGGCCAAGGAACTTTGGGACCAGTTCCACAAGCGGGGCACCGAGATGGTCATTACCAAGTCCGGCAGGTAAGCCCGCTGGAGCCCCCTCCCCCAGCTCGCTGAGGACCCTCTTCGCCTCAGTCTTCCCCGAGCTGCTGCCTTGCCAGTTGTTAAAGCTTGGGCGAAAACTTAGTTGCCCTGAAAATGTGTGCAGACTCCCGGGCCCTGCCGCAGCCACAGGAAATTTCAGCTTACCTGGGCCGCCTGCGTGGCTCTTACCTAGCTCTGCATCCTGGGTTCCCCACGGAGCAGATGGGGTTTTTCAGAGGAGCCCCACATGTCCTTTTAGGAAGCAGGAAAACGGGCCCCCCACCCCAATTGCAGGAAGTTCCCTCTTCAAACCTCCCTGGAACATTCTTATTTCTGTGGGGTTTTTTCTTCTTATCAGTTTTTATTTTCCTCTCAAGGAGAAAAACCGAGATCTCTTTCTTTTGTGTGGTAGTGGGAGGCCTGATAGCATTCCCCGCCCTTCTGCCCTTTAGTCTGGCCTCTGGCTCTGGAGGGGACCTGAGCCGCTCTACCAGGGTCACAGAAATGGAAGGGCTTGAGGTTTGTTCGACCACACAACTTCTCGTGTTTGTAACTCGAGGGGGAACTCAGCAGGCAATTTTGGATAATTAAGATTCTCTTTGCAGACCCAAGAAACCAGTTAGGCTTTGTGCACTGCTTTGTGTGTGAATAGTATAAATCATATTTTACACACTATTTAGAGGTCCTTGCTTGACCCTAACTTGCCTGGAAGACAGGAACCCAGGACAGTCATTTAGAATCACTGACTTTTTTTTTTTAATAGCATCGAGGTCTAACAAGGCATCAAGTTGAAAGGATAAAAATAAAGTTCCCCTCTTGATGTCTTCAGCTTTCTTCTCTCCTTCCAAGCTAAATGAGGCCAAAGTTTGGCATAAACTCCTCCGCCACCCCACAAGATGTTTAGTCAGTTTTCACAGCGAAGTGCTTCCTTTTAAGTCAAAAGCACAGAGTGCCAGCGCTCCTGTGAAAGTCAACAGCAGTTTGGTGGCATGCTCGTGCAGCTCGGGGTTGGCCTGGGGAATGGGGATGTGGCCTGTAAGTCAGGGGCGCTGGGGCTGTCCGGCCAAGTCCACCCCACCCCTCTCGCCCTGAGGACTCCCGCAGGTCCACCTCCATTTCGCCAGCAGCGGGATTACTGCTTGGCAGCAGGAGGGAGTGCGATTTTGGATGTTTAATTCCTTGATAAGTTTAACATTTTCTCATCAGTGGGTGATAGAAAATCCTCACCCTGACTCCTCCGAACTGTGCTGAAGTCTCACTCAAAGCTATTCAGAACTACAGACAGACAAGAATTTCTCTGAGAGGGCAATCTGTACTATCTCACAGAGCATAAAAATTAAACAAGTCTTTAGACAGTCTAGAGAAACGCAGTGTCATAATTATTTGTTTTGAATCTTGGGATACCTTAACAGAAAGGAATTGGTGATTTTTAAGGCTGTGTGGAAGGAAATAGTTTTGCACCCAGTTGCCCTACTCTGACAAAATACAACCTCATCAGTCTCAAGATAAAGTATTAAACTTTGTTTAATTATTTTAGAGTAGGTAAGAAGTCAAACTCAAGATTCTGAGGGATTTCTTTTTTCTCTTTTTCTTTTCTATTCTTTCCTGTTGTAGGCGAATGTTCCCTCCATTTAAAGTAAGATGCTCTGGGCTGGATAAAAAGGCCAAATATATTTTACTGATGGACATTATAGCAGCTGACGACTGCCGATATAAGTTTCACAATTCCCGGTGGATGGTGGCGGGTAAGGCTGACCCTGAAATGCCAAAGAGAATGTATATTCATCCGGACAGCCCCGCTACCGGGGAGCAGTGGATGTCTAAAGTCGTCACGTTCCACAAACTGAAACTCACCAACAACATTTCCGACAAACACGGATTTGTAAGTTTCATTGCGTTCTCTCCGTCTTCAGTCAAAATTTCTTTCTCGACTCTCTCCCAGCCATGTGACCCCATTGCTTGTGTACTCCCCGGGTTGCAGCAATGAGTGTTCCCCTGCTTGCTGTTGCTAAACATAGCAAACTTGTTCGGTTTGCCACAGAGGTGGAGAGAGGGATTCCCGGGTGTTTTCTCTCGGGGATGAGAGGCCTGGCTTTCTTAAAGAAATGGGGCCAGGAAAATATACCAGGTCATGTTCTAGAGCAATTCTAGGTCCTTGGTAGATACCGGACCTGGCCGATGTTGGAAAAAAAAATAATTGAGAGGTAAAATTGATTTTAAAGCTATGTGTTTGTAAAGGCTTTGTTTTGTTTTAAAACAGTTCTCTTTGAAGCCTGCCGTATTATTTCTTGGGGGAGCTGAAGTTTTCAAAGCCTTGGCCATATTGATGAAAGGGTAGAAATGCCTTTTTGAAATTTTCTTTTACTAAAAGAGAATGGGGCTTGGTTGAGCTTAATTAGAAATGAGGCATGTATCTTTGGTGTTAAAAATGGTGTACGTGTTAGGATTGTATCCATGGATTCAGTGTGAGAATGCCTAGAACTCTCAGAAGACTTCGGTTGTTAGTAAAAGTCAGGCAAAGGACCTTTTGCCCGATCCCTTACCCCTCCCCAACGCTTCAATAAAGTAAACAAAGTGATAAGCAAGGAATAAGCAGAAAGATTAGGCCCAGGAAGACGTGAATTGCGCGGAAATATCTTCAGCGGGCAGGAATTGCATTTGAAGTCCTTGATTTGATTAGAGCATACATATTCCTCTCTAGAGTTCAGCCTTTCTGGGCTATAAGTGGATTGGGCTTGTCAATTAGTGGGCGCTTAAAGTGCTGAATCATTTGTAAATTAAAATGCATGTTTTTCTCTATCTTTTAAGAATTGGCCAAGTGATCACGCAGCGTGGCAGGGGAATTATAGTTTTGGGACTCAGGTAGGCTAGGGTTTGAGATACGAATGAACCTCTTAGATGGTGGGGGGGGGCACCCTTGGGAAATTGAGGAGCGCTCTGGATTCCCTAGGAGATAACATCTACTAAGCAAATTGTACCCAATGAGTTACCCCTAGGAGGTGGGCCTGGTCCAGCTTGGGACCCTGCGGTGGGGATGATGTCAGCTCGGCAGGGGTCCTCAGATCCCGTTTGTCCTGCTAAATCCTTTTTCCACGCGTGTTTCCTCTTCACTGCCCCTGCAGACTATATTGAACTCCATGCACAAATACCAGCCCCGCTTCCACATCGTAAGAGCCAACGACATCTTGAAACTCCCTTATAGTACATTTCGGACATACTTATTCCCTGAAACTGAATTCATCGCTGTGACTGCATACCAGAACGATAAGGTAACCACAGGGCCTTTTCTTTTTAATTCCACCGTTTTCCCTGGTCCTTTAAGCTGCTTTGGATCAGGGTGAGAAAGTTGGAATTGGGATGGGAGGCTTGAATTTTCTGTTGTGATTTGACCTTCATTTGGGAAAGTGGCGCTGTCTTCTCCGAGGAGCTAGAAACAAAACCCCCCAACCAGCTAGGAGGAATCCAGCGCTGAGTTTAAAAATGCTGAATTAATTTTGTTAGTGAGAAGCTCATATAGCCTGTGCTGGTGATCCCACTCCAGTACCAGACTCCTGGGGCTTTGTGGTGTTTGTTTCAGCACCCATTCTTTTCTCCTTCTGGAGGAAGGGTCAGGATTGCAGGTTTGAAAGGAACCAGCTAAAAATTTTAGGCAAAAGCCTTTTGGGATCCTGGGAAGAGAATCGCAGTAGAGACGAGCTTTTCTTCCCTAGCCAGAAATCCTGAGTAGCTGGTCTGGTTTTTATTACCCTTTATGATGCTGTTTTTTATGGTGTGTGTGTGTGTGTGCGCGCACGCGCGTGCACCCATGTATGTGTGTATGTGTGTGCATGAGTGTGTGTGTGATGGGGAAAAAAAAACCCTACCCCGATCACAGGGTCACGTTAACCGTGCCATCTGAAGCTTTTGGCTTGACGAGGAAGCTACTTCATGGGAAAGTGTTTCTCCCTTTGGGCCTGAAGCTGGAGATTTCAGGGGCCCCCCGAATGGGGCAGCACCTGGGTTCTTCAAGTTTGGTGGCCGAAGGTCCTAGACACTGAGCACCCCAGCAGGGAAAGCGGCCCTTGCTGGTGATTCACCAGTTCCCAGCTGGGCTCCTCAGTGAGGGACAGCGACAGGGAGGGGAAGGGGCGAGGACTCTGCTCTCTGACTCCCAGAGTCGGGGCCACCTGAACCACACCCTGTCCGATCCCCCACTGCCACTGCCAGGGGGTCCCTGGGGGACCCAGATAAATATTAAATCCTGCGGCATCTGAGTCTCACCATCAGTCCTCCTTGCCAAATGCAAAAGCAGAGTTTTTGCCTCCAGTAACTTCTTTCCAGAACAAGAATCCACGCAAGGGGCCTTTCCCCACCTCTGAATAACTGTATGTATGTAACTTCCCCTTCCCCGAAGGGGAGGGATTTGAAGGGTTGCATACTATGACGAGTTCCTCAGCCTGCAGAATCCTGGCCCCCTCTAGCCTCAGGACCCTGTGAAACTAAATTGTGAATGTAATAATAAAATATAGCATTTCTGATCAGACCAAAAGGCCAAGGGCCCTCTTGGCCTAATGGCAGTGGCAGAATATATAAATGAAAACAAATGTTTCCAGTGGTCATTCAGTGCTTTTAAATCTCTAGTTGCCAATATTGTAATAACCACCACCGCCCTCAGTTCCCCCTAGCCAAAAAAAAAAAAAAATCAAACTCACTCCAGCACAAGGGTAGCGAAACCCCATAAATCATTTTATTAGAACCGTGGAAAAGGTTGGATAGAGCATGCTAGGTGTGTGTGCTGCAGGCCTTTGTGTGTTTGAAGGCAAGAAAGTATTCATGAGTATTTTATAATTAATTGCGATCAATGAAAGCATAATTTCAGATCTACAGGTTGTCTTTCTGGACAACTTTGAGGATGTTTCTATTTCTAAACCCAAGCTGTGTACTTGGAACTCTTTCCTTTGGACAACTTCAGGTCGGGACCCCTGGTCTGGCCTGCTATGGGACATACAAACCCTCATGTATCCCTGTGCCTTCTATTGGCAGTCACATTTCTGGGAGACTGCTGGAGGAATCTTCTTAAAAAACATGCTAGAAAGCGAAGCCAATGTTTCTTTCTTGCTTGTGTCCCCTGCTCTAGATAACGCAGTTAAAAATAGACAACAACCCATTTGCAAAAGGTTTTCGGGACACTGGAAATGGCAGGCGAGAAAAAAGGTGAGTTGAGGCAATTATTCATTTCTGGGACAATTTATGAAACCAATCCTTTCTAGAAATTAACTTTTTAGCAGAGGGAGGCAACCACTCACCCTGGAGTGGGAGGGAAACGATTTACTTCCCTTTTGCTATGCTCTTGCCTATGTACATAGGACTTTTCCTACCTACATCTGTTCCCTCTGAGGAAACTAACCAGACTACGCCATGGTTGTCTCTGGAAGAAAAGTATTAGGGATAACAGATTCCATAGGGATACTTATTAATTCTTAATTAATTTAAATTAATTCTGGGAAGGTTCTAGGAAACCACACCATTCACAAAATGCTTTGGAATTTTTGCAGTCTTGCTTTCCAAACACCAACAGAGTGGGGGCCCCTTGAGAAATCTGGCTCGCTCCCTCCTTCATGGGTTCGCCTATCATTTAGCATTAGGTAGACAGCTGGAGAACTAGGTGAAAGAACCTCTCCCCTCCCCGACCCCTGTGCAAAGATTTTTCTAAAATCCAGAAAGTTACCCCCAATTTTTAACCTATCCCCTTGAGGGGAGGGTGAGAATTAAAAAGTAATTTCTAGCATCTAAATAAATTTGAACTCCAGTTAATGTGTTGGTAAACTGATTAGCGTGGAGTGCACCATGAAATAGCCACTTCCTCTTGACCTTAGCGACTCTCCAGGAGCTGGGCAGGCTGGGACAGGCGGCCCTGTGCTCACGAGGCTGGACACCCAGGTCTTCCCTCTGTGTGACCTGCAGTTGAGCCAGCTCCAGCCAGCTCCAGCCTCTCATTGCTGTTCCAGACAACATTTCACAGCCCCAGCAAAAGCCCCTTCCCAACAACTTGGTCTTGAATAAAGGCAGTCGGAACCTTCCCACCTCCCTCCCTCAGTCCCCCAGGGCCTCACTCTTTGGCTCAGTTAGGGGTCAAGAGTGATACCAGGCCCTCTGTGTCTGCCCTGGCAAGCAGATTTCAGAAAATGAGTGGGGAGCTGTGGCTGCAGCTTTGGAAAGGGCAAGGCGAGCCAAGAGGGGACGGGGTGCCGCACCCCTTAACTCTGGGCCTGGACCTCTGCCGCAGGAAGCAGCTCACCCTGCAGTCCATGCGAGTGTTTGATGAGCGACACAAGAAGGAGAACGGGACCTCAGATGAGTCCTCCAGCGAGCATGCAACCTTCAGCTGCTTTGCCCAGGCCTCTTCGCCGGCAGTGTCCACTGTAGGGACCTCGAACCTCAAAGGTGAGCCTAGCCACCTCCGAGACCACTGGAGCCCAGGTCATCCCAGCCTGGACTTACAGGGGCAGGGGAGGCGCTGAGCAGGACACCGGCCTCTTCTGCCCCTGTAAACAGAGGCCAAGGGTCACATGGGGTGCAGGTGTGTCCTGTCTTCCTAGAGAGCAGGGGAGAGCTCAGGACCCCCCCCATCCTTATTTGTGTGTGTGAGACCTCCTGGCAGGGTTAGTTTTGAAGGGACGCCTAAAGTGTCCCCTCCTGTTCCTCCTCTATTTCCATCTCTATCCCCCTCCCCACCCAAGACCATCTCCACCTGCTGACTTCCCCGGAGGGGTAGGAGGGGATTCTCAAACACCTGGAACAGTGGAGGTGGCAAAGGCACCCACTAGAGAGCCAGGGTTCCCCTTGGAGATGTGTGGGGCCCCGGGTGCTGTTGGGGGGTGGGGCGGGTGGAGGGGCCGTTCCAGCCTCAGTCTGTTCCCTGCTTTGTAGAGCCGGCACCCTTTATTTGGAAAGATACAGTCTTCTGGAAGAAACCTGTTTAGAAGTGAAATAAAATGGAAGCCCTTCTTGCAAAAAAGAGGATCCCCTTTTTCCTTTTTGGTTTTTCTTTTTTCTGCTAGGACACCCACAGAAGCCAAAGATTCTGTGACTGTCCTGGGCTCCTGCCACCCATCTCTTAGGGATGGGAAACCTACTCCAAAGTTCCCCACCCAGAAATCCCCCTTGCCCCTGGAGCGTGGGCGTGGGAGAGGGGTGTTTGCTTCTGCCCCAGCCAATGCAGATGTGGGGAGTTCTTTGCTAGCAAACCCTTCCAGAAAAACCCACAAATGGGTGGGAGGTGCTGATCTGGACCATACACTGAAGAAAGACTGATGGTACCTGGAATGTGTCCCACAGAGATCTTTAAAGCAACTTGCAGCAGAAACCTTTAAGGTGTTTTTATTTTTAAAAAGTTAATTTGCAATCAAATAGGTAAAGCCTCCCCTCCACCCAGCAGGAGCTCAATGGATGCTTGTTTTAAGAAAGAGTAAGATATTATAATAAGAAGAGCCACCACTTTGCAGGTCCTCTGGGAGAAGGAGAGAGGTTAAGTTGGGGGAGAATGCTTTGAATTCTTGAGGAATTTGCTGGATCCCCCAGCAAAGGTGCTGTCCTTAGGGCCATTCTGCAGATGGGAAAACTGAGGCGGAGAAATTTGAGCGGCTCCCCCAGGTTGGGTTGTGCAGCCAATAGGAGGTCGAGCTGGGGTCCCACGTGGGAGCCACTCCGGGTGGCCCAGGCCAGGCTAACCCTTCCTCCCGGGCTTCTAGACCTGTGTCCCAGCGAAGCCGAGAGCGACACGGAGGCCGAGAGCAAGGAGGAGCACGTCCACGAGGCCTGCGACGCGGCCAAGATCTCCACCACCACGTCGGAGGAGCCGAGCCGCGACAAGGGCAGCCCGGCCGTCCTCAAGCCGCACCTCTTCGGGGCCGAGCCCAGCGGCCGCGCCCGGGACAACGCTCGAGCGGACAAGGCGTCCCCGGACTCGCGCCACAGCCCGGCCACCATCTCGTCCAGCACCCGCGGCCCGGGCGCCGAGGAGCGCAGGAGCCCGGGGCGCGAGGGCGCGGCGGTGGCCAAGGCCGAGGAGGCGCGCGCGCTGCCCGGCAAGGAGGCCTTCGCGCCCCTGTCCGTGCACTCGGACGCGGCCGCCGCGCACCTGCAGGGCCCGCTGCCCGGCCTCGGCTTCGCCCCGGGCCTGGCCGGCCAGCAGTTCTTCAACGGGCACCCGCTCTTCCTGCACCCCGGCCAGTTCGCCATGGGCGGCGCCTTCTCCAGCATGGCTGCGGGCATGGGGCCGCTCCTGGCCACCGTGTCTGGCGCGTCCTCCGGCGGCGTCTCGGGCCTGGATTCCACCGCCATGGCCTCGGCAGCCGCGGCGCAGGGACTGTCCGGGGCCTCGGCGGCCACCATACCCTTCCACCTGCAGCAGCACGTCCTGGCCTCCCAGGTAAGCCGGGCTCCCGCCTCTCAGCCCCTCCCCCTGGCCTGGCGGCTTTGAATAGCAAGTGTTCTAAGTGTTCCTGTTGGCCACTGCCAGAGGCAAGACTTATGTCATTGAGTCACTGAATTCAGCCGCCCTCCCCCATAAAACCCTTCAAAATGCTTTCCAGGGGCTGTCTGCCGCCCAGTAGATCGAGAGTGCTAAGGATACCGGCTCCACGCAGCTGCAGGGGGGACCAGGCCCCCTTCTAGCTCCTTGGTCTACTCTGACTCTTGGATCTAAGCTCTTCAGTGGGACTTTGGGCACCTCTGCTTTTCAAGTGGAGGGGGAGAGGCCCAGAGATGTTGAGGAACCTGTCTAAGGTCCCACAGTGAGTCCCTGGGGGAGCTGAGACGATTCCCAGGCAGGCTGACTCCACAGAGTTGGTTGCTTTCAGTGGTTTTTTTTTTGCTCTCTTTTGGTTTTGTTTTGCTTCAGAGCAAATGTCTCTGAAATACACCCCCCCAGAAGTGGACAAGAGGGAGATTGAGGCCCAGGGAGTGGAGGTGGCTGCCTGGGGGAGAATCCGGTCCTGTCTTGAGCTCTGCTCCCCACCCTCCATGAGGAGCTCCACCCCGAGAGGGTTAAAGTGTCTGCGTCAGCACTGGGTCAGGCCTGGGCTGCAAGGCTGTGCAGGACAGCCCTGGGACAGCTGTGCCAGGGTGCTGGGTGGCCGGGAGAAGGCTCCAGCCCAGGACGGCCTGATCCAGGGAAAGGTGGCCGGGCTTCTGCAGGCGCTGTCTTTTGTTTTGTCTGAGCACATTGGTCTCCCTTCCAGAGCCAAGAGGCAGGGCTGGCCTCCCCTGGGGGAGCACAGCCTGGGCTTCTGTCCGCCTCAGTTTCTCCCTCTGCAGCGCCCCCAGACCCTTTCCCAGGCGGACAGGTGACCGGCGGGGGGGAAGGCCGTGCTGGGGGAGGCACGGAAGCGGAGCCCTTGCCTTGTGCATTTGGCTGAGACTTCCCGGGCTACCTGGCACCTGCTCGCCTCCGTTTCCCACCTGTGACACCCACCGGCACACTGGTGACTTTTTGAGCTCCGTTGGTGACAGATGTCCTTTAGACTCCCCTCCCTCTGGTTTCCCTTTTTCTTTTTTTTTAAAAAAATTTGAGGAACTTCTAGGATGGGAGTGGAAAGTTGGGGGAGGACCAGAATGACAAAAATAAATGATCCGGATAACCTGGGTCCTCCAGCAGCCCGGCCAGCTGCCTCTGCAGGGCAGACTGAATCTGTGGTCCCATGAACAGGTGAAGTGCCACCCCTCGTGGGGAGACGTCCTCCAGCCTGGCCGCTCTTGCTGACTGCTTTCTCCCGTCCCCAGGGCCTGGCCATGTCTCCCTTCGGAAGCCTGTTCCCTTACCCCTACACCTACATGGCCGCAGCAGCAGCCGCCTCCTCCGCGGCCGCGTCCAGCTCCATGCACCGCCACCCCTTCCTCAGCCTGAACAGCATGCGGCCGCGGCTTCGCTACAGCCCCTACTCCATCCCGGTGCCAGTGCCCGACAGCAGCAGCCTGCTCTCCACCGCGCTGCCGGCCATGGCCGCGGGGCCTCTGGACGCCAAAGCCGCCCTGGCTGTCAGCCCCGCCTCGGTTGCAGCCGTGGACTCGGGCTCGGAGCTGAACAGCCGCTCCTCCACACTGTCCTCCAGCTCCGTGTCCCTGTCTCCCAAACTCTGCTCGGAGAAGGAGGCGGCCACCAGCGAACTGCAGAGCATCCAGCGGCTGGTCAGCGGCTTGGAAGCCAAGCCCGAGCGGTCTCGTAGCGAGTCCCCCTAAACCCCTCCCCAGAAAAGTCTTCATTCCAGTTCAATCAAGTCTGCAGTGCACTTTTTTGGGGATGTAAAACAAACCACAGGGCCTGCTGTGGGCTTCCCCCGTGCTTTGGGGCCGGTGTCTGGGAAGGGGCACCGGACTCCCTGGAGAGAGGCCAGCGCTCCAGCCAGGCCCTGTCTTCTCAGTGTGGTTTATGTATCCGGGATCTGGCTCGCATTCTGGGGGCTCGGAGACGGCTGTTGCATTGAGCAATGGGGGGGGCGGTGAGAAGAATTTTATTCCAGAACAACTTCCATCGAGGCTGGTCTGGAAGCTGTGGCTGAAGAAAAGTAGCCAGGCCCACCAGGGGGAGGGGAAGTGTTGAAAGCCATCTTCCTCCACATGGATTTATATATATATATATATATTTTTTTTTTTTCTTTCACTCTGTCAAGTGGAAACAAAAATTTAAAAAAATTTTAAAACGGGGACAAATGAATCCATGAACATGATTCTGTTTATGAAGATTGAAAACTTTATAAGTGACTTGCAAATCAGTTGTCAATTGCTGGGCTGGGCAGTGGGATGGGGGTGGCAAGTCCTCACCATTCTTGTTTAATCTATACTAAGAAAATTGTGTCTTTTTAATATTCTTGTGATGTTTTAAGAGCCGCTGTAGGTCTCTTCCTGCATGTGCCACAGTCATGTATTTGTGGGTTTTTATTTTGGACGCTTGCTTTTAGAGAGAACGGCCTAACCCACCCCCTTCCCTCAATCCTGTGCCCTCACCCCAAAGAAATGGGATGGGGGGCTTCCAGGGAAGGGGTTGGGAAAACAAAAACCGAATTTATTTTATCTAAGCTCTGTAGCAGGATTCATGTTCCTCTTTGGCAGTTCGTTCTCTTTCCTGTATATGCAATAACAAGGTTTAAAAAAATAATAAAGAAGAAGCGAGACTATTAGACAAAGTATTTATGTAATTATTTGATAACTCCTGTAAATACGTGGAATATGAATGCTCTGAAAATTAAACTTTAATTTATTGACGATTGTACATAGCTCTATGTAAATAGGATTGCAACTGTCCAGTTTTGTTCTTGTTTTTCTTGAGTTGGTTTTATTTCCAGGTCAAAGGATTGCTGTTCACACTAGGAGACAGAGTTCCCGCACCAACACTTACTCTCAAAAGAAGCTTTCTGCAAAATTATTTTTCTTCTTTTTTTCATCTCTGAGGGTGCAGGGAAAGTGCTATTTCCTATTTTAGCCAGAAGTGGGGAGGGGCTTGGCACTTACCCGCTCAGCATTAAATTCCTTAAAATCTAACACCCTGGCTGGGGTCTGAGATTGCTTTGGGAGGGGGAGGCTGAGGAGGTTTGATTTCCTAACTTTTCTTTCGTGTTTGTATTTGCTAGTTTCTGATTTCCTCAAAACGAAGTGGAATTTACTGCTGTTGTCAATTTGGTGGCGTTTTGAACTGATGCCTAAAAAGGGAGAAATTCACAATTCAAATGTTAGGTGCTCAGAGCTGGTTTGGAAAGACAGAAACCCATGAAGGTATCTTTTGTGTTTTAGCTGTTGATGAGTTCTTTGGTTTTCTGTGTAACACCCCCCCTTTAAAACATCACTGAAATTTCAATAAATTTTTATTGAAATACCTCTGGGCCTCCTGTTAAATGCTTATTTGACGAGCTCTTCTTCGTGAAGGTAGAAAACGGGAGAGAACAGGACCTGACTCTCCTCTTTTCGCCTGCCCCCTTCCCTTTGCCTTTAAATAATTAAGACCGCCCCCCGCGAAGCAAAACGACTTGTCACTCAAGTTACAAAGCTAAAAACAAAAGTCCCTGACTCCAGCGAAGGGAACCGCTTCAATCTGAAAACACTTGGCCTTTAAATTAGACAGCAAAACTGGAGACAAGTGGAACCTGATTAGAATTCGTTAAGAACAGTTATTTCAGATACTGAAGTAGTAACAGAAAAAGTTTTTGCTCGGTCCCTAAGTCCCCCCCCCACACACACATATACACAGGAGTCCAGCCAAAGCAAGTTTGAGCGCTAGGAACTTTATTTCGTTTAAGGCTCCCTCTCCCTTTTGGCTTCGATCTAGGGAATCCAAGTCAAAAGTGCTTTATCTCCCCGCACGGTGCGCTCGGCCCACAAAAGGGTCCCAGGATCCCCTCCCCGCCGGACCTGGCTCGGCCAGGCGGTGCCCTCGGGGCTGTGGCAGGAACAGCCGCGCCAGTCCTGGCCACTGCCCCGCGCGCCCGGCCACCAGGCGTCTCCGAGGGGAACCGGCCGGCCCCAGGCGCCGTGCAGTCCCGCGTGGGCTCTGCGCAAACGCTGCTGTGTGTCCCGCGAGGGAGGGACGTGTCCCTCGCCAGGGGAAAGGTAACCCCTATGTAAACCCACCTCCTCCAAGGAAAAGCCGGGCTGGAGGCTGGCACAGTCCCCAGCGCGTCCCCTCCGTCCCTCTCCAGGCAGCTGTGGAGAGCTGGCGGTGGAAATTCCATGTACCTTTGAAATACTCCAGAAAAAGCGGTGTCCAGCCTTCGATCTCCCTCCCACCCCTGCTTGGCCGTGGAGGTGCGTGTCTGTCTTGGGGTGCGGGGCGCAACAAGGGAAGGTCAGCCCTAAACTTTGGTTGTCCCGAGGGCCTTGACGCGGAGACAGAGCCGGAGCCTGCCCGGCGACTGCCGCCCCGCCCCCACCCCCTCCCGGAGCCCGCCAGCCGGGCCCCAGGTCCCTGTCACCTTCGGGCCTCTTGATGTCCGCCGAGGAGGCCCCCTCCCCAGCCTTCCTGTACTTGGAGGAGGATGGAGGTCTAGACCTTTTGGAGAGGAGGCCAGGCCCCTTCCCTCCCTGGCCAGGCGCGTGGGGGTCCCCACGGCCTCTCCTGAGCTGTCTGCGGGCTCAGGGAAGACAGCCGAGTGGCGGGGAGAGCCGGGGCCTTCGGGGCTGCAGCTCCCCGGGGAGCCCCAGACTGCAGGGCGCGCGCCCTGGGCGCAGCAGCTGCTGCCGAATGGAGCCAGTTTTGGGCCCCAAGAAAACGCACATTGATCCCGCTAGGAGAAGGTGGGAGTCGGCGGGCTGACCCCTGATGCGCACTTCCAAATTGGAGAGAAAATAACTCGGTTTCCAAGAGGGACCAAAAACATACATTTCTTTCTTTCTTTCTTTCTTTCTTTCTTTCTTTCTTTCTTTCTTTCTTTCTTTCTTTCTTTCTTTCTTTCTTTATTTATTTTTGGCTTTTCTTTCTCGGTCCACATTTGCTTCCCCAAATTTGGGGACAGTGCTCAAAGGTGGGTCCTGCCTGTCCTACAGGCAGGCTTCGCTTCCTCCTTTTCTTTCTAATCTCCAGTGTATCTTATTTGTATACAGCGATGTTAATAAGTAACCCTTGTGGCGCTGACGGGCGGGGGGGGGGGTGGCGGTGAACGGCTCGCAATCTCTGGATTTCGTAGCCTATTACTCACCTGGCGCCGGTAGCAATCTCGCCGCGGGCTTTATGGCGGCTGCGGGCGGCCGCCGAGGCCACGCGGGGCCTGCGCCTTGGACTTTTCCCCGGGCTTCGAGTGCCACCTATCTGTCTGCGCCACCAGTGCGCCCTGGCAGCTGCGGCCGGCCGGCACCCAGCGCCAGCCAGGTCCTGAACGTGGGTGCGTCGCCTTTGTCCCTCTCTCCTCCCCGACAGCCCCAGCCCGCGCCCCCAGCCCCGGCGCGGAAGAACCTTCTTCCTGGATATCCCTTCAATCCCCGTTTGAGCCTCAGATGAGAAAAACAGTCCCCGCCTGGGTGTCCAGAGAAAGTTCGCGAATTCAGCTTGGGGACCAGCGCTCGCAATTCTCTCTCCAAATAAATACTTCTCCGGCCCTTGTGGAAATCCGTGGACCCGCGCGGCAGGGGACGACCTGCATTTGGGCTGAGCGGATCCCTTCTCCCCAGTACCCGGACCGGGAGCTCTACCCGGGTGCCCCGTCCCTTCGCCTCGATGATCCCTTTCTTACTTTACAATTCTGCAAGTTTTCCTTTCACTAAACCTGGCTACGTCTACAGGGACAAAGGCCACGGCTCGGGCGGTGGTCAGCCACCAGCCTGCAGGGCCCAGCTACTCGGGCGACTTGTAGATTGGCGGCGACAAACGCGGGTGCCGTCCGAGGCCCCTCCCCGCCGGCCCTGTCCCCCAAGGGCCAGGAACGTGGGCTCCAGGTCCGGCTGCGCCCCAGCGTCTGGGACCCGCGCAGGGGCGGGGTGGGTCGCCTTCTGCCGCGCTTTGAGCCGCGGGTGCAGGCGTCCCGGCTCCTGCTGACCTCCGGGCGCTAATTGCAGGGGTCGAAGGGCGGGCTGGGGCGGAGGCAGAGGTCATGACCCTCACCCCCCTTCTCCGGGCGCCAGCAACCCCGAAGGAGCGAGCTAGTGTATATGCGCGTGCAAAAGATCTCTCTCCTGGGACACTTTGTGTGTGTGTGTGGAGGGGGGGTTCCCATAGAGCAGGCCCTTGAAAAAAATGCCACCCCAGAAGGAAACCCGGGCTGAACCACTAGGCAGGCGCTGCCCGGGCACTGCCAGCCCGCTTTCTGCCTCACTGCTTCCAAATTTGACCCCTGGGCTGGCGCCAGGACAGCGGTTGTTGGGGTGTAGCTTTGATGGGGCTCAGGACCTCAGCTGTCCTGGACCCAGCTGTGTGTGTTCACCTCAGGAGCAGCTCTGGGGCGTCCAGAGCTGAGGGCAGGGGCTGCAGGTGTGGGAACGATGTGTGTATGTGCGCGTGTGCGCACGCGCGCATACTCGTGCATGCCGCGTCTGCATGTGTCTTTTCCAATTTGGATTTAGAAATTCAAGCGCAAGACAGTTCCGGATGTAGATGCATTTGGCTGTTTTATAATCAAGATGCGTGTAATCAAGAAGTATATGTTGCAGATGTCGGCGTGCAAAATACACATAACAACATAATAAAAATAGCTGCCATTCAAGGGGCACATGCATGTGCCGCGCACCCAGTAAGCACCCCCACAAACGTGGACTCCTGAAGCCTCCGGCTCAATCCTAGAAGGGGTGCACGATTTTAATCCTGTTTCACAAAGGGGAAACTGAGGCACCGGGCAGTTCCGTCGCTCACCCAAGGTTATCATCGGGAGGAAGTGGTGCAGCCGGATGTCCAGGGCGGGGCTGATCGCCCCTAACTTGGTGGAGCCCTGGGGTGCCACGCAATGGGGGGCCGGAAGTGAGTCTGCAGGGCCTCACTCGAGAGCATTTTAGTGCCTTTGGGAATCTGTTGTGCGATGTGGGAGGATTGCTTTTACTTCAGGGTTCCCTGCTCTTCTGGGTCCCGAAACATACGTGGGAGAGGGGCCGAGGGCTTGGGGTCTTTCTTCCCAGGTAAGCGGAGGCAGAGAAGCCTCATTGGAAAATACCCGCAGGTGGGCATCCAAGGAGACAGTTCACGTCCACCCAGATCTGAGAGAAAGGGGTGGGGGTGGGGAGAGAGAGAGGGACAGAGGGAGAGAGGGGGAGAGAGGGAGAGAGAGAGGGAGAGGGAGAGATGCAGCCCGTGTGACCACTCCAACTGCATGTTTTTTCTCTTTAGCCAGGTCGGGGAGCAGTGCTGGCCTTGGGGTGTCCGGGGCTTTCCTCTCCCCACTTCCGATCAGCCGTGTGTCCCCCGCATTTACTGCCACCTGTCCGCCCAGGGGGGCCAAGGCCCGGGCGCTGCACTGGGGCTGCAGGCCGGGCACTTGTGGGTACAGAGAGATAGTTGGCCCTTTCCCCAAGGCGCAACCCTACCCACTATGCTTCTAAGTGAATGGGGTTCCCCTGCCCTCTCACTTTCCACTCTGTGGCCCCAGCTGGAAGCTGAGGACTCAGCCACTGGAGACCAGGATTCCACTGAGAAGGGGGAGACCCCTTCCCGCAGGATGCATGCAGTCTGCAACCTGGGCAACCTCAAGGTCCCAGTCACTCACCCCGAGAGGCAAAGGCCAGGTCTACCTACAGAGTGGGCCAGGGCTGGGATGAGCGGGGATGGCCTTGGGGTTCTGAGCCTCAGGTTTGATGCAGCCCCTGAAATGGGGTGCCAGAGTCCAGGTTGGGGTGTCAAAGGGGGCATCAGAACCCGGATGGTACCACGGAGCCGACAGCTCCCCCAGTCCAGGGCACCCGGGCCTAGGATCCGTCAGCCGGGCTAGTTGAGCTTTTGAAATGCGATCCCCGCCACTTCGGTTTCCCCGCTAATGACCCTGCTCGGTTTCGGGTGGCGGAATTGCACCTGGAGGGAGCCAAGGTGGCTCTGTGGCCTTGCTCTTCCTGCAGGCCGGCGGGGCGCAGCCAGGCCCGTTCCTCCCCAGTCCCACCTCGAGGACGACGGCACGATCTGACCATCTGACCATGTCGTCCTCCACCCGGTTCCCCACGAAGGCGTCTTTGATGTCACTCTTTCTCTTCCCGTGCTGCTGGGACCTGGTGTCCCTAACCCCAGGTCACCCCCAAACCCCGACCCTGGTGGCTTGGCTAGGTAGAATTTAACTTTGGGACCTTTCTCTCTCTCTCTCTCTCTCTCTCTCTCTCTCTCTCTCTCTCCCCTAACTCCAGACCCAGAGAAGGCCTCAGGCACTGTATAATGACTCAATTCAATAATGACATTAACTTATCAGCCAAATGATTATGAACTCATTGTCACCCCCAATGAGCTCTGTGTCAGTTTCCTGTCACAGGGCCACTCTCCCTTGGCTATCAAAGGTAACAAAAGGAAACCCTTTTTCATACAGCAGAATTCCTTTTCACTAGAGGCCCCCCACCTTCACATCAAGGGCAAAAGGATGGGCAGAGAGAGGGAAGCCTCCTTCTTGGGGGAGCCAGGGCGGTCCCGGTGGGGGCTTCCTGGCTTCTTTGTACACCGCAGGGACAGGATTTGGTACGGGCAGTTTTCATTTTCTTCTGCAGCTCCAAAGAAAGACTTAGTTCTTTCACGAAAGCCGTCTGGTGGGGCCAGGGGTTTCAAATGTTGGAAGATAGGTGCATGCATCTCAGAGGGGGGTGGCTGGGGTCTGACGGTGGCCCGGACCTTTTTCTCAAGGCCAGAATTAAGAAGGTGAAGGCGGTACACTTCTTGCAGTGCAGATAATTCCTTTTATCTTTATTGCTCAGAACTAAGTAGGCACTTACCCCAGACATGTGTGTGGGTCAAGTCCCAACAGGTCCCCAGACCCTTGTAATTTGTAAGGCAGAGGCTGTAGCCCATCCATTTTCCACCATCCTCTTTACTTTTGGTCTCTTTCGCTTTTTATTCAGGCAAACATGCTAACACCACACAAAAATTCACAAACACAAAGAAACATCCGACACACTCCCGGATGTTCAAAGCAAGAGGCAGCTCATTCCTCTTGGCTCCTCTCTGACAAAGTAGGACCCAGCCCCCCGCCCCCATCATCCCGAGACCTCGAAGAAGAAATCCTTTTTGGACGTGCAGGGCCACTAAGATGGGCTTTTTCCCGGGGTCAAGGCGAGATTGATTTCGAGCAAGATGATGTAAACTGAGGCTGCCAAGCTCTCTCTTCACCCTGAGCTGCCCTGTGCCCATTTCACCCGACCACACGTTCCTCACCAGCCTCTCTTCCGCTCCAGACTGCCCCTTGATTTTCTGGAAGACGAATCACAAGAACATTGTGTCTGCCCGGCCGGGACCTGAGGACACGGCCTTTTCTCTCTGTGTCCATCCACAGGCCACTTCTGCGGTGGTTTGAGTTGACATTAAAATTCTCCGGGTGTTTTTCCCTGATTTCTTGGAACATCCTGGTTTCCGAGTTAGGGCAGAGAGGTCAAAACAGGAAGGGGGAGCTGAAAGCAATCAGCACTGCCTCTGACTGGGTTCCTTCCTTCCCAGGGGAAAAGAATCCCAGCTACCTGCTTTGCAGAGCGCAGGGAAAAGAGGAAAATAAATAGGACTTTTCAGCCAAACGCCTGGGCCCTTTGCTAGGCTATGCCTTTGCCGCCATCTGCTGGTTGCACGTGGAAGTGCAAGAGACCTTTCCAATACCTGTGGGGAGTTGTCACCATTCGTTCCTTCCTTCATAAAATCACGATCACTGAGATATGATTTATTTTGCACTTTTCAGCGAAGCAAGCTTCGTGGCTGTTCTCTAGCAATAAGAGGTCTGAGGACATGGCTCCGTGGTAGAGTGCTTCCTTCCCATAAGTGAGGCCCTGGGTTTGATCTACAGCACTGCAAAACAAACAAAATAAACAAATGAATAAAATTAAATAAATAAAAATAAAAGTGAGATACAGAGGCTGGAGGTATTGCTCAGTGGTAGTACCCTTGCCTAGCATGCACAAGCCCTGGGTATAATCCTCAGCACCAAAGAAAGGAAGTAAAAACAAGATACAGAAGAGTATGGTGGCAAGGCAAGAAGCTGGAATTTGGACAGATGTGGGGGTACCCACTTGTAATCCCAGTACAGAAGAGGCTGAGACAGGGAGATCCCTGTGAGTTTGAGGCCAGCCTGGGCTACATGGTGAGTTCATGTCGGCCTGAACTGCATAGGGAGACCCTGTCTCCAAACAAAACAAACAAACAAAAAACCCCAAAACAACAACAACAAAAGAAGGACACCCAGCAAGTAGATGGCAAAGCCAGGACTTACTATGTAGCCCAGGCTGGCCTCAAACTCATGGCGATCCTCCTGCCTCAGCCTCCCAAGTGCTGGGATGACAGGTGTGCGCCCCCACCCCCGGCTGATGGCTGTCCTCTAAGCAGGTGGTGTAACTCTTCTGGTCTCAATGCCTCATAAAGTAGAGGCGGAATAATGTCCTACAAACCCACAGGCAAGGGTGGCGGGGAAAGGGGAGGGTACAGCACCTGCCCCACAGCGGCTCCTGTTCCCTTCCCCTCCTGGGCTGAGGGGACTGAGGTTGCTGCCCCTTCCTCCCGAGTGTCTGGGAAGTTCCCTCCTCTCTCACCCCAACTGTCCTCATCTCCAGTGACTGAAGTCACCCAGGAGCTAGCAAGCAGGGACTCAGGGTATGGAGGAAGATACCGCACCGTGCACACAGTGAGGCTGCCTTTCCTGTAAGCTGCTCCTCCAGGTTTACGGGCCACCACGTCCACCTCTGCCCTCCTTCCTTCAGATCCACTGCTCATGGCACAGCAGGACTGGTCCTGAGGCCCTGGGCAACGTCATGTGGCTGCCACAGCCCGTGGAATGGAACCCACCGTCCTAGGCTTCCACTCCCCCATCCAGCTCCTCCTCCTCCTCTCTCCAGCCACATCTTGCTTGAGTCTCCCCCACACACACCACCCCACGCTGGCCTGGAATTTACTGCAATCCTCCTGCCTCAGCCTCCCGAATACTGGGGTCACAGGCATGTGTCACCACGCCCAGCTCCTGATTCTTTTTTTTTTTTTAGAGCAAAAGGTTTATTGGTACATTTTAGATATACATAATGATAACACTCATCTTAGGGAATTTGTACCTGTGCATGATGTATCTTGCTTTTTCTTTTTTCCCCATCCCCCTCCTTATGTATAAAAGCTCTGGTTCCATTTTTTCCTTCTATTTCCACTTTTTTTATTCTTGTCCCCTCTTTCCTTTCTCCCTCCCCCTCCCTTGTTCCCCTTCCCATTTAAACATTGTCTTCCAATTTCCCAGTCTTTAATATACATTTTAGTCCTTATTTCCAATTTCAGCGTCTCGCACCAAAGAAACAATTCAGTACTTAAACATATGTATTCGATTTATTTCACTTAGAAATACGGTCTCAAGGTCCATCCATTTACTAGAAATGTCTCAAGCTCATCCTTCTTTATGGCAGAGCAGTACTCCATTGTATAAAAAACATCCACATCTTTCTCCATTTGTAGTTGATGGGCACTTGGGCTGTTTCCAAGCTTTAGCTATTACAAACTGTGATTCTATAAACGTGGATGCGCATGTATCGCTGTGGTAGGATGCTTTTAATTCTTTCAGGAGGATACCAAGAAAGAGAATACCTGGGTCAAATGGGACCTCCAGCCCTAGTTCTTTGAGGACTCTCCACACTGATTTCCACAGTGGCTGCACCAGTCTGCACTCCCACCCACAGTGGAGCAGGGTTCCTTTCTCCCCACGGCCTCTCCAGCATTTGTTACTGGTTGATTTCTTGACAGCAGCCATTTCTTCTGGAGTGAGGTCCTGATTCTTTAAAGCCAAACTCCCTGGGCCGTGTCCCCACCTCCCTGCTCCTGACTCAGGGTCTTCGTTCCTGTTATGCTCTGGGTCAGAGCTCACCCACCTGGGTGCTTGGGCTTAGAACTGGGTGCCCCCGATGGCTGTGTGGGGTATGCAGGGTGCTGGGCAGCATTTACCCCTGGCTGCCACCCACTCGCCTCTTCTCTGGTTGTGACAATAAAAACCATCTCCTGACGCTGCTATGCGCCCCCTAGGGAGGTGACAAAACCAAGAGCCCTGCCCTGACGTGGCCCCTCGTCAGCCTCCTCCTTGGCTTCCTTTCCCATGGACTCCTGAGTCGCTTTGTGCCCAGGGCCGAGCGGGTCAGGCCTCCCCGTTCCCGGTTCTCAGCTTCCACAGCAGCTCCTCTGTGGACCAGGGGCCAGTGTGCACCACTGGCTGTCAGCATTTGTCTCTGAACAGGTCTGAAACCACGAAGGGCCGGGACCTGGTGGCTCTGACTCACGCGGTCTGTGGGGAGGGTTCACAGATCACACAGACCCAGAATGGCCGAGTCGCCTCTGCTCAGAACTGTCCCTCATTTGGGGCTCCTCCTGCTCATCTCCCAGCCCACTCTGCAGCCTCACAGGGTTCTAGGGGCCACAAAGGCCGGGACAGCTTAGGCCACTAAGGTGGTGGTGCAGATGCTGTCTCAAAATAAATAAATAAATAAATAAAGGCTGAGGCTGTAGCTCAGTGATACAAATGCCCCTGGACTGAATCCTCTGAATGGCAAAAACAAACACATAAATATTTTGAAACAGAAAGAAGCTACAGGGAACAAAGACATCCAGCGCTCAGTAGTTCTTCAATAAAATACCCTGTTCACTTGCAAAAGGTCCCCTCCGTGGGCAGGGAATACAGAATCCTGGCTCAGGCCAAGGCTGAGGATAGCAGCGCATGGAAATCAAAGCAAGGATTGGTGGTCATGGCCGAGGCCATGGCCGTGGTGACCCTGCACCCCCACTGTGACACCAGCTTTGTTTTAGAGCCTGCTGCCCCGAGAAGTAAATCCAGAATGCCTAAAGCTGGGGACAAGGGAACGCCCCAAGAATGATTCAGGATTTGCTCTTCTCTACGCTGAAAGGAGCCGCGGTTTGTGCTCATTTCTTTCTAACCCTGTAGCAACTTGGTCCTTGTTTTCCTTGCTCTTCTCTGTCTCTCTCCCCTTTCTCTGGTCTTTCCTCCCTCCTCCATTCCTCCCTTCCTTCTCTAGTCCCAGTAACAGCCCTCAATCCAAGAAACAGAGGTTTAGGGGCCATGTGTCACTGATGAACGGGGATTCCCACCCCCAGAGTCGGAGGTCTGCGCCCGGTGCCCGTCTCTAACGATGCCACAGCGCTGCGTGCAGCACCCCGTTACCCTCTGACGTCGGCCTACATGAGAATCTCATTATTTATCATTTTGAAGCCCTGGGATTTTCAGAAGCCAAATCCATGCTGAAAATGGAGGCAATTACCCAGATAATTCGGGTAAACCTCGCGGTTGTGTTGCGAGTGTTTTAACATCCATGTCTGAATTATTGGAGTAATTGTTTCCACTCCCACTTCTCATTGTGTGGTTGAAGAGACCAATTCGGCCCTGCCAGGCCCTGTTTGTTTTGTCCCTGTAGGAGGCCCCGGTAGTTAAGGACTGAGGCTGAGAACAAAACCCCGGGACTGACAGCACCTGGGGCAGGCGACTCCAGAGCCCCTCTCCTCCGGCCAGCTCAGCTCGAGCTGGAGGTCAGTGACCTTTGCACTGGGCTCCCTCAGGCCCTCGAAACTCTGCTTTGGGAAAACACTCCTAACACACAAACGTGTCCAAGTAGCAGCAGTGCGTGTGCGTGCATGCACGCACCTGTGTGGGTACAAAAGTAAAAGTAAGCAAATCATGCAGACTTTTAAAAACAAAGCTGAAAAGAAGGCTTCTATTATTTCTTAGAAAAGGAGTGAAGTTTGGAGAATGATATTTGTGGCCCCTTTCTACTCTTAAACATCATGGCGTCTTTGCTTTCCTCCTCGGCAAATGGGGCCCACAGGGCTGGGGGCGGCCTGGGTGGAGCATGTGCAGGGCCCTGGCTTCTGTGGGGATGACAGGGCTGATAAGGGTCTTGCTCTGCAGAGCTGTGGGGAGGTAACCCTGGGAGAGGCCCTTGATGAAGTCCCAGGCTGCCTGTCCTTGTCACTGTTTACGGGGCCAGAGCTCCATCTGCTAAAGTGAGTAGGGGCAGAGCAAGGCGGCTCCCCCGGATGGCCCGGCCAGTCTCGTTCCCGCCCGGGGCACCACAATGAAACAGGAAGGCTGTGCCCCTCGGAACCCAACAATGGAAATCCACACACTAAGATTTATAGACTTCGGCAGCCCAGTTCAAAAACAGCAACCCGGCATCCACCGAGATGGAGTAAAACCGGCCCTGCCCACGTGCCTGCATCCCTGTCTCTGTTCTTATTTATTTCCGCCTGTGGCTCGCACCAGGCGGGTCAGGGATGGGGAAATAGAGGTGCAGGGGCCATGTCCAGGCCAGGGGACTCAGGCCAATCCAGCAAGCCAAAGGGATATAAGGACGCCGAGTGAGAATTAAAATATACACAGCGATGCTAAAAATCAACTGGAGTTTCGCCTGTGATTATTTCTCCTCCCTGACTCCTGCGGGTCAGCAGGGTTGTTCATGGCTGGGAGTAGTGGTGCTCGCCTGTAATCCCAGCACTCTGGGAGGCTGAGGCAGGAAGGTTGCAAGTTCAAGCCCAGTCTTTCTCAAATAAACAAAAATTAAAAGGGCTGGAGATGTAGCTCAGTGTGAAGGCCCTGGTTCGATCCCTAGTAACACACGCACCAAAAAATGAAATAAAATACATAAAAGAGTTGTTCTCAGGCTACCTGCAGGGTAGATTCACCCGGGGACCTGGAAAGGGCTCTAGGCCTGGCGCCATCCTCACGGTGAATCAGTTTGGAAGACATCTCTCTTTGGACTCGGTATTCTATCAAAACCCTCCGTGGGATTCCAAAGAACTTCTAAACCATTCGGACCTAGTGGAAATTCCTACAGGTGACTTTTAATCTCATTAGTCATTTTTTAGGAGTGAAAAAAGAAAAAAAGTAATCTTTTCCGACTTTTAAAATGGCAGCAGAGGTTTTGAAAGAGCACGGGAGAAGTCACAGGAGCCTGAGCCCTAGAATTTGGGTTATTAGGTTCCTTACTGGGATCTAGCTCCTTCGCGTGGCTTGGAGCAACCTTTTGGACTAAGCCAAGAGCTCCCTGCCTCATTTCTAGCAAGATCAACCCTAGCACAGTGTATTCCAGGAAGGGACCCAGAAGACTGAAGACACAGCTCGCATCACTGTGCTTTGCCTCAAAGCCCCACACTCTGGCCAGGGTGCTCCACCCTATGCCCTGCTGACCAGCTGTTTGTTGCTTTGCAGTGTTGGGGATCGAACCCAGGGCCTCACGCATGCCAGCCTGGTGCTCTACAGCTGTGTTGCACCCTGGGCCCTGGGTAGTGAATTTTGTAGGTTTTGTGCATCACGTCTCTGACATGACCACTCAGCTCTGCAAAAGCAGACACAGACAACGTGTGAACAAACAGGGGCTTCTAACCACATTTTACTTACCAGCACTAAAATTTCGATTTTATTCACTTTTTTTGAGACAGAGTCTCACTATGTAGCCCAGGCTGGCCTGGAATGAGCAGCAGTCCTCCTGCCTCAGCCTCCCAAGTGCTGGGATTGCATATCTGCACCACCATGCCCGGCTAAAATTAAGATTTTATATAATGGCATGAAGCAGTCTTCTTTTGACATTTTTCTTAATCACTAAAAAAATGTAAAATGGGTTCTCATCTTGAAGGCCAGCCAGATCTAGGCAGCAGGCAGGACTGGATGCCAGAGTTTACCATCGTATTGAGAGTGGATTTAGGTCTCTCCTGACCCCAGCGAAGAAAGCAGTCACGGCTCTGAAAGACAGTGTTTCGTTCTGTGATTGGGGTGTCCTGGGGGTGGATTAATGGCAGGAATCACCGGGCACGATGGGCTGGGTTAGGATCCCAGCCCCACAAATCCTCCATTGAAGCCTTCAGCCCCAGCATCCCGTGTTTGCAGACAGAGGTCGTCAGGGAAGCTGAGGTCATCGGTGGCCTCTGGATATAAGAAGAAGGGACCAGGGCTGGGGATGTAGCTCAGCAGCACCACACCTGCCTTGCAAGCACAAAGTCCTGAGTTTGATCCCCAGTAACGCAAAAAAACTTTTTAAAAAAGAGAGGACCAGGACCCCGGCCCAGGGGGAGGCCCAGTGAACATGAAGGCGGAGAGGGCCAGAGGCCAGCAGCACGGGCCAGGTGTCTGAAGAAAGCAGCCCAGTGACACCCTGGTCTCTGAATGCAGAGTAAGGATGAAAAATAAGGATGAATTTCTGTTACATAAGCCACTCAGTCTCTCAGACTTTGCTCCAGCTGCCCAAGCCCACCCTGGTGTTCCAGGCCTCATGCATGCTTGGCAAGTGCTACCAGTGAGCTGCCTCCCAGCCCTTAGGTATTTCTTTATTTATTTTTTGGTACTGGGGATTGAACTTGGGTCCTTGTGCATTGGAGGCAGGCAGCAGAACCACTAAGCTAAATCTCCGGCTCCTTATGTATTTAGATATCTGAGGCAAGTTCTCACTAAATTGCCTAGGTTGGCCTTGAACTTGTGATCCTCCTGACTCAGCCTTCTGGAGTAGTTACGATCACAGGCACATGCCACCATGCCCCAGAGAGGTTGTTCTTAATCTTCTCAGTGACCCTGTGAGGTGGCTAATCCTTTTTCCTTGGTGGGAAGACAAGAATATTTCCAATGGCTGTCTAAACTCACACAGTTAATCAGTGGATCAAATTCCCAGAGACCTTATTCTGTATTCCTGCGTATCAAGTGCAGAGTCCCTGGTTTGACCCTCATAGGAAATATGGAGATCCACTTGGGAGGCTGAAGTGGGAGGAGAAATCCATGGTGGAAGCAGGTCTTGTTCTGGAGGAGCCCAGGGTCTACTGTGTGCTGGTTCAGGGAGCCTTAGGTGACTTCTTTCCTTTGGGGTCCTCAATGTCTGTCCCTGTGCAATGGCACATTGGACAGGTGGAGTCCAAGGCTTTTGGAAAGTGCTGTTCCACAGCAAATTCAAGGCCAAGCCTGCACGGCTGGCTTGGCTTCTCCTTCCAGAAGCCCCTGGAGGCTGGGCCCAGCCCCTCGAGCTGCATCCGATTGTCCCCAAGGAGGAAAGGGAAGGGACGCATTTGCAGTCACAGCCCCCAACCATCCTCTGCTTTGTCCTCTGGAGTTGAAAACACCGGACTCCTCTGTTTCCTCCATTTTACGAGCTGGGAAGGGCGCCATTGTCCCTCTCCGTCCTCATCGGGGATGTCAGGATCCGCCTTGTTGAAAGGCAGGATCCTCGGCGCAAAGGGATGGGCGTCCGTGGTACCAGGTTTAACGAGGCTCAGGGCGGTGGGCGCTTCCTGGCCTCGGACCCCGAGCTCTGCCCACCCGCCGGGCCTCTGTGACAGGGGAGGAAGTCCTCTCCCCGGGACAGCCTTGTTTGTCCCTTTGCTGAGGGTCACAGGAGAGCGCTGGGCTGCGGAAGAGGGGTAAGAATTCAGGGCCATTGTTCAGGCCCACGGCCCGGCCGGCCCCAGGGGGGCCTCCAGGGCTGCCTCAGACCCTGCCACTCTTCGGTTCATTGGGCTGCATGGAAGTGGGCTCCGGGCTTTCTTCTCCGAGAGCTTAGGGTTCGGGTTTCTGACTGGAAATCAGAAGAACCCAGTTTACTCTTTTCCTTCCTGAGACATCGACCAACCATGTCCCTGAAGGTGCCCGTACCCCAGCCCTCCTCCTGGGCCTAGCAGCTGAAAGCTGCCTTGGAAGTGACCAGTGTTGGGGACGACGCATGCTTCTCAGCAAAGACTGCAGGGTTTGCATTTAGGGAACCTGGTCTGCTAAATTTGAAGCCTTATCTTGTCTGTCACTCCAGGAATTCAGTTCAGATAATAAAATAATTCCGGTTTTTATTATGAGGTGTGGTGGGCTTCAAGATTCAGAGACAAGGATCACAATACCCTTCAGGGCCACAGTGTTATCTATGAGATTTCCTCGGTGCCTATTAAAAATAAGGTGCTGGAAGCTAGGTGTGATGGCCCAAGCCTGTGATCCTAGCTGCTCAGGAGGCTGAGACAGCAGGATCTCTAGTTAAAGGACAGCCTGGGCAACTTAGCAAGACCCTGTCTCAAAATAAAATAAAAAGCGCTGGATGTAGCTCAGGGCTGGAACATTTGTCTGGCATAGGTGAAGCTCTGGGCTCCAACCTCAGCACCAGAAAAAGAAAAATTAGGTGCCAGAAAAGCTTCTGAGCACAGAGTTCTGTCTGTGTCCAGGCAGCTTGGTCACCCTCTCTCCCTCTGCAAGATCAGGCCGATTCCCCCACACCCTGGCAAAAGCCCTGAGGCGCTTTTGATGGTAATAAAGATCTCGGGAATCTCAGGTCACTTAGAGCCATTTGGGTGCTTCTGTCCTTCTCAGAAATGTTGTCATGGAAACACCACCACTTCTGGTCAGGAGGCAGGGCTTGGGGAAGTCACATGACACTTCTGGCCACACAGTGAGTCAGGGTCAATGAGGTTTGAACCCAGAGTCCCCTGATTCCAAAGCTGTCTGTATAGCTTCATCTCTTTTGATCGCAGAGCTACTTTATCACTGCAAGCCTTTTCTTTGCATCTCACTCTGTAGCACAGACTGGCCTTGAACTCCTAGCAATCCTCCTGCCTCAGCCTCCCGAGTGCTTCGTATTGAGATTATCAGTGTGTACCATCACAATCTTTACACAGCAATGTTTTTATTCCCATGTTTCACGTGGGGAAACCGAGCCTTGGGCGAATTAAGTCACGCCTGTGATTTCACACCAAGGAGGTGCACCTGGAGCACAGGCTGACATGTGCGTTTGCACCGCTAACTGCTGCACTGTGGCCCGTTCCTTTTCACTCTGGCAACTCTGCCCTGAGAATTTAACAGATGCCTTGCTGAGCTCTCTCCCTGCACCTTCTCCGAGGTTCTCTCTCGAGGCTCCTCCTTGCCATCTCCTTGCCCTGCCACTCCTGAACACAGCTGGAAAGCGCAAGTCCTGGGCTGTGACTCACAGGAGGCCCGGCTGGGTGGCACTGTCCCTCGTGTCCCCCAGCCGGGCCTCAGTGCATCCCTCAGGTCAGCAGACTGGGACTGGGACTTGGCCTCTCTGAGCCTCTGCTCATCTTGGGACACTGGGATCCGACACAGTGTGAAGGTGAAGGGAAACGGCACATGCAAAATACTAAATGATACTAGCTCAGTGGTGCCGAGTTAGATCCCCAGTACCAAAAAACTAAATGATAACAGCTAGGTGGGCAGTGAGTTCGAGCCCAATTTGGACAATTTAAAGACTTCATGAGATCCTGTCTTGAAAGAAAAAAAATAAAAAAGGGCTGGGCGTGTAGCTCAGAGCAAAGGCCCTGGATCCAATCTCCAGTACCACAAGACAGACAGACAGACAGACAGAGGAAAGGTAACAAGCAGGAGGCCCCCCTCCCTGGGGACAGGGATCCACTCCTGTCCATGGTGCTGGAAGCCTGGGCAGCGTCAGGGAAAGGATGGAGGGTTGGGCTCTCTGTCGCTTCCCCATCTCCCCAAGTGTGGTGACCAGGCCTGGAGAATCCCCAGGGACAAAGCGAAGTCCCCACCACAAAGTCAGAGGTCCCCACTCACAGGCCTGCTCACTGCACCTCCTCTGACACTCACCTTCCATTCAGCACCTCAGTAACCTCTCATTCCTTCACTCCTTAATTCATCACTTCATTTACTTGTTCATTCACAAGCTCCATTACTCAGTTCATACTCACACATTCATTCACTCAGTCATTCACCCATTCCACAGCCACTAATTCATTCACTCACATTTTCTAACTCATTCATGCTTTCCGTGACTCACATTCTCACTACATCATTCCTTCATTCACTTAGTTATTCACACATCCGTTCACTTAATCTACAATATTTAACAAGCTGCTCTCCCTCATGTTCCATGTTTTATCTGGAAGCTTGGGACTCTCAGCCTTTAGCAAGACAGTCACAGTCACTGGTCCAGCCAGATGTGGTGGCACACACTGGAATCCCAGCACTCAGGAGGCTGTGGCAGGAGGATCACTGTAAGTTCAAGGCCAGCCTGTCTCAAAAAAAAAGTCACTGCTCAAGTTCTAAGTGGCAGAGCAAGGAGGGCAGAAATCAAGTAAAAAATGCACATGATTAAAAAATGCATGCATTTTTGATGATGCTAGGTGTTAGGGAGCAATGGTCAGGCTGGGAGACCCGGCCAGCGCAGGTGCCACTGGGATAGGGTGGCCCAGGAAGGGGCACATCTGTAATCTCAGTACTCTGGGAGGCTGAGGCAGGAGGACTTCAATTTCCAGTCCAGCCTGGGCAACTTAGCAACTTAGTAAGACCCTGTCTCAAAATAAAAATAAAAAGGCCTGGAGATGTAACTCAGCAGGAAGGCCCTGGGTTCAATACCTGGAGCCGAATCAGTCAATCACCAAGTGAGGGTCCAGGTGTGTGTTCAGAGCAGAGCTGTCTCTGATCCCCTCCCAGTAGCTTTGCTGCTGCTGCTGCCATTAAAATGTAATAAGGCCTCATAGTTGTGATTTTCTTAAATTGAAATTAAAGACATTTTAAAATAAAATAATGTACAAAAGGCTCCTAGTACAAGCCTGGCATACTTTATTTTTAATAAAAATATTACTGTTGGTAATTACACTTATTGTTGTTGATGTACTGGGAGTGAAACCTAGGGGCTCTGACCTACATCCTCAGCCTTTTTAAATTTTGAGATAAATTTCACTAAGTTGCTTAGACTTGAGACCCTCCTGCCTTAGCCTCTATTCAAAGCAGCTGGGATACAGGCATATGCCACACGAGGCTGAAGTTTTTCTTTGTAACCTCAAGAGTTTTACTTGTTTTATTTCCCTACCCACAATGCCTCTCCCATCACTATTTTAATATTTGCAAAGCTGGGCAAGATATTGTATTTTAGGTTTCTATTACCAAGATGTCCATCCGAGTGAACAGATATTGCTTTTGCAACTTAATCAGAAACAGCACGCTCAGCAAGCCTGGGGTTCCCCCATCTTCTGGATAGGTTTCCCCCACAATGAGTTCCAAGAGGTGGCTGGACAGAACAAGCCTTATTTATTTGTTTGTTAGTTTGTTTGATTTTTGAGACAGGCTGGCCTTAAACTCGCTACGTAGCTCAAGCTGACCTGGAACTTTCACTGATCCTCCTGCCTTCAGCCTGCTAAGTGTTGGGATGACAGGTGTGTGCCACCATGCCGGGCTTGGTGAGCCTTATTATTATTTTTGTTTGTTTGTTTTGAGATAGGGTCTTGCTATGTCCAGGTTAGCCTTGAACTCGCTATGTAGCCCAGCCATGCACCACCACACCGGGGCTGATAAGCCTTATTTTTCAGGTTTGTGATACAGGTCACCAAATGCATGGTGGCAGATTCGCACGCAAGCCAAATCCACGCAGGTGCTGGGGCTTCCTTCTTCCTCTTCTGGCGAGAGAGGGGCCGAAATCTTGCCTAAGCGACCCAGCCAGCCGCCGGAGGGACTTAATTAGGGCTAAGGATGTCTTGTCTTTGTAAGGACAGCCAGACGCCACTGGGTCGGGGAATCCCAGCCAGGGAGGGAGACTTTCAGTCGACATTGAAATGCAACCTCCCCTCTTTCAAAACAGGGGCAGGATGGCTTTTCAACTGGTGGGGACAGCAGAGTCTTAGGAAAACAAAGATAGGAGTAGGCTGAAGCCCACAGTCCTTCTGGGGTCCCCTCCCCCAAGATCCACGAATTTATTCATTAACTGCCTCGTGCCTCCAGGAATTTTAAAAGAGGAGAAAACAAACATTTGCTCATTCTTGCTCCAGCTGTCTCCAGGGTCTGAAATCACCCAGGATCTAGCATCCTCAGGTCCTCATCCTCGTTCCCGTCTCATGGGGAGGGACTCAGTGGCATTCTTAGAAGCAGGAATTCTTCAGAGCAGTCAGCTGGTGGGGACAGGGAATTGGGTGGGGACACAGAGCCTTTTCCAATACATATTTTGGAAACTTGGAACATGTCAAATATAACGAGTTTGTCCCCAGCCCCAGCCCAATACTCCAGCTTTAAGCGTTATCAGGATTTTGGACAGAGCTTCTTCCGATCCTGCAGGTCCCCAGCATTCTGATGTTGCCCCTCCGCACCTTAAAATGTGCCCACAATAAATCTCATACCACTAACTGTTGAGCTGTCAACCCCCTAACCTAAAGCTACAGTTTGATAACATTTAAGCACCTATTTATTTTAACACCTCAAGACCCTGTGGGTCCCCTGAGGAAAGGTGTCCAGAGCCAGCCTGACATTGGCCTTTTCAGGTATGCAAATGACACTTAGGGGGGAAGCAAGGCCACCCCCTGGGACCTCAGATCTTGGGCTTTGGGGAGCCCGAGACTCGGCCCACACCTTCCTGCCTGGTGAGGAAAGTCGGGGGGGGGGCTCAATTCCGCCCTTCAAGCAGCTCGACGCGGAGTTCAGGGTTGCAGACGGAGGGAGGTCCGCACGGGCTCCCCAGTGGCCCGGCCACAGGGCCCAGTCCTGCTGGCTGGCGGGGAGAGAGGACCCTCCCTCTCTGCTCCTGTCCCTCTGGGAGAAACTCACTCAGGGCTCAGGCCACAGCCCAGCTGCAGGTCACAGAGCGCCCGCAGTGGGCCGGGCTCCCCCTATCACCTGCCATCAGCCCGGCTGTGTCCACAGCCCCCAGGCCCGGGCTCGGCCTTTGTTGCTCTCAGATCAACCTGCGGCTCAGCTCCTGCTGTGAGCTGACCGTTTTCATTTGCGGAACGAGATAGTGGCAACTGAGCGGCCCAGGTCCGGGCTGGGACAGGCGGGTAGCAGGGGACAAGCCCGCGCCCTCCGGGGAGATGTTCTCCTTGACTGCCTTCAAAAGGAGTGCGGGACAGACATCCAAAGGGCGGCAGCCAGGCTCATGATGTGGGATGGACTGCCCGCTGGTGACGGTTTCCTGGATTTTTATTTGTTTTTTAATTTAAAAAATTTTTATTAGCACACATCTGCAATACATAGTGATTACACTCACCCCAGGGAGTTGGCACACGCTCATTGCAAATTCTTATTTTCATCTCTCTCCTCCCGCCTCTCCAACACTTGGTTCCCTTACCACTGGCAAAAGATATGTCCTTGGGTCCTATCATCTACCTTTTATTTTGCTCTTTAAAGTATTGGGTTTCTCATATAAGAGAAAGCATGTGATATTTAAGCTTGTGCGTCTGATTTATTTCACTTAACATTGGGCTCAAGGTGCATCCATTTTCCTACCAATGACTCAAGCTTATACTTCTTTATGGCAGACTAGTACTCTATTGTGTATAAATAGTACATTTTCTTTATTTGTTCACATAGGCTGCTTCTAATACTTGACTTTTTCTGGATTTGTGTTGTTTTCTTGAGACAAGGTCTTGCTATGTGGTCCAGGCTGGACTTGAATTCACTACGTATCCTAGGCTTAGGCTGACCTCAAACTCACAGCGATCCTCCTGCCTCAGCCTCCCAAGTGCTGGGATTATAGGTGTGTGTCACCTCACTTGTTACATTTAGCTATTATGAAATGTGCTGCTGTAAACATGGGTATGCATGGATCACT
Organism: Heterocephalus glaber; assembly: GCF_053883595.1. Classification (NCBI taxonomy): domain Eukaryota; kingdom Metazoa; phylum Chordata; class Mammalia; order Rodentia; family Bathyergidae; genus Heterocephalus; species Heterocephalus glaber. Next base: position 18,000,493 of record NW_028258412.1, read on the forward strand.
GTAACATGATGTCATTAGCTCTTTGGGGAAGATACCTAGAAGGGGAATAGCCAAGCCAAATGGAATTTCTAGTTTTAGTTTTTTGAGGAATCTCCATACCAATCTCCATAGCGGTTGTACAGGTTTACATTCCTACAGCAGGGTAGAAGGGTCCCCCCACTGCTGCAGCTTCCCTGGCATTTGTTATTGTTTGATTTCTTGATGATGACTATTCTTTCTGGGCTGAGACAAAATCTCAGTGTTGTTTTGATGTGCTTTTTCTAATGGCCAGGGATGTTGAGCATTTCTTCATGTATTTATTGGCCATTTGTACTACTGAGAGGGCCCTGTTCACTCCTCTAGTCTGCTTTTCGATTGGGTCTTCGGATTTGGGGGTCTCATTTCCTGAGTCCCCCGCCTCCGTCAGTTGTCTTCACTCCTCAGGTGACATTTTAGCATCCTGCTCCTGCGTCCCCAGTCCTTGGCCCTCTCTCTACAGGAACAGAGTAGGTTTTTCGGGGATAGTTACAGGAGGGAAGGGAGGAGAGGAGGATAGGAGGGAATTCTTTTTTTTTGTACCGGGGATCGAACTTAGGACCTTGCGATTTTGAGGCAGGTGGGAGAAACACTGAGCTAAATCCCCAGCCTAGAGGAGGGAATTCTTACACAGAAGCACTCGAGTTTCCAATCTGCAGACCCTGGGGAGCAAAGCCTGGCTTTGGGAGGTCCCTGGCGATGAATCCCCATGAACGCCAAGCCTCCTATTTTTGGGTTTGTGTATTTAAAATTTTTTTTTATTTTTTGAGACAGGGTCTCGCTACATAGCCCAGGCTGGCCTCAAACTTGTGTCTCTCCTCCTGCCTCAGCCTCCTGAGTGCTGGGATCACAGATGTGTGCCACCACACCCAGCTTACATTTTGTTTGTCGAGAAAACAATTTCAGAACAGCAACTGAAGACATCTTGGACCAGTAATTTGGGGTTTGCTTTTCATGTTCTCTTCCTGTCTTTCCTTTAAATCAGAAATTTAACGAGTCTCCATGCTAGGCACGGTGGCCCATGGCTGCCATCTCAGCTACTCAGGAGGCTGAGGCAGGAGGGTGGCATGTTTGAGGCCAGCCTAGGTAACGCAGCCAGATTATGTCTGGGCATGTAGCTCAGTGGTGGAGCACTTGCTTAGCACGTGTGAGGCCCTGGGTTCCAGCAAAACACACAAACACACACACACAAACCACACACACACAATCACTGTGATTGTACTTTGAAATTCACTTATCATTTTTACTGTTATTGCTCAATATAGTGTGTGTCCCATGTTGCTAGACAGATTTTGCATTTGTCACTTTAATCATTATGTACTTGCCCACTCCTTATAGAATGTTTCCTTTTTTTGTTTTTTGCGTTGTTGTTTGTTTGTTTGTGACAGGGTCTCGCTTTGCAGTTCAGGCTGGGCTTGAACTCACTGTGGAGCCCAGGCTGACCTCGAACTCCAAGCGATCCTCCTGCCTCAGCCTCCTGAGTGCTGGGAATCACAGGTGTGCGCCCCCACAGCCGGGTGTAAAATGTCCCTTTCAACACATCAGGGTGTGAGGGTGGGGCTCAGGGAACTAACGCGTGAGGTTTTGCTGGGTTTGGAGTTTTGTTTTGTTTTTGCAGTGCTGGGGCTGAAACCCTGCCACTGTGCATTGGGGGAGTTACGCTGCTGCCACCCACAAGCTCACAGCGCCGCCTGGCCTGGACCGTGGTAAATGCTCACTAAGTGGTTCCTGGTTTTCATTCCCCCCTCACAGGTTCCTGATTCTGGTCTTGTTTCCGATGAGAGCACCGAGGCACAGAGACAGCAGGTGACCATGCCTGGTCACACAGCGAGGGGCGCAAAGCATCAGAGTCTGCATGGAGCCCTTAGCCCTCTGGGGGCTGAGCAGGCCTGGGGGAGGACACAGCACACAGCCTGCCTCTGACCTGGGAAGGGGCCGGGCTTGTGTGCGCCGTTCCTGATCCCAGACACCCCGTCAGGGACTCAGCGATCAGAGACTGAATTTTATTGTTGGGCTGGACAATCACGCACCATGGTGGAGAGGGTCCAGTGGCCTCCAGGGTCACGCCCAGCCTTTCCCTTGAATCACACTTTGTTCATCTCTAAAATTCAGACACGACAATTATAGGCATAGCGGCGCACACCTGTGCTCCCAGCCCTCGGGAGGCTGAGGCAGGAGGATCGCCTTGAGTTCGAGGCCAGCCTGGGCTCCAAGTGAGTTCAAGGCCAGGCTGAACTGCAAAGCAAGACTCTATCTAAACAAAAGCAAAAGCAGAAACAAAATCGAAAGCCCAAAGCCTGCCCACAAGGGTGTGGGTCTAAGACCCATCCACCCATGAAGGTGTAAGTGTCCCCTTCCCCCCCCCCATCCCAGGAGGGCTGACAGGACACTGCCCTGTGGCATACAGGAAGAAACAAGTTCAGAGAGGCTAAACGATGCCCAAGCCACCTAAGCAGTGGGACCAGGAGTAGACCCTCAGCTCCTCAGGCGTAAGAGTTCCAACTCTTTTATTCTATTTTTGCAGTACTGGGATTGAACCCAGGACCTTCATACCACGCTACATCCTCAGCCCTTCCTTCCTTCGTTCCTTCCTTGCTTTCTTGCGTTTTGTTTTTTTGAAGCAAAGCCTTGCTATGTAGCCCAGGCCAGCCTTGAACTCACAGTGATCCTCCTGCCTCAGCCTCCAAAATACTGAGCTCACAGTTGTGCACCACCACGCCCAGCTCTTCATTCTTCTTATGAACCTTTGACCCCAGAGACAAGGCCAGGCACAGAAGAGGTGTGAATACCCCTTCAGCAAATGCAAGGATAGATACGGCGTGGTGGCCAGCCCATCAGCTCAGCGTTCTGGGAGGCTGAGGCAGCAGGATTGCAAGTTTGGGCCCAGCCTGGGCCATTTAGCAATTTAGGAGACGCTGTCTCCAAGACAACACATTAAAGAAGGGCTGTGGGTGCAGCTCAGTGGAAGGCCCTGGGTTCAATCCCTGGTAGTGCAAAACCAAGGCAGAAACTCTGGGAAAGACCCATTCCAGCAGCCGGCACACTCCTTTTTTTTTTTTTTTTTTGGTACTGGGCATCAAACTTGGATCTTTGCGCTTGCGCAGCAGGCAGCGAAACTGCTGAGCTAAATCCCCGGCCCTACCTGCACACTCCTTGAACTGAAGAGAAAACCAAGTAGCACAAACCCCATTCACAACAGAAAAAGTCAGGCTGACCACACCGTGTGCTTCCAAACGAATTAAAAATGCATCTCCTCATGGGCCCGGGATTTGGCTCAGTGGTTCCACTGCCTGCCTCGCAAGCGCAAGATCCCGAATTCAATCCCCAGTACCAAAAAAAATTTTAAAAATGCATCTACGCAAAGACATGGGAAGATGCAGCAAGACAGGAGCCGCAGACACAAGGTTTGTCTGCCACCCGAGGGCGAGCTCAGGCCCTCACTGGATGCAGGAAGAGGGAGCCGAACCCAGCACCTCCTTGGTGGCTCGGCCTTGCGCAGGCAGGCAAGGTCATGCTGTGAGTTTCAGTTTGTTCATCCAAGGTGCTGATCTCTGGACCCTCCTTTTAAGGATATGGAACAACTAAAAGAGACACAAGGGGGCTGGCCTGGAACTGAGGCGATCCTCCTGCCTCAGCCTCCTAAGTGCTGGGACTGCAGGCCTGCACTACCACACAGGGCTTATCATAGCATTTTTGTTTTTGTTTTCGTTTTGAGCCAGGGTCTAGCTATTCAGTTCAGGCTGGCCTTGAACTCACTATGTAGCCTGGGCTGGTTTTGAACTCTTAGCAATCCTCCTGCCTCAGCCTCCCAAGCATTCAGTGTGCTTCCACCGCCATCTATGAGCTGGGCATCAATTGGCCTATCTTGGGGACGCCTTTGGGTTAACTTGATAGAGCCTGGCCTGGTGTCATTGAGAAAGTGAAGACTGCAGACCTATAGCACAGCCTCACCTGCCCGTAAATACACAATTCCCACCCGTCTCTCCTTGAGTCAGAAGCATGCTCTCACTGGCTATTTACTGTTTTCTGGACCCCAGGCAGTGTCCACGACCATGGCCTTAGACCAGGCCACCTATATCTCTCATCTGAGTCACTGCAACAAGCAGTAACTGTTTCCTCTTCCTCCTTTGAAACCAATCTGTCATGCTCTCATTCTGCATCCTTCAATGGCTCCCTATTGACTTTGCATTGATTTTTGTATTAACTTCTTTTTTATTTTTTATTTTTGGCACCAGGGATCAAACTCAGGACCTTGCACTTTTGAGGCAGGCACCGTGCCACTGAGCTACATCCCTGGCTGTATTAACTTCTTAATGTGACCTCTGCCCATCTGGACTCTGCCTTCTCTGATCCCCTTTCCCCTCCCTTGTTCCTGACACCCTCATGATCTGGCCTCCTCTGATGCCCTTCCCGGCTCATGTTCCTGGGCTCTGGAACACTCGAGGTTGGGTGCCCGTGAGGGGGAAATGGAGGGAAAACACGAGCTGGCCTTTCTCCCTGCAGTGCTTCGGGGCACAAGGGGCAAATGAGCCCCTGTTTCCTGACATTTTCTGCTTCTTCGCCAGCGCAGAGCCACAGGGCATCTGCAGGTGAATGATACACAGGGGGGGACTGGCAGCCCACACCCCAGTGCCCAGCATCTGCACTCGGCCGCTGCCCTGGCTTGGGAAATGGGCATTTGCTTTTATTAGAAACCAGCTTTAACCCCATGTAAGGATCCCTAACAAAACAGGTGATTCAGACTCTGTTGGTGTAAGCATGACAGACATGCAGTCATGCTCTCTGCCTTTTCTGAGGCCCGACTTTTCCCCTCCACATTCCACTTGGGACATCCATCGAGTTGTCACAAGTGGCTATGTTTCATCACTTTTCATTGCTGCATAATATTTCATCATATTGCTGTTGCGGTCTCTCCTCCCCCTGTTGACAGGCACTTGGGCTGTTTTCTAGTCTGGAGCTAGCGTGCAAATGGGCAGCATTCAGCGCCGCCACGGAGTGGCACCCTGTCGCCTAGAGGGGCCACAGAGCCTGGCCTTTCGTCTGCAGCTGCTTATCTCCATCTCTCCAAAGAGGTTCATTAGAAAGAAAAAAACAAACAGAGAGAAAGAGAAAGCAGAGTAGCCGTAATCTCAGCTTGCTCCAGGGCTGAGGCTGGGAGATGAAGGCGGGAATGCAGTGGGTCTGCTGCCTTTGATGCCTATCGGGAGACACTGGCGGAATGAATGACATTTGGGTTTTGCTGGGGCTCGGCGGGGAGATGGCAGCTGAGATCCCAGCCCAGCCCGGGGCAGGGCAAGGAGGAAGAGGAGGGGCTGTGCCTGCAGCAACAGTTTTCAGGTCTTCAGGGACAAAATACAAAAATCACAGGATTCTCAACAGTATAAAAAATGTCTAAAAAAGAAAATAAAGTTCACTTTCTCCTGTACATCAGAAACACACAGGTATATATACTAGTGTTTGGAAAGATTCGCACTCAGATGGTGCATTGAGATCAGTGTTTTCTCCTTGAACCGTCAGGCGTGGTAGTCCCACACACCCGCGATTTCAGCATGTTGGAGGCTGAGGGAGGAGGATTGCAAGTTTGAACCATTCTGGACTTTCTGGACAATTTAGCAAGACCCTGTCTCAAGGTGAAAAATAAAAGAAGGACCAGGGACATAGCTCAGTATGAAGGCCCTGAGTTCAATCCCCAGTACCGCCAAACAAACAAGAAAAGAAAGAAGATCCGTGCTGAAGAACAAAGGGATAAAGCATCTGGATGTTTGCAGATGACTTTCCAGCAGTTTCATAAAGATAACAATCCTAACATCAGTCTGGGTAGATGCGGGTACAGAGATCTGTTAAAAAAAAAGGAGCAAAGTACTGGGGACTCAGAACCGGACTGCAGGGAGTCCAGAGTTTACTGTGCTATGCCTACAGATACGTTGCCAAGTTTGATTTTTTTTTCCAATTAAAAAGCCAGAAATGCTAGATGTGGTGGTGCCTGCCTGTCATCCCAGCACTCTGGGAAGCTGAGGCAGGAGGATGGCAAGTTCAAGGCCAGCCTGAGGGCAATTTAGCTAAGAATGACCTCCAAATCCTATTACCCAAAGGTAACCACTCTTTCCCACTGCTGTTTATATCTGCTCAACTTCCTACCAGACTCTTTAAGATCTCACACCCGTGGGTGCACAATTACACAGGCAATTTTGCGTGGAATTGCATGATGCTTGCTGGCTTGCAGCATTTTTGGGGTTTGTTTTAGAAATGCACAGGGCCCTGTGCATGCTGGGCAAGTGCCCTACCCCTGGTCAGAGCCCAGCACTTACTTTTTTTATTTAGCGATAGTTCCTGGCTCTCTCTTTGTGTCAATGTCCAGCATGACCGTGCCACATTTAAAGGTTGTTTAGAAATCCTGAATGTGAATACTTTTTGCTTGTTTGGGTTTTTTTTTGAGACAGGGTCTGGCTATGTAGTTCAGGCTGACCTTGAACTGACAGTGATCCTCCTGCCTCAGCCTCCCAAGTGCTGGTGAATGCATTTTAAACTATTCCCTTTGTCTGGTTTTTCCTCTCTGGTTGGACTTTTAATTTTCTCATTTTCCCACTATTATAAACAATACCGCAGTGAACATCTTTGTGCATAGATCTTTGCTTGTATCTCTCTCTATACATTCCTCAGTACAAACTAGTACTTTTTCCTTGAGTTTTCAAATGTCATGAAAGAACACCATCCTGCTTTGGTTCTGAGAACTGTTTATTATTACCCTTACTCACTCGCAAGGCGTTTTTTTGACTCCTTTCCTGCCTGCAACAATACCAAGGGATGGGCATTGTCATAACCCACGCTTTGAAGAGAAAGAAACCAAGTTCGGACAGCTCAGTGAGTTATTTAAAGTCACACAGCCGGCTCTATCTGATTCCAGAAGTCTGGGGCTCTTAAACAATTGGCTTGCCTTTAAGCAAGAGGAGCCTGCAATTTCCTTTTTTGCACAAACCACACGAAGGCTAGGCTGATGAGGCCCGGAGACGCCAGGTCTGCAATTCTGCTGGAACTCTGCTGCGCCCTGGTGGCCCGGCTCTGTCATTGCCTGGAGTAATCGGCTCCTGGCGGGCGCCCATTCACACCCTTTAGGTAACACGGAAATCAGAAATGTGACAGTGATTACTCGTCACCTATGTCCCAGGAGCCTCCATTGAGAGCTGCAACACGACAATTATCCCCAGGCTGTAGCGGGGAAATTAAGGCTCAGAGCTGTTAAACCCCCAATGTCCTGAGGTTTATTAGTGGCAAAACTAGAATTCAGCTGCAAGTCTTTGGTTTGTTTTGTTTGAGACTGGGTCTCACTGCGTAGTTGAGGCTGGCCTTGAGCCCACTGTGTAGCCCAGGCTGGCTTTGAACTCGAAGCGATATGCCTGCCTCAGCCTCCTGAGCGTCTAGGATTACAGGTGTGCGTCACCGCACCCAACTTCAGAACATTCTTATGAGGCAGCAGATCCGGTGGAGCGGTGTCACGGCCACTTTCTAGAAGAGACACCGGCCCTGGTTTTAGCAGGCAAGGAGCTCAAGGTCTCCTGTGGGTGTAAAAAGAGCGTAGCTGATGCTAACGTTTGCTGGAGGGTTCACCTGGCCTCCTCGTTAATGAACGCCCCAAGTATCAGCTCACTTAAAGCTCACATCAGCTTCACCAGGCAGGCAATTTTATTGGTCCTGCATTATGAAACACGTGCTGAGACTTGACCAATCAAAGCTTTCCATGGCCTGGTTCAGTGATTGGCTCAGGAAGAGCCCTAAATCCCAAGCCTAACCAATTACATCATTTCCTGAGGTTGTGCGTTTCCATGCTTGCGCAAAGATGTTTTTCTGTTCGTTTTGGGGAGCTGGGGAGAATTGGAGAATCGCTGTCCCAGAAAATCCCAGGGAAACAGCATGCGTGTGAGGCCCACACAGAGGGAAGGAAGATGGGAGCCAGTGGGGTTGACAGCAGCCATAATGGTCGGAATCTGGGTCCACTTTTTTTTCTTCCCACATAAAGGGAAGCCCATTTGTTTTTTTAAACCATTTTGACTTGGGATTTATTTTTTCATTTCTAACCACTGGTCCTCACCCGTGCGTGTGCACACGCGCGCGCGCACACACACACAAATAATATTAACAGTTAAAACAGCAGTATCTAATATTAACAATAATGGCTTTTTTACACCCTTGTTTTTGTTCCCTGGGGCTGCAGAAGTCAGCTGTGCCTTGGTTTTCTGTCTTCCTGCCTTTGGTCATTTTCTTTTTCCACTTGGTCGGTCCTCCCCTCCCCATCTGTACGGAATCACCTGGCAGAATCAAGAGCAGCAGCTTCCTGGGCGGGGGATGTAGCTCAGTGGCACCGCGCCTGCCTTGAAAAGTCCTGACCCTGGTACCAAAAAAAAAATGAGCAGCAGCTTCCGAAGCGGACAGAACTGGAATCGAATCCCATTCCTCCTCCCTAGCTCTCTGGCACTGAGTCAATCACATATCTTCCCGGGCCTCAGTTTTCTAATGCATGAAATGGGTCTATCGAGGATACAAGAAACCAATGATTGATGCCATTTGATTAAATTCTGGCACGTGGTAGCTTCTCGATAGTCGCCGGTGAATTCTGTATTGATATTGTACACTGTAAGCCTTCTTGGGTGGCATTTGTGGCTGTGGTCAAGGATCAGTGGAGGGTGGGGGTGGGCCAGAGGAAATGCTTCTGTTTGAATGTTCCCAGCAAAGCCTACTGGAGGCTCACCAGCATAGCTATCAGGGGCTCAGCCTAAGGCCTGTCTATTCCCAGAGAGGAGAGAATTCCCATAAAACCTAGGCTTCCAAACAAACACGTTCCCACACTCATCACATCCCATTCCCACAATCTTGGGTCTCTCCAAGGAATACAGCGCTGGGAGGCCATGGAAGTGACTCCCACTCTGGGGGAGATTTTGCTCCAGGCCAGACAGTCATCTGGGGAAATGGCTTCTTTTTTTTTTTTTTGGTACTGGGGATCGAACTCAGGACCTTGCACTTGTGAGGCAGGAGTGGCACCACTGAGCTAAATCCCTGGCCCGGGAAATGTCTTCTTATTTATTTGAGGAGCTGAGGATCAAACCAAGGGCCTCCTGCATGCTAGGCAAGAGTTGTACCACTGAGCTACTTCCTCATCCCAACCTTTTAATTTTGCAGTTTAGACATGGTCTCACTAAGTTCCCCAGGCTGGCCTGAAACTTGTGATCCCTCAGCCTTTGCCTTCAGAATAACTGGGATTACATACACGCAGCACCACACCTGACTTCTCAGAAATAAAACCCAGTAAGTGCAAGTCTGCATCATCTGGTTTTGAGGGCTTCCCATGGTCCTTCTGGATGCTAAATAATTTTCATCCTTCCCATTCCTCATCATAAGCCTGTGGGTCCTGCAGCCAGGAGGACGAGAGTTGGAGTTCTGGATTCTCTCACTGGCAGTGTGATTTTGGTTAAGGTGTCTGCTGTAGTTTGAATCTTTAATGTCTCCCAAAGCCTTATGTGTTAAAGGCTTGGTTTCCAGGGTGATGTAACTGGGAGACGTTGGAAGTTTAAGAGGCGGAGCCTAGCGGGAGGCCTTTAGGTCATTGGGGCATGGCCTGCAAGGGACCCATGGACCCCCACCCCATTCTCACCCTCTCTCCCTGGATGGGGAGGATGTTAGTGTTTGTTCCACAGAGCACACTTACCATCCTATACTCCCTTTCCACAGGCCCAAGCCATGGAGCAAACTGCTCCTGGGCATTAAATTTAATGCAAGGCATGAAAACAAACCTCTTTGCTTGATAAGTTGATTGCCGTGGGTATTTTGTTATAGTAACCATCATCTCTTCTCTCCAAGTCTTATTTCCATATCTTTTAACAGAAGCACTTGCCTTATTGCTGCTCCAAATATTAAATTCCACACCAGCTTTGCCCAGGGATTAGACATTTCATGCTCCTAGTATCTCTGGTTTCGTGACAAACTGCTTAGCACTTGGTGGCTTAGAGGAGCAGCAGAGAGTGCAACCTGGTTGGGGTGTGGTGGAGACAGCTCAGCCCTGTGCCTTCAGGGACGATGGCTCTGAGGCTGGGACTGGACCCGCACGTGACCCACTCAGTCGTGAGTCTGGCCTTAGCCAAGGTCCTCAGCAACACAGCTTCCTGCAGCTGCTCCGTGTGGCTCGGGCTGCCCTACGGGTTCCTGGGGCGAGTGTCCCCGAGAGGGACAACCCCATGGAAGTGTGTCATCTTTGATGGCCGGATCTCAGAAACCACACGGCGTTGCTCTGCTACATCAGTGAACAAAATCGGTCACCAGGGCTTCCCGGGTTCAAGGGGAGGGGAAGTGGTCCCATGCCTGCATGGAGAGTGTCAGGGTTCCCGTGGGGGACAAGACACCAGAGATATCACAGAGATATCACTGCGGTCATTTATGGGAAATACAAACTGCCACTTCTGGTGAGTGCTAAAGAAACAGCCAGCCTGAGGAATATATATACACAGTTATACATCTGTAACACAGGAATCAATAATGCCATTGTGTGGAGAAATTGGATACAGTACAAATAGCATATGGAAAGTTCCTGCTCTCTAGTAGCTGCTCAATAAATGGGTAGTTATAATAGTAGCTCATTTATGGAGCCATTCTAGCTACCTAGAACTGCCTTCTCAGACTCTCGCCTGTTCTGTTTTATTGGATTCTCACCACGATCCTGTACGACAACTCACATCATCATCATTATTATTATTACTTTTTTTTTTTTTGCTACCGGGATTGAACTCTGGTCCTTGCACTTCCAAGGCAGGCGACAGAACCACTGAGCTAAATCCCCAGATATTGTTACTATTTTTTGAGACAGGGTCTCACTATGTAGTTCAGGCTGGCCTTGAGCTTATGGTGATCCTCCTGCCTCAGCCTCCTGAGTGCTGGGATTAATGGCTAAGGGGTCCTGGCTGAGACTGAGGGTTAATGGCCTGTGCCCCACAGAGCCACGCGAGGTGGGGTCCACAGGTGACACCTTGACCTTCCCACCAGCCACTGGCCGAGGTGCTGGACGTGAATGGGCCCCTGGTCACTGCCAGCTGAAGCCACCCAGCCACTTTCTCACCTTGCTCTGCCGAGAGCTTGGGTTTTCATGACATGCATAGTTGTGCCTCAGTTTTCCTTCATCTTAAAAAGAAACACAAGTCTATACAGAAGGAGGTAAAGATCTTCTCTAACCCTTACCCTACAATCTCACACCCTAGAGGAAACAGCAGTCAGTAGTTTAGTGAGTAGCTTTCCTCACTTTTAATGGTTTTTTAAAAGCACAGACATTAGATAACCCCGCTTTCTGGGTTTGTTTGTTTGTTTGTTTTTTGGTACCGGGGATTGAACTTGGATCCTTGTGCTTGCAAGGCAGGCGACAGAACCACTGAGCTAAATCTCCGGCCCCTACTTTCTGGGTTTTTGACTCACACTCTCACTGTGTGTAGCCCAGGCTGGCCTCGAACTCAAGGGCGATCCTCCTGCCTCAGCCTCCTGATTGCTGGGATCACAGGCTTGCGTACCACACCCGCAGGCCGGTTGCTTTGTAAGCTTAACACTATATCAAGCGCCTCTGTCTGTCACAGTGCCCTTAATCCTATGAGAGGGCACCGCGGGGCTGTGCCACTGTGCCTTCCCCGACAGCTCGCTTATGTTGTCTGCGGGCTGTGAACATCGTCGCCACGATGAGCTTGCTGCGTTTGTGAGAGGATTTCCTCAGCACAGAGCAGCAGAAATCGCGGCCGTGCCCCTTGTGGCACCTGGCCGGGATTCGAGGTGGTGGCGGGCGGATCCCGATGTCTGTGGCCCCCACCCCGAGACCCCCAGAAGCTGAGGACCTAGGGTCCTGGCCGGGAGCCCAGCCCCAGTCTGGGCCCGGGGGGCAACTCCACCCCGCAGCGCCCCGGGAATTTGTTGCTTTGCTCTGTGCAGAGGCCGGGGGTGTAATTATCGCCAGGGGACCCGCAATTAACCTTCCGCAGAGTGACTGGGCGGAGGAGCCGGCGTCCGGTCCCAGGAAGCCCCCGGGACGTCTGGGCCGAGGGCTGAGGCGGCAACGGACACGGGCAGGCGGGGGTCAGGGCCCCGGGGCCAGGGAGGGCGAGGGCAGCGGTGTCGCCGCCGGTACCGGGTGCCGGCCAGGCTGGGAAAGTTCCCCTCCTGCTTTTCGCCTTTAGAGAATGAAGTTCTTTGTTGACAAGCAGTCCCTGCCACCCAGGAAATGGGGGCTCAGTACCAAAATCGGAAGGCGTTCGAGTCCTTGCATCAGGCGCACAGTATTTGCACACAACCTCTGCTTGCTCTCTCCCTCCCCGCCTCCCTTCTTTCCCTCCTTTTTGAGACAGAGCCTCACTAAGTAGCCCAGCCTGTCCTGGAACTCATGGCAACCCTCCTGCCTCGGTCTCCCAAGTGCTGGGATCAAAGGTGCACACCACCCTGCCTGGTTTCTCTTTATATCTTTTTTTTTTCTCCTTATTTCTTCAATCACTCTGAAGTTCTGTTATACCTAATGTAGTAGTATCAGTGCTTTTTTTTTTTTTTTTGGTACCGGGGATCGAACTTGGGTCCTTGTGCTTGCGCAGCAGGTGGCCAAACCACTGAGCTAAATCCCCAGCCCCAGTGCTTTTTCATTGTGTTAGCGCCTGTGGGCCGTACACATGATCACGTACCTTGTGGGGAGTTGGTACCACACAGAACACATCTTGATTCTTTTTTTTTTTTGGTACCGGGGATTGAACTCGGGACCTTCCGCTTGCAAGGCAGGCGCCAGAACCACTAAGCTAAATCCCCAGCCCCTTCATCTTGATTCTTTTTACGTCCCCTTCCTCTGCTCCCTCCCTGCTGCTGGGAAATACTAATAAATAATTGTCATGCTGTGTCGCTTAGGGGTTAAGGACGAGAAGAAAATGTCAGGACAGGCCCCGAATGTGATAGAACAGCCACACTTTGTTTTCAAACATTTTTCACTTGCAGTTGGTTGAACGGGAGAATTTAGAACCTGTGGTCAGGAAGGCTGCTTACTATCACTGTATAGTAATACTGTATCCAATAAAGTGAACAAATATTTAGCGCACAGATGGGCGCCTTTGTCAAGCGTGTTCCTGTAAAACTCCACAGCCCAGTGGGTTTCCACACGTATTCTTTCAGCAAGTTCTCTTTCCTCAAAGATAAGCACTATTCTGACTTCTGTCACCATTGTTTTGTCTGTTTTTCCACTTCATTGAAATAGGACACCAGTCTCTTTTGTATCTAGCTTGTTCCAGTTATGTTCATCCATATTGTTGCATGGAGCTGGTTTGTTCTTTTCAGTGCTGTATAGTATTCCGTTTATGATTATACTTCAATTTATTTATCCATTCTGCTCCCAATGGACATTTGATTGTTTCAAGTAATGGCAAATAAATCCACTGTAAATATTCTTAGGCATGTCTCTGGGTATACACAAGTACTCGTTATTGTTTTACAACTTCACTAGTCTTAACAACTGAGAGTCATTTAATTTTATAATTTTTGGTGGGGACCACATGACATACAAATGGAACCTAGTGTGTAATGGCATGTGACAAGGAAAACCGTGCATGCACTGTATTTACAACCTTCACGGTCGTCTTTGGTTCAGGTCCTCCCTTGTTTTTCTTTTTCCAGTACTGGGGGTAGAACCCAGGACCTTCACACTGAGCTACTTCCCCAGCCTTTTTGTGTCTTTTAAACATTTGAGACAGGATCCCGTTAAATCACTGAGTTGTCCAGGTTGGGCTCAAACTTGGGACCCTCCTGGCTCAGCCTCCCAGAGTGCAGGGATTACAGATGTGCACCACCATGCTCGGCTCTGCTCCCTAGTTCAGTGCTTTAGCCTTTGTCGCTCATGAGAAGGGAGTCAAGAGTGGAGAGGAGAACACAGAAAGGGTTTGCATTACTGAAAAGGCCCCAGAAGAGGAAAGAGACTTTGGACTGGAAACTGGCCTCCCAGGCCCTCCCGGCCAGTTTGGGCCCAGCCTCCGAAGCCAAATGGAAGAAGACCGGGCCTCTCTGGGGAAGGAGGCCCTGCTGGAACCCGTGTGCACCACTGCCCCATGGCAAGGTCCTGACTCCGCGGCCCTAGGGACACAGCGCAGAGCCTGGGGGCGTGGCCCAGTGCGGAGGCCCTGGGTTCAATGCCCAGCACTGCAGGAAGACAGCAGAACACAAGCCGCCCCAACAGTGGAGCAGCACCCTCTGGTGGGAGCGCAGCCTCTGCCCAGGAGCTTCCTTGCCTCCCTCCGGCCCTGCCGGGTCCCTGCACATGCGCGGCAAGGCCCAGTGTTCAACCACTGAGCTGCACCCCCAGGTCCAAGTCCATCCTTAAAGCCCCCCAAATCCTGGTTCGCTCACATTTCGCTGGACAGGAACCACGAACACGTGACTCGACCTCAGCTGCATCAGAAGAGCAAAGTTATTTTTAAAATAGATTTTTAAAGAAAAACTGGAGTCATCATAGTTTGAGGAGAAATTGGAGAATCTGAGGTGTGAAATGGTTGAGATTTCCAACAATTCTCACAGAATGGCAGGGCTGTATCATGGAGGAGGTGACAAATAAGGGAGAATAATTATTATTCATAACAAGGAAGACTTACACCTGCATTTACACACACAGATATTGTATGAAGTTTTTTTTTTTGGTACCCGGGCTCGAACTTGGGACCTTGCGCTTGCGAGGCAGTCGCCGGAATCACTGAGCTAAATCCCTGGCCCAAGATACTGTAACCTGCTGATCCCTCAGAGCCGGCATTGTACATGCAGAGGCCCCGTGATTGATGACACAATTATCTGCCAATAAACAAATCATCAATCGAGAGGACTGTAGGGTTTTTTTTGGTATTGGGGATTGAACTTGGGACCTTGTGCTTGTGAGGCAGGCAGCAGAACCACTGAGCTAAATCCCCAGCATTAAATGCATGTAAAACAACCGGGGGGGGGTGCAGCCTGTAATCTCAGCAGTCGGGAGGCTGAGGCAGGAGGATCGCTGAGAGTTCAAGACCCACCTGGGCTACATAGCAAGACCCTGTCTTAACCCCCCCCCTAAATAAAATAAAATAACATGCCTTAGAACACCAAAGCCACTGAGCATCATGGCTTAGTGCCACAGTGGTCGCAGGCAGGGTAAGGGTCCAACCCCTGTGAGCGCGGCTGGCCCGGAGCTGGGCCCTCGTGTCCGCTCTGCAGTATCTGCCATCAGGTTCAGAAGCTGTGAAGTCAGGGCGTCCGCACAGATGTTCACGTGTGCATGCCGTGTGCACTTGGCACATAGATCCACACACGCGTGAGTCGAGGCCCTGGCACGGACACGTGGGCATGCGGAGAGACGCGTACGCGCACAGGCAGTTGGTTCTGTCACTGCCCTTTACTTTTGGGCCTTTGAGTCTCCGTGTCGCTATGCAGCCCAGACTGGCCTCGAACCCCCGACTCCCATGATCCTCCTGCCTCAGCCTCCCACGTGCTGGGATTCCAGGCGTGCGCCCCACGCCCAGCTTGTGGGCCTTTTAAACCGAGAGATGAGCCCTGTCTCTGGGAGTGAGTCCTGAATCACCAGAGGAGGCGCTGCCTTCTCCACGCCTAAGTCCCAGCGCGGCAGCCTCGTTGGGTGCTGAACCGGCTCCTCTCTGCCCAGTGGCCGTGGGGAGTTGGCTGCCTCTGCCCCTGCCTTTTATCGTTGTTTTTGTGAAATACGAATAGGACTAGATTCCACTTGGGATTTGTTTTCTTTTTGATGTTGGGATCAAGCCCAGGGAGTGCTGATCTACATCTTCTTCTTTTTAAAAAAGATTTTATTTTGAGACAGGGTCTCACTAAGTAGCCCTGACGGTTTTAAACTTTCGATCTTCCTGCCTCAGCCTCCCCAGGCCCTGGTACACACCCTGGGCTCGACTCCTCCGGGGAGGAGGTGTAAGGGATGAGGCCACATCCAACCTGACCGGAACGTCAACTGCGCTCCTCGGGGTCCCGTGCGGCCTGCAGGGCACCCCGTTCAGGCTGCCCGTGGATGGGGTCGGGGCGTGGAGCGCTGAGGCGACCGTGCAGGTGACACCCAGACGGGGCCACTGCACCCTCTGCCCCTCACTACGGGAAGGGGAGGTTGTCTGACTCCTGTGTCCCAGCAGACTGGAGGGCGGGGCGGGGCCCGAGAGGCCTTGGCTCCTGCCTGTGTCTCCCGGGAGACGCCAGCCGCCAGGGCTGTGCCTGGGCCTGGCTGACCTTAGGGCCCAGGGCCCGTTGGGCCGGATCGCTGAGAAATGGCACGTTATCGCCGCTAATGATCGCTTCTCCCCGGGAGCGGCCCGCAGGCCCACGGGCACCATGTCCCGGCCGCACTGCCCTGGGCCTGACCTCCCGTGTTTACAGAGTGGGAGAAACCCAAGTCGTGACTCAGCCCGTGTTTACACCCATCGGGGTCTTGACCCCTGCTGGGCCTGCGGGGATCCCGGCAGGCGCAGGCCAGGGACTGCGGAGGACAGGAGCAAGCGCGCTCATAGCTCACGGGGCATGGAGTAAACAGAGTGCCCGCAGCTGAGGAGGACCTGAAGCAGGACCACGTAAACAACTTTACACGAAGCACTAAAGCACTGAACACTAAGCACTAAAACAACTTGTGGTCCTGTCTTTTCTTCTCTCTTTTTTGAGTCAGGGACTCACACTATTCACTGGATAGCCCAGGCTGGCCTCAAACTCACAGGGGTACTCCTGCCTCAGCCTCTGGAGTGCTGGGATTACAGTGTATGCCACCACACCCAGCCAACAGCTATACTTTAACTCCAAAAGCTGTTAAGAAGATGGTATATTACATTTAATGTAAAATTGTATACATGCACAGATCTTTAGAAAAGCACAGATCTAAATGTTAATAGTTTTTTATCTGGGTAAAGGATTACAAGAGTCCTTTTTTATTTTTCTAACTGCATACCGGTATTTTCTATTTCTTCTACAACAAACATGTATTTCTTGTGTAATTAAAACAATAAAAGCAAATATAAAATTGACAGAGAAGTAAAAGTAGGTTTTCTCCTCTCAGAAATAAGTCAGATTAGAGCCTGGCAGGGTGGGACACACCTGTAATTCCAGCAGTTGGGAGGCTGAGGCAAGAGGATTGACTCAAGTTCGAGGCCAGCCTGGACTCCATATCAAGACCCTGTCTCAAAAACGAAACAAAACAAAACAAAAAGGAGTGAATCGGATTAAAAGAAGGGAAGGTAGGAAAATAGAGTTGATTTCTAGTCGTGGTGACTTATGGAGAACTACATCACATCAGCTGGGGAAGGGAAAGGAACTGGTTATTAATAATAACAGCTAGCTAGTTTTGACCCCATTAATATGTGTGGGAAATTACACAGACTAAAAGATAAATTCCCATGTGTGGGCTGGGGGTGTAGCTCAGTAGCAGAGTGCTTGCTTTAGCATGGGCAAGAACCTGGCTTCCATACCCAGCAAAAAAAATAAAAAAACATTCACACCGAAACGCTGGAGGACTATAAGAACACGAATTGAGCTGCGCGTGGTGGTGCATGCCTGTAATCCCTGAACTCAGGAGGCTGAGGCAAGAGAATTGCCAAGAGTGAGTTCAAGGCCACCCTGAACTATATAGTGAGACTCTGTCTCAAAAACATCAAGATAACAGTAATAACAATAACAATAATTATAACAGAACATTTACCTCTGCATACGCTTTCCTAAACTCTTTAATAATTTAATCCTCTCTCAAAAGCAGGTTCTACCTTATTTTATTTATTTTGTGATGGGGTCTCACTTTGCCCAGGCTGACCGGAATATGCAATCCTCCTGCCTCAGCCTCTCTAGTAGCTGGGACTACAGGTGTGAAGCACACTTCCCCAAGGCACACAGCCCACTGCAGTCCTCCAGGGGTCCAGGAGGAGAGCAGGACCGGGTTTCTGTCCCCAGCCGTCTCTGGGGCATGGCAGCATCGGGTGGGCAGTTTCCTGCCCAGTGGTGCACTGAGAGAGCCACAGGCTTGGCCTGGTGTTCCTGTCCCCAGACTCTCCGTCCAGAACAGGGTCTGCTGTTACCACACGATGCAACAGTCTCACTTCTGGGGCTGAGCCCTGTTAGGGTCCAGGCCTGGAACGTTCTCCAATGGCGACACCCCGGCTGACTGCTGTTAGGAGGCGGGGCCTGGCCGGAAGAGGCGGGTACTGGGGAGGGGCCGGAAGTGGTTATCTCCCTCCCCGGCTCCACCGTTCTGTCTCTGCTTCTGGTCCGCCCTGACAGGAGCAGTTCTCTTCGGCCCAGGCCCTTCCAGTGCTGTTTCAGCCTTGGAGCCTACTGGCCATGGACTGAAACCATGAGCCAGAATGAGCCTCTCCTCCTCTAAGTTGTGGGTGTCGGGTATTTTGTCCCAGCAACAAGAAAGTGGCCAAGATGTGCTTTAAGGAAATGAAACAGAGACTTGAAGAAAGATTTGTACACCTGTGTTCTCAGCAGCATTATTCATATGGCCAAACGATGGAAGCAAGACAAGGGGCCATCAGTAGGTGGATGAATAAATGAAATGTGGTCATTCTGAGGCTCCACTCTGGGGCTCCCCGGCCCCAGGGACCAGCTCGGTTCCTCCTGTAAAGTTAGCTGAAGTTTCTCCTTCGGTGGGGGACACAGGTGTGTGGCTGGCGCCCCTGTGCAGAGGGGTGCAGCCGCCAGGAAAGGCTCCACTTCTCCTTCCACAGCTGCCCGAGCGCAGGGAGCCGACCAGCCCCACGAGCATCCTATGCTTCGGCTCTCACTTCCTCTCTAATAATTTGCTCAAGCTGTGTAAACTTTCTGTCTGCAAAATAAGTGCCTCCCCCTGTAAAATAAACAGCGACGCCACCGTCCTGCCTGCAATCACTGCCCAGCAACGAAGCTCACCCGTGACTGTGCCGGAAGTTGCCACCAGACCCTGCAACCTTCTATTTTCCTCCGTGACCCTCGACAACCACGATCCTTCAACCACCTCCTCCCAGGTACCCATCAAAGGAAAACAAAACAAAACAAACAGGCTGTGTGTGGAGGGCGTAATGACAGGTTCATGTGAAAGGAGGAATTCGGTGCCGTGCACGCCAAAGCCCAGCTGCGTCTTGAAGGTGAAAGGAGGAAGATGGGCTGCCGGTTTGGGGGCTCCTTGGGGGACAAGGAGAAGTGAGTGGGGCGAGAGTCACTCAGAGCAGCGGCTCCTGCGGGCACGGTCTCCTCGCCAGCGTCACACTGGAAGATGCCGAGAACCTCGCTCAGGTCCCTCTAGCGAAGTGGCTGTCCTGGAAGCCCTGCAGGGCTGCAGCGCCTCCTCCCAGGGTGAGCAGGCGGCGGGGCTGCTACCAATGCTCGTCACCCTCACAGGAAGCGAGTGGTGTAAGCTCACGCACCAGCTCTTCTGAATTGGAGCGAAAACGTGTAGAGGCCAGCAGGGTTTCTGTCCCTTAACAGAGCTGAATGAAGGGGCCTTTTAGCGTAGTCTCTTACTTACTCAGCATACGTATATGATGTGATGCTGTATACCAAGAAATGGGCTCATTAACATCGCTCTAGTTTTTCCTCCTCCCTCCCTCCATCCTTCCTTTCTCCCTTCTTCTTTCCCTCCATTCTTCCCTTCCTCCCTCCCCTCTACCTTTTCTCCTCTCCTTCCACCTTTTCTCTCCTCCCTATTCTTCCCAACGTGTCTTCTCTTTCTCCTTCCTCTTCTTCCTTTTTCTCCTCCTCTTTCTTTTATTTTTTAAGACAGGGTCTCTCTATGTAGTTCCTGCTGGCCTCGAACTCACAGTCATCCTCCTGCCTCGGCCTCCCAAGTGCTGGGATCCCAGGTGTGCGCCGCCACACCCGACTTTCCAAGTATCCCTCAGAAATGCTCCAGTGTGTCGCTCTCCTAGCCCCAGCAGCCTCCAGTTCCCTCAGAAGCAGATCCTACGATTCCAATGAACGGACAAGCTTTACTGGGCGGTGACTTGAAACACTCGCGAGAAGATGGGCAGGTGACACCGGGCAGGGGGCCAGTGGATGATGGGTAATCATGTCCCCTACGCGGGAGGCACCTGAGGCTCATCCCCGGGGGGACGCTTGGACCCTGCACCTCAGAGTCATTTGTGTGGGGAACCAGTGGTTGGGGGCTTCCTGGAGAGGGGGAACCCGGGGACATTCATGCACGGAAGGCGGCAGGTGAGCCCCGGCTGTATGCACTTGGCGTCTCCGGTGAATGGCAGGAGGCAGGGACGCGGAGAGCACAGGTCAGTTTGTCTCTGGACTAGAAGGGCGCAAGTAGGGCTGCTCCCGCGTGCCCCCCACCCCCGGCCACGCCTGTGGGTCCCTCCCCATGGGTCCTGTCCTCGGCTTCTCTGAACTGCTGTCCTGATGCTCCCGGATCCCCCTGTCCTCAGGACTACACACTCATGCCCGGGATCCGCGCTTCATGTTCCAGGGCAGCTGGGGGCTCAAAGCCGAAGCTCTGCTTCCTCGTGGCCCAGTCCTGTGTTTCTCATTTCTTGCTTTTACCAGTGCCCGACGTAGCCCTGCCCCTCTCCACGCCACACCAATGGCACACAGGACCTACCAGGGCACAGAACCCTGGCTGGCCAATCACAATATCTCACCCACCCCCTCAGGACAGTGACTGGCCCCAGCAGTGGACACCTGACCCAAAGGGGCCAATCAGGGCGCTTCCTTGGGATTCTACACAGAAACCAGGAAGTAGGAGACCTTTCCTCTGATGCTGTTTTGGGATGGTGCAGAAGTGTAGCTTCCTACTCCCACACTTACCCTTCCCATCACAGGGAAGACACGTGGGGGGAAGTCAGGGTGGGCCATCTCGGGAGGGAGGGAAAGGAGGAGAGGAGGAGGGAGGGGAAAGAGGGAGGGGGAGGGGAAAGAGGGAGGGGGAGGGGAGGGGGAGAGGTTCTGTTGCCAGCAGTGGATTTGCATGCACTCTTTACAGCCAGCTGCTCACCCCTTCCAGCAACACAAGCCAATCATTGCTGCTTTTGCTATGCCAATTTGCAGGAGTTTCCTTCACATACTTCCACTTATTGCAAGCAGAGACTGGAGGAAAACGACTTCTTTTCTCATCTTATTTTAGAGAGCATTTTGCCATAGAGACTCACGACACCAACCACGTGATTCTTTCATATTGACCACCTAGCCGAAGCAGCCGCCGGTGATGTCTAGCTGTGTTTCTACTCCTCTTCTCTCCTCCTTGGGACACTGGGGAGTTAGAGGTGAGGGGGTGCTGAGCTAGGAGGTAAGCCTGCCCCACCACGTCACTGTCAGGATGCGCCCCATCTCCACTCGGGAAACCAGGCCTGGAGGTAAATGTGTGGCCTTCTGCCTCACTCAGGGAAACTTTTTCTGCTCCCTTGCAACGTGAATTTTTCTCCCCCCTCCCCGTCTCTCTTTCTTGTAGTCTGGCCTCAAATTTACAGCAATCCTCCTGCCTCAGCCTCTCAAGTGCTGGGATTGCAGGTGTGCATGACCACACCTGGTCCTCTTTCTTTCTTGTACGGGGCACTGAACCCAGAGCCTTCACATTGAGCTACATCCCCAGCCCTTTTATATTTTGTATTTTGAGATGGGTCTCCAAATTACTAAGTTGCCTGTGCTTGGCTTTACCTTGAGATCCTCCTTCCTCAGCCTCCCATACTGTTGGAATTATAGTGTCACTACACCCAGCTGGACATGTGAATTATTTTGCCTGCCTCCCTCACCCCATGTCTACTAAACATGCCTGTATAGTATACACTTCAAACCAATTTCTAATAATGATGAGTGCATTTATTGAGGGTTTCCAGTGTCTCAGGCACCTAAACCCTTCACATAGTCATTCCCATAAAATCCTGGAAGACAAAATATTTCTTCCATCTTAGTGATGAGAAAACTGAAACTGGAAGAAGTTATGTGCCCAAGTCCAACATAGACAGTGGTAAAGCCCAGCAAGGTGATCAGAGAGCAGATTCCTTCACACTATTCTTTCTTTTTACCTTTTATGGTGCTCATTTGCAAACAGAGACCAAAGTAAAAAGAATAGGGTCATGAACTTCAGGTATCAGTCACTCAGCTTCAACAGTATTTTGCCATGCTTCTTGTTATGACTTATATCTAGACGTCCTCCCAAAGCCTTATGAGCTCATAGGTGGGGCTTTTTGAAGGTGGCTGGATTGGGGTGTGTGATGCTGGGGTTAAGGGTCTGTTATAACTAAATTGGTTTAGCATGGTTCTGGGTGTGGATATGGGAAGGCCCACCCTAGGTGTGGGTGCCATCACCCAAAAGGCTCATAGCCTGGATGGGATAAAAGGGAAAGGGAGGCTGGCTGCTGCTGCTTTGCTGCTTCCTGCCTGCTCTTCCATGGACTGTTTCTCCTCTTAGGCACACACACTCTCACTTTGCCTGGGAATATCTGTTGCAAGTGTGTGCTTGGCTGATGCAGGGACCTGCCAGAGGCCTGGAGCAGCTCCCTCCAGGGGCAGCTCTTGGGAGCACATAGAGCTGGAGTCAGGGAATAAACCCCAGTTCTTCAGCCCCCACCAGGAGCAACAGCCACACTGTCTTCCAGAGCTCCCCGGAGGAATGAGCCCTGGCACCCACAGCAGTCCACTAATCCTCTGTAGACCTTATGTTGGCCACTTTCCTCCCCACCTCTCTCCTCTTCTCTGGTAGTGGTGCTTTCTGGGGTCACCTCCCAAATAGATTAATTACTCTTGAATCCTTGTCCCGAACTCAGGAGGAAGCCACCCCAAGACAAATTGCAAATTTAATATATGAAATGGTTTTTCTTTCTTTTAACATTTGTTTTTTGGTACTGGGGATTGAACTTGGGTCCTTGCACTTGTGAGGCAGGTGGCAGAACCACTAAGCTAAATCTCCAGCCCTTAACCTTTTATTTATTTTTATTTTTTGAAATAAGGTCTTGTTATGTAGTCCAGGCTGGCCTTGAATTCACTGTGTAGCCCAGGGTGGCCTTAAAGTCACAGTGATCCTCCTGCCTCAGCCTCCCACGTTCTGGGATTACAGGCATGCACCACTACACCCGGCATTAACCTTTTTTTTTTTACAAATTATATTAGCAAACAAAACATATGTAAGTTAGAAACAATTACCATGTCTAACATTGGCACTCTAACGTGACCATGTTACTGTTGCACTTATTTTTTTATTTCTTCCTGGTAGATAGTTTACCTGCTTACCTTGGCAGCCAGGCGGGTCATATCACACTTACTGTACTTTTTGTGAAAATGGAGAGCTGGGGACATGGGACCTGGTTTAGCTTTCCAAACTTCTCCCAGTGGAACAGTCCCCTTAGAGGGACGTGCTTCCTGTGGAAAGCTGTCGGAAAAGAATGGTCAGTTCCAAATGACTCAGATGAATTTTGTAACCAAGTATAAAAGGAAGCAGCCACCAGGCAGATACTGATATAAATATATTAAAATAAATCCATAGATATGGTACATATATTCATAGACAATAATACATTATATATGTATATATACACATATGCATATACAACTCCTGTTTTTTCTGTTATTGGGATTTTTTAAATTAGTGTATATTAGTAATATAGACTAATAAGATTCTTTTTGGAAAAAAAAATTTTTTTGAGATGGAGTCTCCCAGTGTAGTTCAGGCTGGCCTTGAAATCACTATGTAGCCCAAGCTAGCCTCAAACTCCCAGTGATCCTCCTGCGTCAGCCTCCTGAGTGCTGGCAGGCCTGCCCCACCATGCCTGGCTAAAAATAGATTTTCAAACCTTGGGTGGTTGAGTCTATCTATGGATGCCAAGCCTATGGGGTACCATGGGCAGGTTATGAATGGCATCCACTGGTGTTATTTTTTGTGTTAATCATTTTCTTTTTGCCCTACATGATTTTCTAGAGTCGGGGTTTCATGGAGTGTGTCCTAATAGGTTTTTCCCTGCATGTTAGAGTTGCGGACTTGCTCAGGTCCAACCGGTTGGCTTCTGCAGACGACTTCCGGGATGGCCTCTCACGCTTCTATCAGAACATCCGGGTTCCTTTCCCAAGCTTCATAACCTCTGCCCCAACCCATTGGCCCAGTAGCGTGCAAAAGGAAGACATTCACATTTTAGCATGGCCTCTTCATTTGCTGTCTGGAATAGGTCTACGAAGAGAAATTCTCCTTATGTATTTTTATCACCCAGAGGTACGTACCATCCTTATTGGAAAAGTAGGATAAATGCTTCATTTTTATTTATGTTCCAGTTTTCCAAATAACGAGGTGGTTGCTTAACATCTTCCAAAAAGTCACCAGTGAGTTCTAGTGCTGAGGACTGTTGTGGGCTCCCGGTGCAGACGCATTTGATGTTTCACTGCAGGACCCAGGTCGTTGCTGGGATGGGGTCATTGTCAGTCCCGGAGACCCTGCCCTTTGTATCCCTCACCTGACCCAGGTGGGGTTGTAATAGCTTCCCTGCCCTCTGAGGTGAGAGACACCTCTGTCATCTCCTCTTTCCCTTCCCTATCGGGAGTCTGCCCTTCAGCCAGGAAGCCCTGGTTCCCATCCAAGTAAACAAATGCTTGGGAATCTCAGGCTGGGCATTTTGGGCAAGTTTTCCAATAAGAAATTTAAAAACATTAAAATTGCATTAACGAATACACTTTTCTTCACCAAAAAGATAATTTCTTTAAAAAGTATTGGGGATTGAACCCAAGGCCTTCACATTGAGTTACATCTCCAGCCATTTTATTTTATTTTATTTTATTCTATTTTACTTATTATTTTTAAGACAGGGTCTTGCTAAGTCACTAGGTTGCCCAGGTTGGTCTCAAACTTGCAGTCATCCTGCCTCAGCTTCCCAGAGTGCCAGGATTACAGCTAATATTTCAACATTTTTATTGATTTATTTTGTGCTGCTGGGCATAAGTCTTGGACCTCACACATGCTAAACAAATACTCTACCATTGAGCTACATCCGAACCCTAAAAGACAGTCTTTAAAAGAAAGAAGCCTAGGTAAAAATGATAAGGTGATGAAAAACAATGGATGTTTTGTTTTGGTTTTGGGTTTTTTTGAGACAGGGTCTCACTATGTAGTTCAGGCTGGCCTTCAACTCACTATGTAGCCCAAGCTGGCCTCGAACTTGCAGCGATCCTCCTGCCTCAGCCTCCCAAGTGCTGGGATTACAGGTGTGCACTACCACTCCTGGTTTAGAAAACACTGACTTTTGGAAGTCATTTAAAAAGACATTTCTATTTTGGATGCCTTCAATTCCTGAAAAGACAAGAAGATGAGTGCCCATTATATTTCCTACTTTCCCTTCCCATCCAACCTCTAAGTTATATTGTCAGAGTTTTTCAATACTGATAGTCTATTCTTGTAACCATAATTTTCACAGTTCTTTTAAATTATTTTAATTTAAAAAACTATTTATGGTGTACACCATGCTGCTTTGCAATATGTATCCTCTGTCGATGGCTCACTGAGGTTGATTAACATTTATTTATTACCTCCCACATTTATGTGTGTTGAGATGGTGAATATCCACTTTTTTTTTGGTGGTGGTACTGGGGATTGAACCCAGGGACTTCACACTGAGCTACACATCCCCAGCACTTTTAAAATTTTTTATTTTGAGATGGGGATCTCACTATATTGCTAAGTTCCCCAGATGAGCTCAAACTTACGATCCTCCTGCCTCAGCCTCCCAGAGTGCTGAGATGACGGATATGTGCCACAGCACCCGGCTCCTTCTCATAGTTCTTGAATCTTAATTTTCTATTCAAATGGATACAGTACTCACCATTAGTCCTTTCCAACTTCTTTGATGGACCTTTGATGGTTAGGATTTAGTCATCTATTTTTCATTCTTTATTCATTACTTACTCAAAGTTCCCATTATAAATAATGATGCAATAAGCCATTATTGTGTGCGTGCATTTCTAGGGTGGTTACATGTGATCTAGATGCTGAATCTTAAAAAGCGAAGTTACCGGGTCCCCGAAAGGATTGCAGTGGTACCTCGGTTCACAAACTTAATTCTTTGCATGATTCTGGTTCCAGAATTCGCACAATTCTGCTTGCAACCGAAGTTTGACCAGCATCGTGGGAAGAACTATGTTCGTGAACCGAGGTGCCACTGTGTGCATATTTTAAAAATACATGTTGCCCAGTTGCTCTCCAGAAATGCATATCACTGGGGCCTCGTGGGGGCAAGATGAGGACCCAGGTACCAGGCCATGACTGATATGGGCTCCCATAGTGGGGTAACGCGCCAGCCTAAGAGCCAGCCCTGATTCTAGGTACGAGCAGGTGTCTGGAGACAGATTCCCTGGGGCAGAGCCCAGCTCTGCCACTCATCAGAGATGTCCCCGGGCTTGGTTTTCTTGTCAGTGGACTGGGGACAACACTAGCTCCCGTGTCACCTTCGCTACACGGATGAAGTCAGTCCCTTTCTTCAGTGTGGAGCACTCAGAGCAATGCCTTGCTTAGTAATAAAAATAATAGAAATGGTTGCTGTAAACACAGCAGGGCCTCACATAGCACCTCGTCCTTTAATTTTATAATTTTTAGCAATGATAAGGGTAATGCATGGATCATCAAAATGGAGACGCTAGGGCCAGGGATTTAGCTCAGTGGTTCTGCCGCCTCCCTCGAAAGCACAAGGTCCTAAGTTCGATCCCTGGTACCAAAAAAAAAAAAATTATAGATACATATGAAACCAAACCACGACTATACAAATAATGCATTGCCAAGAAAGAACTCAAAGCTAGAAGCAGCAGCCTTCCAGTGGTGGCTGTGTCTAGTGGCAGAGGACACAGGCCTGCTCCCGAAAGCCACAGGGTATATCTTCGAGTCAGGGCTGAAGGGAAGCTCAGGGTCGCCCGGTCTCTTTCCCTGCATGGGGCGAAGTAGGGGAGAGGTGGTGGCTGGCTGCAGACTGGAGAAGCAGCTTCAGTCTGTGGGTGGTTCCTTCCCACTAAAGAGCCCACTGTTTCTGGGTTATAACTTTGCAGGTGTGAGAAGTGGGGCCAAGGGAGGAGAATGAGCCCGTGGGCCCTGCTTGTTTCAGTGCCTGCTGCAGGCACCGCCGCCTGTCTTAATGACCTCCCACTGCCCAGGTCTGCACCCCACCTGGAGGCCACCCCACCTGAGGGAAATGCCTCTGAAAATACGCTCTATAAAAGAGAAATCATTAAGACACCCGCGTTTCTCAGGAACCTGGGGAGCTGTTCTTTCTGTGCATAGAGAGTAGGTGGGTGGTAGGGGCCCCCCAAACCCCCTTTCCCCAACATTCTGGAAGGCTATGTGCATTCACGTGGCTATGGAAATATACTGAGACATCTCTCGTGGTTATTTCCACTTAGGTGCCCTCTCCGGGTGTCTTAAGATTTTAGTCACCGATCACTGGAAATGCTAAAAACCACAAGAACAAAAGTACACTGGAAGGGCGGGGATGCAGCTCAGAGCAGAGCACTTGCCTGACATGTGAACCCCAGGGTTGCATCCCCAGCACCACTGAGGAGAAAAACACAGTTGGAAGGACCACCAGCTAAACACGAGATTAAATGGGCTGCCTCCACAGAAGCCCTGGCAACGTGTTCAGACGTGAAACACGGCTGTCAGGTGTTGCCCAGGTGGCACTAGGATTTAAGGAGCTCATGGAGTGAACAGCAGTTGGCACGAGTCCCGGTGGCTCTTCCTCACCCATGGTCTACCTGGGGCTCGCCTGCCCTGTCACCCAGTGACCTCTGTGAGTCACAGGTATTGTGTAACGAAACTGCACAGAACTTTCCATAGGATTTTTAAATTTTTAACAAGGTATGGAGTATACCGCCACCCAATCTCCGCAATTGCCTAGGGACTGGTTACGGCCACATATACCCAAGTCGTGGCACTCTTAAAGCTACTGGGGCTTCCTCTCTTGAAGTCCTAGGGCCAGGCATGTGCCAGCTGGATGGAAGAAGAAGGGAGGTATCAGGGGTGAAGCCAGCCCCGGGGACATTGGGCAGAATCATCACTGCCAACCAAGATACTGAGTTTTCCAGAGTTCCAAGGCATGTCGTTCCTTGTTGGTTGACTTTCTATCAATTCCTCCCAAATTTTTTAAGAACTCAGGGTGAGCCATTTGAAATCGCTGACATGTGAATTTTTATTTTGTTTTCATTTATTTGAGACAGGGTCTTGCTATGTAGTCCAGGCTGGCTTCAAACTCACAAGCGATCCTCCTGTCTCAGCCTCTGAGTGCTGAGATTACAGGCATGCACCACCACACCCGGCTATGATGTTTGGATGTTTTTAACTTATAAAAGCAGCAAGTTTTTATATAGTTCAGTCAAACATACATACGGCTGTGTAACGGGTCACATACTCAGCTCATTGGCACGATGCATTATTAATAACTATTCTCCAGAGGTTCAGAGAGGCTGAGTTTTTACCTAAGGTTGAAGAGCTGCCTTGCTTCAGAGACACTGCTCAGAAACTCCAAGCAGCATCCGTGTCTCCTTCCACACTGATGCCATCTGTAAAGAGCCTTTCAAACTTGACTTCAGACCTGTCAGACCCAGTGCTTGTCTCTCAATGTCTCCAGAGCCCAGGCCATGTTCTGCTCATCCATGACTTTCCATGGAGCACCCAGCTCGTTCATAGAGCGTCTGACTGAAGTTATTCTGAGGATAGACTGGTACAGCCAGACCTGGTGGTGCACATCTGTAACTCCAGCCCTCAGGAGGCTGAGGCAGGAGGATCACTGTGAGTTCAAGACCAGCCAGCCTGGGCTACATAGTGAGTTCAAGGCCAACCTGGACTATGTGGTGAGACAAAGGAAAGCTGAATCTTTTGTACTTAGTTCACCAATTCAAATGTCAAATTGCTCCCAGAAACACCCTCCCCAGACACATTGGAAAATCAAGTTCTATCAGCAATCAGGGCTTCCTTCAGCCGATCAAATAGACACACAGGATTAACTTAGTGCAGGGGTAAAAGCTCGAGTGCAGGGAAGGGGATGATGCTGAGGGCAGATACCATCCAGCTTGTAATGCCTTGGCTTAATGAGTTTTCTGTATTTATTTAAGTTTTTTTCTTGTATCAGGGACTGAACTCAGGACATTGCACTTTTGAGGCAGGCACGATGCCACTGAGCTAAATCCCCAGCCCTGGCTTAATGATTTTTTGACTTTCCAGGGGGCCAAAGCACACCCACACAGCCATTCTGATCTTCCACTCCAGTACAGCATTCAGAAATGATGGGCTGAGCTCAAACTTACAATCCTCCTGCCTCAGCCTTCCTAATAGCTTGATTTACAGACAGGCACTGCCACACCCAGTTTATAACAGTCCTTTTTGCTTTTTCCATTCCCCAATCCTCCTCTATCCCTCTTCCTCTGTTAACCACTCTTTCACTCTATACTTCTGTGACATCAGCTTCAAGGAAAGCTAAAGAAATGTTTGGCTTTGGCTGAGGCAGAGTGCTGGAAGTCATGCAGCAAACACGCTGATAAGACAGAAATACGGTACAGAAGGGACAAAAGCTTCCCACAGGATGCCAGGGCCAAGCCAGGTTCTGGCCAAAAGTTGTAAGAGCAAATCTGTGTGTGGGACGGGCTTCAGTGTGGCCAGAGCCAGGATCCTTAGGAAAGCCATGTTGGCCAGGTAGCACTTTACCTCAGCTCCTCTGTTCTGATTAGGGTCCTTGGCAGACACAGGGAGGGCGGAGTATTTGCTGAGGTTGGCTCCATCTTCGGCAGCCCTGCTTTGGGGCAGAGGTTAGAAATGAAAACTATGCAAACTTGTCTCCGAGAGGAAGGCAAACAGAAAATCCATCCCCAAACAGGGGTGGGGCAACTTCTATGGCCAGACCGGTGAATATTCTCCCAAAGTTCTGTCCTGTCCCCTCCCAACCAGAATAAATATTCAAGTGCACATTTTTTGTCTAAATATGTTCTCATTTGAAGGAAAGCTAACAGCATGGATTTTACATTGTTGGTGGGTGTATTTGGTTACGTTCCTCTAAACAGTATTGAACTTGGTGGGCATGTACATTAGGAGTCTTAGTGGCTATCTTAGTCATGTTCTCACCGCTGAGACACAACACTTGATGCCCACAACTTACAGAAGTTTATTTTGGCTCATTTTGTAGTCCATAGCCAGCTGGCTCCGAGCATGGTGAAAGGGTCTGGCAGAGGGCAGTGGCTCACATCATGGCGACCAAGAAGCAGCGGGGAGAAGGGAGGAGTCAGGAAGGAAGAAGAACCCACCAGGCCTCGCCCCCATGGCCACCTCCCCGGCCCAGGCCCCACCCCTAGCACCCTGCTAGAAGTAATCCACCATGGTCTAATCCACTTCCAAAAGCCCCACCAACGAGCACCTGTTGGGGGAATATCTAGCTATAAACCATAACAGCCACTATGGGAAACAGTATGGAAGTTACCCAAAATGCTGAAAATAGTCCCACTGTGCGATCCAGCAGTCCCACTATGACATGTACACCCAAAGAAACGAAGTTAACATATCCCAGAGACACCTGCCATCCCATGTTCATTGATTGTAGAACCAGTCCTAAGAGTTAAAAATGGAATCAGTCCACTGATGGACGGATAAAGAAAATGTGGGACACAACACAGTGGAATTATTCAACCCTGAAAAGGACGAAATCCCTGTCACTTGCAACGATGTGGGTGGAACTGGAGATCCCTGTGTTGAGTGAAACTGGCCAGGCTCAGGAAAGTGAGTGCAGCCCTGCGTGACCTCTCTCCCGTGAGGGGTCTGCACACACATGTGTTACAGAAGCTGAAAGGAGCATGGAGTTGACCGGAAGCTGGGGAGGGAGAGGGGCTGAGCAGGGAGGAGTCAGTTACCGTGGGGCCCAAGCAGGCCTTCTGATGTGCGGTGGGCAGCAGGGGTCTCCCTTCCTCTCCCCTTCTCCTCCTCTTCTTCCTCTCGCCCCTCTTCCTTTTTCTTCTCCTCCTCCATCTTCTCCTTCTTGTTCCTCTTCTTCCTCTTCCTCTTCCTCTTTCTCTCCTTCTTCCTATTCTTCTCTTCCTCCATCTTTGCTTTTTCAGTCATTCAAGGGTCACATCTAGAGCCTTGTACATGTTAGGCAAGTGCTCTGCCACTGAGCTACACCCCTGGCTCGGGCCATACATTTCCTTTTTTCTTGGTGCTGGGGACTGAAGTCAGGGCCTTTGCACTAGGCTACTTCCCCAGCCTTTTTAATTTTATTTTTGAGACAGGGTCTTTCTAAGTTGCCCAGGCTGGGATAAAACTTTCAATCCTCCTGCCTCAGCTTCCCAGAGTGCTGGGATTACAGGTATGTGCCACCATCCATGTAACTACTTCCCAGATGATGATGTAGAATATTCCTAGCACGTGTTCCCTGCATCAGTCCCCAAAGATTGGAAAATGTGTGTTCCTTTTCCCTTAGGTCTCCCCATCTCACTGCTCCTGCTCAGTAGCAAGTAAAGAAGGAAACAAAACCTACCAGTATAGTAAGACAAAACAATGTGTTTATCGCCATAAGAACCCTGAGCGAATCACAAGACAATCCCTTAAAACTAATAGGGAACTGGGCTGAGGGTTTAGCTCAGCCGTGCTATGCCTGCCTTACAAGTGCAAGGTTCTCAGTTCAATCCTCGATCTCCAGGGGGAAAAAAACTAATAGCGGGCCAGGGATTTAGCTCAGTGGTTCCGGTGCCTGCCTCGCAAGTGCACCCTGAGTTTGATCCCCAGTACCAAAACACACAAACAAACAAAAAAACTAATAGGAAACTGGACAAGACTACTAGGTACCCAGAGAATCATGGCTTTCTAAGTGGATCATGTGTAAAAATCCATTTTCTCCAGGTCCATGTGTATGTGTAGACTTCTATCTCAATATATCTCAAGGTTCTAAGGCATATGTGAACTTGGACACAACCTTGTAGAATGGGGCCCATGATACACAGGTGGTACTGAAGAATAGAACCTAACAGGGAGATTTATCCTAGGCAATGAAAACCCCGAAGGCTTTGCATGGGCCACTGATGAGAGCAGGTAGGAATCTAAGGACTCAGCCCCATGCTGCTGAGATGTCACAATACCGAAGTAAAACAGGGCCGAGAGCAGCAGAATCATCCTCAGATTATGCTTTTGTAAAGTTTTATGAGAAAGTTTGTTTATTGATTAAAGACAGGAGCCATCATGTGTGCAGATGTGAAAATACATGAAAATATCAGGCATATATATTTTTGTGACTCCATATGCTTTATATAGAAGTATTATATATTCAAAGCAGAATTATACTTGCTAATAATTACCAATTTTGATTTTGCATCAGAATTTTTTTTTTTTTGGTACCGGGGATCAAACTTGGGTCCTTGCGCTTGCGCAGCAGGCAGCGAAACCACTGAGCTAAATTCCCAGCCCTTGCATCAGAATTTTTGAAACACTTCCCAACAAACATATTGAGACCATAGAAAGACCACAGGTGTCTAGATAAGAACAATTTGGGGGTGAGAAATCAGTCGACTAGGAACAGGGTACATTTAAGTTCCGAAGTCTTAAAAATTGAAACAATTTATAAAATTCTCTATTTTTATTTTTTGAGACAAGGTCTCTCTCTGTAGTCCAAGCTGGCCTTGAACTCACTATGTAGCCCAGGATGACCAAAAACTCATGGCGATCCTCCTGCCTCAGCCTCCCGAGTGCTGGGATTGTAGGCGTGTGTCACCACCATGCCTGGCAAAAATTCCCTTTCTAAAAGTGCACTGATTCTGATACTTTTTTCCCTTTTCTGGCACCAGGAATTGAAGCTAGGGCCTTGCGCTTGCTAGGCAGGCATTGTACCACTGAGCTACATCCCTGGCCCTATAATTTTTTTAATGTAGAGCTAGGGATGATCCTAGACCTTGTGCAAATGCTCCTCATCCCCACACCTGGCTGGACTTTCAGTACTTGTTTTTGCGCTATTAGGAATTAAACCAGGGTCTTGGCATGAGCTACATATTCACAGCCCTTTTTAAATTTTGAGACACGGTCTTATTAAGTCACTAAGTTGCCCAGGCTGGGCTCCAATTTGCCATCCTCCTGCCTCAGCCCCCAGAGTGCTGGGAACACAGGCAGCAGAACCATGCCCAGTACATTTAAAAAATCTAAAGCAGGAGCTGGGAAGAGTGAGTCTCAGCAACTGAGTTCCTGTCTAGTTTGTGTGAGGCCCTGGGTTCGATCCTTGGCACTGCATTAAAGACAAACAAACCTTAAAGCAAATATTTCTCTTAATTCCCTTCTCCCCACCAAAAACTTAGGAAAATGGGTAACGGGTATGTGGTGACAACGTGCTTTGGTCACTGGCTGTATCAGGATGGAAACAAGCAGCTCTACACAATCTGTACACTTATGGAGGTTTTCTGTGGACAGGTACTTGTCTTGGAATGTTTAAAGACCTTTCCTGGCCCAGAATAATCAGTCGCACTCATTAGAGAACAATAGGAAACACAGAAAAATTTGAAAAACAAAAACACCTATAATCTTATCATATAGATGTATACACTGACTGGTAATTTTTTGGTGTGTTTATCTCCTGTCTTTTTTTCCCCTAACAATAGAAACACACACACACACACACACACACACACACACACACACACACACACACACACTCACGGTGGTTAAGTTGATTACAGAATTTGAGATACTGTCTTTTAATTGAACTAATGTATTCCTTTCCCTTTACATGGTTCATATTTATTTACTCATTTCTGAGACAGGATCTGTGTGGCCCCAGCTGGCTTCACATTCTGGGGCTCATAAGATTTTTCCAATCAGCCTCCCAAGTAGCTGGGACCACAGGCATGTGCCACTGCATCTGGCTTCAATGTATATATTTGAGTTGCCAAAAAGACCTTTATTAATGCTATTCATAATTTGATGACTTTTGAAATTTTGTTTTGTATATTTATATTTAGTTATGACATATGAAACTGTAAAAGTGGTGGGGTTTTTTGGGGGGTTTTTTGGTACTGGGGATCGAACTTGGGTCCTTACACTTGCAAGGTAGGCGGTGGAACCACTGAGCTAAATCCCTGGCCCTGTAAAAGTGTTTTTTAAAAAATTTTTTGAGACAGGATTTCACTATGCAGTTCAGACTGTCCTTGAATTCACTATGTAGCCCAGGCTGGCCTCAAACTCGCAGCAATCCTCCTGCCTCAGCCTCCCAAGTATTGGGATTACAGACGTGTGCCACACTCCCTGGCTACAAGTTTAAACATATATCTCATCTTTGGTAACAAATGCCTCTGAGCTTGCAATCCAGCTGGCACCTGACCTCTTTATGTTTCCAGACCTCTCAGAGGCTGGAAAGAGCAGGCAAGTCCCACCCTGTACTCGGCCAGACTGGCTCTCCGGCCACCTTATCGAGACCCACCTGCAGGGGACGGCGTCTGTACTTGGTCACACTCAGATCATCAAAGGTCCCTCGTGATGTTCGCGTGCTGAACTCCTAAGAGCTGAAGCAGAGTTTACGGATTTGTGATCCCTCCTCTTCCGCTCTCGGTGTATAAAACCGGTGTTGTACCTGGGGCCCCCAAGGAGTGCTCCACTCCCAGGCTTTTATACCTTTCCCTCTCAGGATCAACAGAGATGTCATGGGAATATCCGGTGGGCAGAATGGCGTGATATGGTGGTAGGATGACTGTCCTATCACAGCAGGGTGACCTTTGCTTCCTCTAGGAAGCGCGTGGGGGTGCTGGCCAGGGCTCCCAGTTCTCCTTGCAGACATGGCCAAGGAGATGCTGCAGGGTGACATGCAGGATGGAAAAACTGGCTTTCTGTGTGCAGAAGATCGAAGCTGGACCTGCATCTCTCGCCACGCACCATGCTGTGGCTCACGCATGGCTGTGTGCACACAGAGCACTGGGGAGCCATCCAGTGCTCTCAGTGGTGCATCTCAGGCTGAAGGTGAGGGCGGGAGGCATGCTTTCCCTGTGACAGGTTTGGGCCTAATTTATACACTGTATAATAAGCCTTCATCATGCATAGGGGCTGCTGTGGGTTCCTGGGGATTAAGACTGCTCTTACCATCTAAGCCACCTAGTCTGCTTTGTTAGGCAGCCTGGCTGACAGATACACGCTGAGCAAGGACGCAGAGCACTGTGCGGCTCGGCATGAGGGGTCATCACAGGGGTGGCTCATGTGACAGAGGAGCTGTAGAGACGACCACAGGAGCTGTGGCTCTGCATCTGAGTGGGTGCGCTCGGTGGGGAGAAGCAGAGCTGATTTTACAGGGAAAGCATTCAATTTTCCCCACTTAATATGACATTGGCCACTGGTTTGTCATAAATGGCTTTCAGCAGATGTAGGTAAGGTTCTTCTATGCCTAGTTTCTTTGGGCTTTTATTGTGAATGGGTGTTGGAGTTTGTTAAAAGTTACTTCTGCATCTATCGCGATGACCATGTGGGTTTTTGTCCTTGTTTCTGTTTATGTGAGGTATGGCATTCGTTGATTTGCATATGTCCAGCCATCCTTGCAAACCTGGGATGAAACCTACTTGTTCATGATGTATGATCCTTTTGATGATCTGTTGCATGCTGTTTGCCAGCACCTGGTTGAAGAATTTTGCATCTATGTTCGTTAAAGAAATGGGCCTGTAGTTTTCTTCTTTAGTTGGGTCTTTGTTGGGTTTTGGAATCAGAGTGATGCTGGCTTTGAGAAACAAGTTTGGAAGCACTGTTTCCCTTTCAATTTCATTAAAGAGCTTGAGGAGTACTGGTGATTCAATGCCCTTAAAGGGTTCATGGAATTCAGCAGTGAATCCATCAGGTCCTGAGCTTTTTTGTTAGCAGGTTTATTATAACTTCCTTGACAAAATTGCTTGTTATTGGGTTGTTAAAAAAAATTTTTTTTTTTTTTTTGGATACTGGGGATTGAACTCAGGACCTTACCCTTTCGAGGCAGGCGCCAGAATCACTGAGCTAAATCCCTGGCCCTCAAAATTTTTATTGAACATAAAAATCGGGACATATGGTAAATGTGTTGGGATATGTGGTAAATATCATCTTGATGTTGAAATCAAGGCAGAAGGGCATGGCAAAGGAAGCTGTTCACCTTATGGTGCCCAGGAAGCAAAAAGAAAGACAAGAAAAGGCCGGGTCCCACTATTCCTTTCAGGGCCACACCCACAATGACCTAACTTCCTCCTCCAGGCTCCACCTCTTAAAGGTTCTGCCACCTCCCAGTGGCACACAGGCTGGCGTCCGTGTTGGAGCCTTTAACACAGGCAGAGCCTTTCATATGCAAACTCAACCAGGGATGACTCCATTTCTTGCTTATCCAGCAAGGGTAAAGCCTGCTGTTTGTTTTGGATGGGGAAACAAAGATATTTTCTTTTCCTAGGAAGACACCAAGGCTTCTTATTAATCACTCAAGAGAACCTCTGGGCAGATCATAAGTAATGAAAAGAAAACCCAATGCACATTCCCACACCTCAGTTATCCTGGAGTCACTGTCTCCAGAGTTTGTTAACGCCTCCGAGTCCCTGAGAATGAAGGGTCAGCGTTGGATGGTGGCAAGCCCCCCGGGCCTAACACACTTGGATGAAAGACCAGGGCCAGGAGGTTGTGGTGAAGAGCAGACGTCCCGTCCCGACCCCTCCTGGCCTCACACTTCCTACACCACTTGGCTACCTGGTGGACGGGGTGGTGGTTTAGATGGGGCGCCTCCCCAGACCGTCCGCCAGGGGAGTCTTCCACTCAGATACTCCCCAGCTCTGTATCTGACTGTACTCTTTGCCCCTTGCTTCCCCTTTCCCTTTCCAGGGTCTCAGAAAGAAAACTTGAAAGCAATTACCAAGTAATGAGCTACTTGGAGATGCCTAAGTCCCTCAGAAAAGTGTATTACTCTAGTTTTGTAACAGGAGCCTCTGATGGCTTGGGAATAATGAGCCCATCTTACAAAATACACTGTGCCATGACCCCCATCACCTTGGGCTCACCCTAACTTGCTGGGTAATTTTGGTTCACATTTTTTTTTTTTTGAGACAGGGTCTCACTGTGTAGTTTAGACTGGCCTTGAACTCACAGCCATTCTCCTGCCTCAGCCTCCTGAGTTCTGGGATCACATGCATGTACCACCATGCCTAGCTTCTGGTTCACTTTTTGAATTTTAAAAATATTAGACAGTAATTATACCATGGACATAAAAAGAAACAAAATAAAAGGACATAAAGGACATAAAAGAATAAAACAGGACATAAAAGAGTCAAGAGTAAAATTACCTGTAGAATTAATTCAAGTGTAATGTAAAGTTTTGTTTCTTGTACCAATTTTTATGCACATTTGTTTAAAAATATGAAATCATGCTGTAATACTATCTCATAACCCCTTTCATCCATAACGTAATATGATATTAATTCTTGCTATGTCAATGAATATGTTTTCTCAGCATCGGTTTGAATGATGACTATGTTCTGGCCAGATGTGGTGCCACATGCCTGTAAATCTCAGCACTCAGGAGGCTGATGCAGGAGGATCACGAGTTCAAGGGCAGCCTAGGCACCTTAGTGAGAACCTGTTCCAAAAAAAAAAAAAAAAAAGACTGTATACTATGCCATTAGGTGGAGACTACTTATTTATGGTGGTACAGGGGAATTGAACCCAGGACCTTTCCACTGAGCTACATCCTCAGCCTCCTCCATCTTTTTTTTTTGTTTTGAGACAGGGTCTCACTAAGTTGCTAAGTTACCCAAATTGGGCTCAAATTTGCCACCATCCTGTCTCAGCCTCCCAGAGTACTAGGATTGCAGGTGTGTACCAACATACCCAGCAGGAGACTCTGTATTTAACTATGTCCCCCAGTGGTTGCATAATTATACCACTCTCAAGTGTTCATTATTATAAACAATACTTTTCATTTCATCATCAGTGAAGTAGATATTAGAGAGTTTGCCAAATGCCCACATACACTCTACCAAGAGATGCCAAAACATTTATGGAATTCTTAAATGCAGCATCATGTCTTGGATTGAATCCTGGAATAGAAAAGGGACATTATTTGAAAAAAAATGGTAAAACGCAAATGAGCTGTGTAGTTTAGGGACTAGTCTTGTACATATGTGCCTGTCATAGTAGCCAGGAATATCCCATGGTTCTGTGTGACACTAACATCAGCAGAAGCTGGGTGTGAGGGAGGGGGAGCTCCCATCAACCCTTGCAACTTTCCCATCGATCTGAATTATTTCTGAACTACAGAGTGTTACCAGAAATGATTATGAAGTCTGATCATTTATTTTGAAATTTGAAATTCCTTAAGCTTCAATCAGGAGCCACCAGAGACTACAAGTCCAGGTTCTTTCCTTGGTTTTTTGAGATGGTGTCTCACTGTGTAGCCCAGCCTGGCCTTGAACTCAGAGCTTCTCATACCTCAGCCTCCCAAGTGCTGGGATTATAAACATATGCCACCATGCCCAGCAAGTCCAGGTTCTTTTTCTTTTCTTTTCTTTTTTCTTTTTTTGGTACCGGGGATCGAACTCGGGTCCTTGCGCTTGTGCAGCAGGCAATGAAAGCACTGAGCTAAATCCCCGGCTCAAGTCCAGGTTCAGCTTGTGCTGATCCACACAGCATTGGGCTGCAACTCTGTTGTAAGAGTCATTTAATAAGTAATATTATTAATAGTGATGACCGCCAGGCCTGGTCTCTTCAGGGCACAGGAAGCACTGATACAAAGTATCGCTGCTCCCAATGAGACCCAAGCTGGAGATGTCTTTGTCTCTGTTTTGTAGGTGAGAAGTTAAGTAAGCAGCCAGATCCCAGTCTCTGAACCTTCACTCTTTATCTATGGTAGATTACACTGACTATGAATCTTCACTGGAAATTATTTCCAAAAATGGTAAGGCTGATTTGTCACTAAAGCCTTTGGAGCTTGAGAAAATTCTCCTACAGCAAATCACACCGCATGTAAAAGCTCACTGGTATTTCTTTTTTTTTTGGTACTGGGGATTGAACTCCAGTCCTTGCACTTGCAAGGCAGGTGGTGAAACTACTGAGCTAAATCCCCGGCCCTCACTGGTATTTTCTTAAAGAGCATGAATTAACACCATTGGAAGTAATATGCATATTCTTAAGACACAGATAATTTATATAAATCTTTCTCTTTTTTTCCTAGTCTGGCAGATTGCACCCAACACCTCTCTCCTAAGCTCCACCTTCAGCCCCTTTTCACTGTCTATTTTGAGGCAAGGTCACACTAAGTAGCTCAGCTGCCCAGGTTGGATTGCAACTTGTGACCCTCCTGCGTCAGCCTCCCAGATTGCCAGGGTGACACCAGTGGCCCTGACTGAGCAGAACTACGAGGCTTTCAGGGATGCAAATAAGGACAATGTGAACTCCTTGAGTTTACTTCTGAGCCGGGGTCCTTCCTGCCACCTGGGCTTCGACACCTGTTCTGCATTCTGTCAGGTCACTAGGTCCAGGTTATATTCAAGGGGTGCAGGTTAACCGGGCTGGGTTCCAGGGGACCAGGGGAGCCACTCAGAGACTATGTAGCATAATATCACCCTCTGGTTTGTCTGTAAGAGGAAAATGCCAGCTCCCTCCATCATAGAAAATAAAGCCACAGACAGACTTTGGAATAACTCAAGCAAGAATGGCATGCCAATCTTTTTTTTGTTCCCCTTTTTATTTTTTGGTTGTTTGAGACAGGGTCTCACTATGCAGTTCAGGCTGGCCTCAAATTTGTAGAGATCCTCCTGCCTCAGCCGCCCTGGGATGACAGGTGTGCACCACCACACCTAGCTCTTTGTCTAATTGTATGCTTCTATTTCCTTCCCTCCCATTTCGCCTTTTTCTCTCCTGATTTAGAATGTGGAAGAAGAATAAACATGGGAGAAAATGAACCTCATGCACACTTAAGGACATGCAAATCCTAAATCCAGTGAGATTACTTCTTATACATTAAATTGGCCAAGGAGATGCCCATGGATTATTTTTAAATGTTGGCAAGGAGCTGGTGAATGTAAAACTGGAAAGCAATTTGGCAGATCTGACCAATGCCAACAACCCACTTTATTACCCAGCAATTCCTAGGAATTTCTCCTGCAACAGTGCGCACAGAAATATGCAAAGGTGCATGTAAGAAAGTGTTCATCAAAACAGTGTTTACATCATAGGAGTTAGACTGGAAGCTGGACAGCTGTCTCAGTGGCAGGAGAGAGAATGGCGTCCCCCTGAACTCTATCCAAAGCCATGACAGTGAGCATCAGGCCCACTTTGACCTCTTCCCCTCTCTCTGTTAAACTCCCTGAATATTTTCACTTTTCTAAGCCTAAGTGAAATGTGTTGATTTTTCAAGCAATTGCTAAAGTTTCACTTTTAGGGGATTCGTATTCTATACTCAGGGCCTTTCCTTGATGGCCGAGTGTTTCCGCTTGGGTCCCAGAAGCAGACCCAGTAGGAGGTTGAGTGGGAGCTAGTGTATGTGGAAGGCAAGCCGAGCAAGTATGGGGGTGGGGTGGCAGAGTGAGCCAGGGTGGGTACGGTGTCGTGGTGATTCAAGACAAAGCCACCAGCAGGTGTGGGATGGTGACTGCCAGGGGGACACGGGTAGGGCCCT
Organism: Heterocephalus glaber; assembly: GCF_053883595.1. Classification (NCBI taxonomy): domain Eukaryota; kingdom Metazoa; phylum Chordata; class Mammalia; order Rodentia; family Bathyergidae; genus Heterocephalus; species Heterocephalus glaber. The sequence continues at coordinate 18,041,055 of NW_028258412.1, forward strand.
TGCACTGTTGGCCAGAGCCCAAGACAGATGTGGTCCCTGCCCTCAGGGGCGGACATTCCCCTGGGACATGGACAAAATTAAGGAACAACAGAAAAATCTCGTACTGAAGGAGAGATACCAGTGTTAGGTAACAGAACAAAGGAAGAGATGGCTCACTCTCCAAATGTAGAAATTCTGAAAAACAATGAGAAACTGAAATACTTAACACACAACAAAGCTCAAACATGAGAAGGAGAAACTTTCAGGAGGCTAAAATATAAGAGCTGGCAAAGAGGAGACAGGAAGTGGGAGCTAACAATGGAAGTGGCAAGTGGCAACCAGAGTACACTTTTGGCAGGAATGTGAATTGGTGCTGCCTGTACAGAAAACAGTGGAGAAGTTCTCCAGAAAATTAAAAATAGAACTGCCCTCTGGCCCAGTGATGCCTTTGCTGGGTGCACACCCAGAGGAAATGGAATCAGTCCCCTAAGAGTTGTGTGCACTTCCTAATTCACTGCAGCATCATTCGCAGTAGCCAAGCATGGAAAGAGCCCAGGTGTCCTTTGGCAGATGAAGGGGTAGGAGGATCAGGGACACAGGTACATCAAGAGAGATCGGCCTCACAGAAGTGATCCTGCCATTTGCTACCACACGGACGAATTCGCAGGGTGTCACACTCAGTGCCGTAAATGTGACACAGGAAGACAAACTCGATAGGACCCCACTTACATTGGAATCTGAAAATGTCAAATGCATTGAGGCAGAGAGGACAATGGCCATTACTAGGGACTGGAGGACAGGGGAGATGAGGAGAGGTTGGCCATGGGGTACAGACTGCAGTTAGAATATGAAAAAGCTCCTGAGACCTAACGCACAGCATGGTGACCATTGTTAATAAAAATTTATTGTGTACTTGAAATTTGCTGAAAGGGTAGATCTTAAATATTCATAACACACACATAGGAAGGTAATAATGTGAAGAGATGGACATGTTAATTTGCTTGATTGTAGTAATCATTGTACTATAGATATTAAAACATCACACTGTGCAACTTAAAAGTTATACAACTTTTATATAAAAATAAAGAAAACTGGGTCAAGGTATAAGGAGAAAGAAAGAGAAGGGTGGAAAGGAAAGAAAAAGAAAGAAGGAAGGAAGGAAGGAAAGAAAGAAAGAAAGAAAAAAGGAAAGGAGGAAAGGAGGGAAGGAAGGACATGAAGGAAAAGGAGAAGGAAAGAAGGAAGGGAAAATGAAAGAAAAAGAAAAATCAAAATCAAGTGAAAGATGGGGACTGGGCTTTGTGCCCAAGAAGGAATGAGATTCAAGGTCACGCCAAAGGGCACAACAGAGGCTGGGACTGAGCTCAGGTTAGGAGCCAGGGGGGACTGTGCTGGGCTTCACAGCACATTGGAAAACTAACCCTGTCAGCAGAGGACACAGCCTATTCTAGAACGTTCATCTGGGCTGCTTGGAGAAGCAGAGATGATTGGGAGAAGGTGGAAGGTCAAGCGGTTGTCACATGGGGTGTCAGGTCAGGACTCGCACAACCCACTCATGGAGAAGCAGTGAACCCAAAGCTGACAGAGAACAAGTCTGTGGACTGAGGGCCAAATTCATACCCGAAGAATTACAGTGAAGAAGAATGACATTCAGCACAATTTCAAGATAAATATGTTGCAAATATCTGAAGAGTAGAGAAAGATGAGATGTGTGGGAGATCCCTATACAAACCAAGCGTTTGCATGGCTGGGTTTGAAAATGAGCCAGGCAGACCTTCTATGGGTGAACACAAGGGTGGGGTGGTCAGCAGACAGACAGATGCCATTGAAAGCCCTGAGACCACATGGCATTGCCCGAGAGACACATCACTGAGGCAGACGGAGAAGAGGTGGAGCTCAAGTCAGGGACTCAAATTTAAGGAGTCAGGGACAGAGGAGGAGCAGTGGAGGAGACTGAGAAGGAGCAGACGTGAGGAAGAGGAGAGCCACAGGCCGTGTCTCGAGTCTGTGAAGCAGAGGAGATTCCCTTGGAAGAGAAGCGAGGATCTGTTGTGAATGCCGCTGATGGGCAAGGAGAGAGCCTTGAGTAGAACTTGGCCAGAGGGTGGGAGAATTTTATGCACTGAAGACAGATGTCATCTCAGGTATTTCACCTCCAGGTATGAAGCAAAGAATCAGGGAGGTAGCTGGTGAAGGACCTGTGTTCAGAGCAAGGCAGGAGATTAGGGCATGGCAAACCCGCTGGGCAAGTGGGCGTGACCTGTCAATCAGAGAGGTCCAGGACTCAAAGGGAGAGCACCCTCCACACCTTGCACTTGGTACTATTTGAAGGATGCTGACTTCAGTTCTTCTGGCACAAGATCAAGCAGGGTTTTGACAGGATGGCTTAGGTCAGGGTCAGAATGGGGGATACAAGAGACAGCAGCTATTGACCTTGTGTGCACTACATGCTTTCTTTCTTAGTGGCCCTCTCTGCACTCTGCAGAGCATATTCTTTTCCTCCCTTTAATACCTCTCATACCTCTCATCGATGTCAAATTTTGCAACCTTTTCCACTTGTCTTTGTTCAGGACGACAAGAACCTAGGAAGGCCGGAACCCAACAGCAAAAGCAAGGCTTGCACTGCTCTCAAAGGGAAGCAGTGAGCACGTGTCCTGTCAGAAATGATCCAGAGGACAGAGGAACTGATGGCAGGCAGGGGAAGCGGAAGGGTCATTGCCCTAGGGTCCTCCCCAGCCTGAGCATAAACACAAAGTTTCCTGTGTCCGTGTCTTCCTGTGACCTGGCCCAAGGGCGTGAAGTGTCCACTCGCGAAGCAGCTGCAGACTCTGGGAAACACGCTCAGTCTGGCATCTGACAGGCACAGCGCTGGCGCAGGGTTGGGAATGCTGGATTCCAGCCTGGTCCTGCCCCTGATCTCGGGGATCTTGGCCATCACTTCCCCTCTCCGGTGTGTTGAACACCTAGTGCCTCAAAGCAGCCATCTCAGTTCTGCAGGACCGGAATTCTGGACGAGCTTCCCTGGCTGCTTCTTGCTCGTGAGATACATGGCTGTGCCACGGGGTGGTGGGTGCCCCAAGTGTCTTTGGCACACGGTTGGCAAGGGCTCAGCTGGGCTGCTGATCAGAGAGTCTACGTGTGGTCCAGTCAGTGCAGCAAACCAGGGAAGCTGGGCTTTCTCCAGGCTGGCTCAGGGTCCAAGCAAGAAAGTCCAGCAAGTAAGGTGGCAACTTGGAGCACCAGGTGATGCGGGGGGGTAACTGCTGCTACATCCCATAGCTCTTCAGAGACTCACCCAAGTCAGGCCCGACATAGGCCCCATCTCCACAAGGGGCATTTAATAAAAATCTCCACAGTGCCAGGCATGGTGGTGCATGCCAGTAATCCCAGCTACAAAGGAGGCTGAGACAGGAGGATCTCAAGTTTCGAGCCCAGCCCATGCAACTTAGTGAGGTGCTGTCTCCAAATTTAAAACTTTAGAAAAGGCTGTGGATGTAGATCAGCACTCTCTGGGTTCAGTCCCTGGTACCAAAAATAAAATCTTTACGGAGCATCAATTTTCCTACCTGAAAAATTAAAGACCTAGATAAGCTGAGTGATTATGAAAAATATTATTAGACAAGAGGAAGGGAATTTGGGGGGGAAAGGGAGGGAAGGCAAAGAGAGAGCAATAGGAGGGATAGATATGATCAGATGTTATAAGCATGCATGAAAATGTCACAGTGTAACCTAATATTCTATATGATTAATATGTACTAGTTAAAAAACAGATTCAACTAGCCGTTTTGTTTTGTTTTTAATTATTTTGAGACAGGTCTCACTAAGCTGCCCAGGCTAGCCTTGAACTTGAGACCCTCCTGCCTCAGCTTCCAGAGTAGCTGGGACTCTAGGTGTGCACCACCATTCCTGGCTTCAGAATTCTTTAAGATCCTGCTGCCCAGATGAAACCTCATTTTCTCAGTCTCTCCGGGATGGACGTTGGGGCCTGCATGTCATCCTCAAAGGCAAACGGAAGTCTTGTAAACGGAAGGAGAGAAGGTGACGCCAGACTCAGCTGCCCCGGTGACCCTAGCAGGATGGACGCACAGGGCTTCAGCCTCCACGCGTTCGCCCGCGGCTGCACGATTAAACCCTTCCACGGTGATGCTTGCAAACCAGAACCTGCATGCAAGAGCCCCCCCAGGCCAGAGACCTCGGCCTCTGGACCACACAGTGGGCACAGAAACACCTTGCCCTGGGATGGAAAATTAATCAGTGAAGAAATCCCTGCGGACCAAGGTCTCCGGGGCGCCCCCTACCGAGAGTACCTGGCAACTGACGTGAGAAATGTGCGTTTTCCCGCGTGATCCTCCCAATAGTCCCTACCACCATTACCCTATTTTACAGACGGGCAAGCTTAGCGTAGAGACAAAAGCTCGCTACCTCGTGCTTGATTTTTTCTTTCCTATGCAGCTTTAATGTGCTTATAGCTATGTGTTCACTTGCTTTATGCTATTTGATATTTCTTTTTCTTGAATGTCAGAGGAGACTTCTTCCCAGCCACTTTGAGGAGTCTCAGAGGAGTCAATACTGCCTCAGGCTGACAGACTCAAAATAAGCACTTGTTTAGAAATTGAATTTCCACTGTATTGTTTTCCAGATCTGCTAACAAGTTGTGACTTTGGCCGAGTAAGGCTTCACACTCCCTTCCAGTTCACCAGCAGCACAACCATTCACAAACAAACCTTTTGTTTTTTGTTTTGTTTTGTTTTTGAGACAAGGGTTTTGCTACGTAGTTGAGGCTAGTCTTGACCTTGAGATCCTCCTGGCTCAGCCTCCCAAGCGCTGGAACTACTGTGGGTGCCACCACATCCTGCTTTTTGCAAATAAATCTGGTGCCATCTATAGAATTTTTTTTTTTTGGTACCAGGGATCGAACTCGGGACCTTGATCTTGGGAAGCAGGAGGTGGCACCACTGAGCTAGATCCCTGGCTCCTATGGAAACTTCTTAATGGAATTTTTCAATCTAGTTGCCAGAGATGATGATACGGGCATTTCCCCAACACTAGAATAATGTTTAAACAGAAGGACTGATTTAAGAGGGTAGAATATCTGATTTCTTTAAAAAAAAAAACAACTTTCTAAACTGTTGAAAGGCTTTTAAAATCCTGGATCCATATATTTCAAAACATATAGGCCAGGGCCTTATGCAGAATGAGCAGCTTCCACCCAGGTTTTGTGTGAAATACCAGGAATATCATTCAAGCTCCTTAGGCTCAGGGTCCCCACCTTCTAGCAAAGGACAATGGCCTTAACATGTCGTTTTATTCCCACTCCTTCCTTTGGCTAAACCATAATTTATCAAATTCTGTATTTTTGGACCCTTAAGTGGCTTGTGCATTTTCCCCATGATTATGAAGAATCCTGAAAGAAATACTTTGCTTCTCAATCTTTCTCACACAATCATCATGAAGAAAAAACATTAATTTTGTCAAGTGAAAATGGCACTAGGAAAGATTCTGTCATGAGGGTGTTGCTCTTGAGGATAGTTCAGGGGAACCATGCAGGCAAAGAATGTCTGCTCTAGAAGCTACAAATGTTTTCTATAAAAAAAAAATTATAATTGGCCATTTTCAAAAATTGTAGCCAGGCGAGCGTCACCACACCTGTGGGAAGCTGAGGTAGGAGGATCACCGTGAGTACGAGGCCAGACTAAGCTACATAGTGAGCTCAAGGCCAGCCTAAACTACATAGCGAGACCCTGTCTAAATAGCAACAACACAGTGTAGCTCAGTCTCAAACTCACTTGCTTCCACGCGAGGACCCAGTAGCAACACCCCAGGTGAACATAACACTGTAGAAACTCTGGGTCCAGTTGATGGGAGAAAAATCTTTTTAAAGTCTAGCTAAGCTTTGGCCACTAGAGGGCACTAGCAACACACATTTCCAGCCGGTACCTGCTCCGGGGATCTGGGCTCCGGAACTTGGCTTTTTTTCCTGCCGTAAACACAAAGTTTAGCGCCAGCCTTGGAAGACTCTCCTCTCAGTAGGCCAGAACACTTGACGGAGGGGTTTCTCTTGCCTCCAATTCTGAGAACTTTAGTATTCTGTAAAAAGAAAGTATGGAAGAAATCTAGAGGCACAACTGGGAAAAAGAGTTGGCTCAAAATAACCTTTTTTTTAGTTTGTTGATTACTTTTCCCGTTCTTTTATTTTATCTTTTTTTTTTTTTTTTGGTACCAGGGATCAAACTCCGGAGCTTGCACTTCCAAAGCAGGCAGTGGAACCACTGAGCTAAATCCCCAGCCCCCCATTCTTTTATTTTAAAAATGTGAATTCAATTTATTTTAACTGATACATAAGAACATTAAAATCATAATATTAAAGGGGTACTATATATATGCAAATATGCATTGCATAATGTTTAAGTCAGGTTAAACATATCTAATTCTCAAACATTTATTTGTTTTAGCATATGACTGAACCTAGAGTCTTGTGTATACTGGGTAAGCACTCTATTACTGAGCTATAACCCCCAAGCCTTAGTTTTTAATTTTACTTTGAGACAGGATCTTGCTAAGTTGCCCAGGCTGGTCTCAGAACATTTGATCCTCCTGCCTCAGCCTCCTGAGTAGCTAAGGTCACAAGCATGTGCTGCTATGCCCAGTTTTGTCATTTCATGATGACAGTTCTTTCCCCACTGAATGAACCAGATTCATCACTGGGTGAAGAGCCCCCATTCATTTCTTCTCTCTGTCCCACCAGAGACAACCTTTCTGGTCCCCCAAGTTGAAGGGAATTGGGTAACACCGACAGCTAAACAGGTAGCCTGTGTTGTAGAGTGGAGAATGAATGCTCTGAAATTACTGATGATTCACAGGTAACAGAGATACTGGCAGGGAATGAGCTCATTCTTGGTCTCCCTAAGAGCGACTGCAAATTCCTAGGTTAATACAAGCGCAGGAGTGGGTGGCGAATGGGAATGAGCTGGAGGAGCCCAGTGCTCTCTGAGTCCTGAAAGGCCAGGCTTGCTAATCGCCATCCAATTCACCCAGGAGGGACAGAGACGCATGGGCCCTTCATCCTGCCCCTCAGGCCTTAGCAGCCTCAGTTTCTCACTGACCAGTCTTCAGCTTCCAACCTTGGCTTCAAAGAGAATTCGTCCCCTCAGCAGGCAGAGGGGAGAGGAAGAAATCCATCCGTCACTGCCTCCAAATTGCCCTGAGCTTTTATTCTTAATTGAAAAGGTGCCTGGAATGCTAACGCTTTCCCCCAACCTCATACCCAAAGGGGGAGGGGTCGAAATAAAGGAGTGGGAGCCAGGATTTGGAAAACGAAGGGGCACAGCCTTCGGAGGCCTCCTCTGAGCAGCACCCGGAACAGCCACAGGCAGAAAACCCCTTCTTCGCCCGGCTCCGCCCTGCAGATCCTCCGTCTGCTTTTACTGATCTCCTCGTTTATCCTCCTCCGTCAGCTCCTGCACCTCTGGGGCTGGGTCTCTCTGGCTGTGAGCAAAACACCGGAGCCCGACAGCTTGGGAAGGGTGCAGTGCTGATTCGAAGGCACCATCTTCATAACTTTCCGCCAGGAAGAGGAGAAGGAGAGGAAGAAAATGCTCTGGCAAAGATAAATGACTCTGGTTTTCATTCGGACCCGACATCCATCTTGGCAAAAACTAAAACCAGTTTCAAGGGATTAAAAACGCGGCGTGGAGGTTAGACAGTCACTGCCGCAGAAGCAAGTCCGGGAAGAGATAAGCCCGCTTCTCGGGAGAACGAGATGTTTTGACTGCTAGGGCTTTGATTTTTTTTTTTTCCTTTACATCCCTTTTTTTTCTTAAGAGAAACTTCTGCTCTCCAGCTTCAGTGTTTATCCCTTGCCATTCTTGGATGTTTAAACCAATAACAGATCTTTAATATTGCTCTTGGCTGGAGATTGTGGAAGGAGAAGACAGAGGCTTTCTTCAGAAAACAAGCGCGTGGACTTCAAGTCTCCTGGCAGTGCCTTAGACCCCATTAGTGCACAAAGGGAAACGCACACATTTAATCAGAGGCTCTGCCCGCCCGCCCCCCTGCCCCCTTCGCCTGCTCAGTGTTTTGAATGCACTGAGTGTTATGTCAATGCCGGTTCCTAAGTTTGTGGCTTGTCCGAGGGGTTCAAAGGCACCGTCTGATATTTGGATGTAGTGGGACTCAATGGAATGTCTTGATCGCGTCTCCCAAAAAGGCGCTTGCTCTACCACGAGGCAGCAGGTCAAGGACGGGGTCCAGAGGGATAAAAGCTGCCCAGATTCTTTGGGGGAGCTCTGCTTGCAAGACGGGCTTCACAGCCACCAGGCTGAGGAAGTCATTTCTGGGCTGCTGGCTTCTGTCTGACTCAGCTTAATGCATTTTTGTGATGAAGTCTTCCGAGAGAATTGGTCTTAGAGGCCCAGAACCTGACAGTAAAAATGTATTTGAGAACAAAGTCAGTCCCGAGATCTGGGTGTGGAGAATTCCAACAGAAACATAAACTTCAGTGCACATTCGCCTGGTACTGACACAGCTGACCCGCTGGGACCCTCTTGAGAGTGGAAGAGGAAGGACTGCTAAGAACAACACGGGGAAGTGCTATTACCATTTCCGTGTAGAGTCAAGTAGATGTTTAATTCAGAGCTAAAGATGGGCAGCTGGCAGCCTGCAGTGCACACACAGAATCCAGAGAAATTAACTATTTTGCCCACGGACAGACTCTTCAGACACTTCATAAGTGGTGATGATAACTGTGGTGGAGGAGATGATGTGGTGGTGGTGGATAATGATGATGGCGGTGATAATGCTAGTGATGATCACGACGGCCTTGGCACCGATGGTGATCGTGGTGACCATGGGGATCATGGTGGTGATGATCGCGCTGGCAGGAAGGAGGGAGGCGATGGAGATGTGGAGTGGTGGGGGTGATGACTGTACTGGCGGAATGGTGGTAGTATGGGTAGCCATGACCGTCATGGTGGTAGTCATGGTGATGGTGAAGATGGAGGCCATGATGGCAGTAGGGATGAAGGTGAGGGAGACTGGACCCAACATGCAAGGTCTCCTAGTGCCCGACTGTCCATCCTAACCACCTGCCGTGTGTGGGCGAAGGGTATCGGAGGTCAGAGCTGATGTGTAAGAGTGCACACAGAATGCCACAAGGATGGAGTCAAGTTTCAGTGTTTAACGTGTCAGGTTTACGGTACTTTTTCATGATGAAAATAATAAACACTTACGGAAGCAAATATGAAAAATATATAAAAATAGAGAGGAAAAGCAGCCAATATGTCTGGGAGGTGAGATTTCTGGTTTTTAACACGTATGTTTTGTATGAAGGTTTTACCACATCGTGTTATTTTTACAAACAGGAAACAAAAGAATTTAGTGCATCAATAAAAGTCCTGATGCTAATGCCTTAATCACCTTAGGATGTGTGTATAATTACTCTGATTTGTAGGTGAGAGAACCGAGTCTAAGTAACTTGCTGCAGTATCCCTCAGTGAGTGAGTGGCAGAGCCACGATTGAGCCCAGGTCTCTCTGACTCCGAAGTCACACTGTCGCCCACCATATAACACTGGCAGCTAACGGTGGCCCCTCGACTCAGAGAGACATTGTCCTACAGGAGGACAATTCCAGGTGCTTCATAAAGTGGCCCTCTGGTGGTTTTGGTAGTTCGAGCTTCTCAAAACATCTCCTCTGGAGTTGCCCAGAAGAAGATGAAAGTTGCTTTAGCAGGGTCCTAGGGAACTTGGGATCTCGTCTTCCTAGAATCCCAGGCATTCAAGAACTGGAGCTGCTCTAGGCAGGCCTCTGTCCCAATCCACCCTTAGTGCAGGAGTCCCTGCTTAGGACCCCAGAAAGATGGTGTCCACTGGGTCCTTGAACATGATCTGGATGAGGAACTCTTGGACTCAAAGGCAGCCAGGTATACACTCTAGCTTTTCATATGTCTGCTGCAAGCTGAACCCAAGTTGACTCGCCATGTACTGCAGTTTGGATCTCAAATGGCCCTAAAGGACAATGTGTCACAGGCTTAGTCCCAGCTTGGTGCTCCAAGGAAGTGGTGGAAACTTTAAGGGGCGGAGTCTAGTGGGAGGTCATAGGTCATTGAGGGCATGTCCTAGTGGGGATCGTGAGGCTTTGGTCTCTTCCTCTTCTCCCTTTTTGTTCCTGCCCATGAATTGCTTTTCTCCACCAGGTGCTCTTAGCCATGTTGTGCTGCCTGCCACTGGCTCTGCCACCCAACCATGGACTGGACCGTCCAAATCTGTGAGTCAAAATAAACCTTTTCTCTTTAGAAATTGATCAGCACAGCTATTTGTTATAGTAACAGAAAGCTGACTAATCCATCACACAAACTTCCTCAATCTTACAGAATGAGGTTCTTGTTTCTTGAACAAAACAAGGCTCCAGATCTTTGTGGAAAGTGGCCTTCTGTCCTGACTCCTGGGATCCCTTGCTTTTGGCACTTCTTGTCCTTCACAGACAGGGGTCTCAGGGTGGGTGGGCTCCAGGGTGGCTGCAGCACAGAACCGCCTTCTGTGAATGCAGCCCTGCACACCACGGAATAACTTTTCGGACAACTTGTCTGAGATATAATTCTGAAATCCTACAGCCCACTCATTTAAAGTGTGCAATTCAGGGGTACCAATGCATGCAACTATCTCCACAGTAAAGTTTCAAACATTTTCCTCACCAAGAAGGAAGGGGGGGGTTGGAAACTCTGTACCCTTCAGCATTATTTTCTATCCTTCTCCTTCCCAGGCCTGACCGACCCTGTATCTACTTCTTGTCTTTATAGACTTCCCTGTTGGCATTTTATGTGAATGAATGATGTAGTGTGTGGCCACATTGTCTGGTTTCTTTCACTTACCATGATGGTTCTGGGGTCCATGCATGATGCAGCATGTGTCAGCACTTCATTGCTTTTTGAGGCCAAATAAGATCCCACTGCATAGATGATCCACATCTTGTTTATTCATTCATCAACTGCTGGGCATTTGGGTTACTGGGTTATCATCATCCTGAGTTATATTTCTATTTTGTTTTGTAGTACCGAGGATTGAACCCAGAACCTTCACACCAAGCTACATCCCCAGCCCTTTTTTATTGTTTATTTTGAGACAAGGTCTCACTAAGTTGCCCAGACTGGGCTCAGGCTTATGATCCTCCTGCCTCAGCCTCCCAGAGTGCTGGGAAGACAGGTGAGCACCGCCACACCCAACTCCTCTGAGTTACTGGGACATCACTTATTTATTACTAGTGAGTTTCAGTAACCCAAGCCTTCAAGTCACAGTCACATCAGAGAGGACAAAATCTCATTTCTATCCTAGGTGTTAGCATGAAATTAATAGATAGAAGTAATCACTGTGTACGTGCCTCAAATATGTACTGATTAAAATTAAAAAATAAATAAATGTGAACTTTAGTTTGTCACTTAACTTTTTGTCTAGGAACATTTCAAATTTTAGAACCTTTAAAAATCATCCAAATGTGAGGTACGCTTTCCAGTTTGCTGCCAGCCATGAACAGTGCCGTCTCTGGGGTCATTATTGGTAATAAGACGGGCAGAAGAGTGTTCCTGGGGAAAATTCTGCTGACGGAACAGTTTCCTGAAAGCAATATCCCTGTCTAATTCCAGAAATATTCTCAGCCCTCCGTTGCTTCCATCCCTTATTCCATTCCTACTCAGTGACCAAAACATGCTGTGTTCAGGCAGCCACAGGATCGTGCAGTCCGGGAGATGAGTGTAGGAACCAGCTGACATCTGCCCCTGCATCTGGGGATGGCTGCCTCATCCCTCATCCAAGTCGTACAGTATTAAGACTCCCAGGCTAGGCTGGTGCACGTGTCAGCCCGGCATTCTGGGAGGCTGAGGCCATAAGATCACAAGTTTGAGTCCAGTCTAGGCAACTTGGAAACCCTGTCTCGCAATTTACAAATAAGGGAGGCTGTAATGGAGCTCAGTGGGAAGGCCCTGAGTTCAATCCCCAGCACACATGGGCACACACACAGGATCCTGGGCTAGGACAGGAAGGCTGGTGAATGTGCAGAAGCCTGGAACCTTCTGTGCCCTGCAACGATCCCTCCACCCCACTTTTCTTGGTTTTGAAAAAAAGAAATTTCACCCAGATATGGAGCTGAGCCAAGTTGGAAATGGGATTTTCCAGGAGGTCTTTGAGGTTTAAATCAGAAGGGATCACACAGACTCTAAGACTTTTTTAAAAAAAAAAACTAAAAGATCAAAGATTCAGTACCTCAAAGGAGATAAATTGGAGGAAAGAGTAATGGAGAAGCCTGGAGAGAAATGTTGTCGTGGCTTAAAAAGCAGGCTGGTTTAATACCTTCTTTTATTGTTATTGTTTTTCCCCCCGTGTAAACCCCAAATGTCTCCTCATGGTTATCTCATAATTGCAACATTTGGAAAGTACTTTGCAACAGTTTATAAATCGCTTGCACATATATGTTCTCCACCTCCTCCCCTTTCCTTCCTCCCATCGTCCTCCTCCTCTGTCTCTTTTCTTTTTCCTCCTTTTTCCTGTCTTTCTGTTTCCTTCCCTGCAATTAAATCCTCCCAGTAACTCCTCAAAGGCCGTACGGGAAGGGAAGACATTGGACTCCTCGCTGGTGAAGTAGCGGAGCTGAGCCTTGTTAATTTCTACGCTAGCATTTTCTCTCTGCTTTTAGCCCTGGGAACAGAATTCCGAGCCCTTTGGGCTGTGGGTAGTGAGGGAAAAGACCACCAAGTCATCGGAACGAAGACACTCATAGAAGCCTGAAAGCGTTTTTTCCTGTGATTATTTTTTCAATTTTTATTTCTTTTCCAGGAGTGGGGATGGAACTCAGGCAAGCTGAGCCGGGACCTTCCAGCTGAGCTCCAGGCAGGGCCCATTGGTAATTCTCCATCAAGCACGGGGCCCCTCCCCACCCCAAATCAGCTACCCAGAGACAGTGATATGATTCTATTTTGTTTTCTTTGTCTGTTTGTCTGACCTGCTTATCTCGCCTGCTTTAAACGAGCTTCGCTGTGTGCACATTAAAGGTGATTAGAGGCTTGGGACGTCCTCCGTCATTAGTGCTCTGCCCAGGAAACTGGCCCCAGCCTGGACCCCGAGCTCCTGCCCCATACATCACCGGCTGCCAACAGGCCTGGCCGTCTCTGACTTCCCTCGCCAGCGTCTGCCCCCGATCGGGCTGCAGATCCGAGAGGCTGGAGATGAGTTTAATTTAAAGACGGGCCCCCCTTGCTCTGCCAAAGGAAATGGCGTGTCAGCTACGTCAAAAATAGATACTGTTGCGCAGATATATGGACAGGGAGGTGGATGCCGCCCTGCCATTCGTTACCTGGATTGCCTTTAAACGTCAAAACAAATCCTTCTCCGGTCCTTCTCCAAAATTTAAATCATCAAGAGAGACAGGGTCAGCTCTGCAGTTTGGAATGCCTGCCGCGGCGGGGGATGGGCAGGAGCCGCCTTCGCCTTCCCTCCGCCAGCCTGAGACTTATTTCACGGCTTCCGGGGAGCGCCTCGCTTCGCTCTGGACGTATGAGGCGGACGCGGATTTGCACGAAGTAGCGCTGTGCGGTGTGCACGGATATTAGCAGCTGCCGGGGACCCGAGGGCTGCCTAGGAGCCTGGCAGGCATGGGATGAAGTTACACAGGCCACAAGAGTCGGGCATCTGAAGCCCACCCCGTTTAGCTAAAGCTGCTGTATTCTGTTTGTTACCCCATTTTACAGAGGAGAGGCCTGAGGCCTGCAGAGGTTAAGGGGGCCCGCTTAAGGGTGTGCAGTGCTGCCACGCAACACAACCCCCACACCCACAGCGCCAGGATCAACCCCGCTACCTGATCGCAATCCGAAACTGTGGTGCCTTAGCAGGGAAATACGATAATTAGTCGAGGTTAGAGTGAATGAGATAAAGACAGGAAGTGAAGAGATTTTTAACAAGCAGCTGATATTGATTTTAAAAAATCAGGCTTAGGAGGCTGGGAGCTCATCTGTAAAAGAAGAATCATTAAAAAAAAAAAAACCATAACAATGCCCACCTTGAGAGAATGAAATCAATGGACACGTTATGCAAGTTAATGGTTTCCAAGCAATAGAGAGACTTTGGAGGAGCACACAGAGCTAGTTTGTTCTTTTGTTTTTTTAGTCCTCTTTACTAAATAATTTTATGACTTCCAAGTTAGAGAATTCTGAAGGAATGAGATTTTCCTAAAAAAAAAAAAAAAAAAAAGTAAGGGTATTGATAGGTAAAGCAATAGATATAGAATTTGTTTTGCAGCATTTACATATTTGAAGGCATGGTTGAATCTTAGCTGAATATAAGAATGTACTGGTAGCCAGGTGTGGTGGTGCATGTCTGTAATGCCAGCACCCTGGGAAGCTGAGGCAGGAGGGTCACACAGTCAGACAACTAATGACTTAGTGGGAACTTGTCTATAAACTAATTAATGAATTAATTAATGACCTGGGATGTAGCTCAGTGTGAAGGCCCAGTACCTAGGTTCAATGCCCACTACTGCCAAAAATACAAAATAAAAATTAAAAGTACTAGTATTTTTTCAATTCTAGTAAATAATTTTAAATATATTTTTAAACCATTCCAGAAATACAATACAAGGAGTCAGGCATGGTGGCACACCCCTGTCATCCCAGCTGCTTGGGTGGCTCAGGCAGGAGGACGGTAAGATTGAAGCAAGCCTGGGTTACTTACTGCTACTCCGTCTCAAAACAAAACAAAACAACACCTCCAATTCCTGCTCTTCTCAAAGACGTATTGTTCATATGACTCAGTGGATACTCCTATCCCAAGGAATTAAAGACAGACTCTGACTGGGCATGTAGCTCACTGCTTGTCTAGCAAATGGTGGGCCTTGGATTTAGTCCCTGGTACCACAAAATCAAGCAATAAATAAAATAAAAACAGTGCCAAATGCTTGCCTGTGACTGTTCACAGCAGCACTGTTTTTTTGTTTTTAAATACACTGCATCCCAAAATGAAAACAACTCAAATGTCTCTTGCCTGGAAGTAGACATATAAAATATGGTATATCCATATAATGGAATACTACTCGGCCATAAAAAAGATCAAGCAGAGATACAGGCTACAGCATGGATAGAGCTCCAAAACCTTACACTGAATGAAAGAAGCCAGTAGGAAAAGGCTCCATGCTGTAGAATTGCATTTATACGCAATGTTTAGAAAAGGCAAATCTATAGACACAGAAAACAGCACTGACCTGGGCCTCTGATTTTATAACCTGAGCAATGCTGCTGGGGCAGCATAAATGCTCCCACACCACGCACACACCCCTTGCTCTGTTGTGGACACAAGCCCAGTTGGTAGCCTGTGATTCACCTGCCTAACATCTCAGAGTCTGCCCTGTCTCCAAACACACAGACCTTGCTGTCTCCCTGGCCCCAAAGTTCACGGCAACTGAACCTGCAAGGTATTTACATCCAGTGAGCTCTGGGTTGGCCGTGAGTGCTACCTGTGCTCTCTGGCCTGTCGCTGTCTGGGCACAGAGAGGTACAGGCCGTGAAGCCAGGTTTCTCAGCCTCAGGGCCTGGCATGCTGGGCTAGGTGACCCTCTGTGGGTGTGGGTGTCCTGTAATGCTGTAACCTATATTAGTGCTTGACCTTTTTAATGGCCGAGTAGTATTCCATTATATGGATATACCATATTTATGTGTCTACCTCCAACCAAGAGACATTGGAATTGTTTTCCCTGTAGAGTATGAGCAGCGTCCTTGGCTTCTACCTACTGGGTGCAGCGGCATCCTCTCCCCTGCCTCACGGTAATAATCAAAACCATCTCCAGCCCCTGCGGAGTGTCCCGGAGCCCATGCCATGCCAAGCTGAACTCTGCTGTTGCTCAGGGATCTTGTCTGTTTTCCCATGCCACATCTCGGTGCTTTCGTGGAATTTGTTCCCATTGTGCGGTCGTGGAATCTGGTTGGCTGATGGGAAAATCCCTTTAAGGAAATATTTGTGTATTTATTTAGAAAAATGTCATTTTCTTCTGACAGATCCATTAGTGATCAGAACATATTAAGTTTTATAGAGAAAACCAGTCTCAGGCTGGGGGGGAGCTCAGCCGTAGGGCACTTGCCTCTTGTGTGCATGGTGCTGGGTTCCATCTCCAGTGTCACAAAATAAAGGAAGAAAAGAAAGAAGGAAACCAGGGTACTGTGTGATTGCTATACCTATCTATCTATCGATCGATTGACCGATATATAGATTTTTTTTCTTAAAAAATAAAACATGTTTGATTTATACAATGAAAGTTCTTGGAAATCCTATCCAATTGGAAAATGGCCATTCACATGTGATCTATAAACTCCCATACATATGCATGCATAAACACACACACACATGAAATCTCTTACATGCATGTTTAAGAACTTACCATGCAGCCAGATGTGGTGGCACACATCTGTAATCCCAGCACTCAGGAGGCTGAGGCTGGAGGATTCCTTCAACTTCAAGACCAGCCTGGACTACATGGGGAGACCCTGTCACAAACAAACAAACAAACCAAGCAAACAAGCAAAGTGTTGACTCGGGATGCGGATTGGAATGCAGTGGCCAATCTTTTTTGTTATTTTTATTTTCCACTGTTCTCATCCCAAACACCCCAGAATCAAGTAAGTCTAGGAGGTAGTTTGTGAACTCTCTTCCAAAAAAAAGAAGTCCCTACAACAACCCCTCTCCAAAAAACAAAGGGAAGGGGGAAAATGTAAATGAATCAGGCTGAATAAACTGGGAGCTGCCCCAAGCGGTTCCCTGGAACTGGAGCTTGGGACCTTGATGGATTTACAGCCAAGTGGCCTCATTGCCCTGCAGTCTCCTTCTGGGGTGGTGGTGGCAGGCCATCAGGCCATCGAGGTGCAGCCCAAGTGCCAGCTGAGGGCTTTACAGCCCCTGGAAGGTATGCGTGCAGACTTCCATGACAGACCCCAGGTGGGACTTTCTAAGCTGCCTAGCCCGGGGCCTAAGCCCGGATATCACAGAGTCCGCTTCTGTCTCTTGCAGGATGTTTCCCTTCCTTTGGTTTCTAGCCCTTGGGTTCAGTGTTAGCCACCCCCACATCCCTTCTGTCTTTCCTCCCTGAGTAGCAGCCCCAAAGAGAAGCAGACCTCTCCCTCTACCTCCCTGGACCACAGGCAGCAGAAGTCTCATGGCTCAGACTTCTGATTCTGGGAAAACTGATGGTTGAAGGGAGGGAGCAGAGGGCAGCCGCTGAACTTGACCCTTCAGGCAGTCAGAGGACCAGGCAGGGGGCCTCCGGAGATGGCAGGAAGATGGTGGGGAGTGGGAGACAGTTTTCTGCCTGCCATCCCCAGGTGGGCAGTGTCCCTTTCCCATGCTACCCGACTTGGACTCCATCCTACTGCAAAGTAACAGGCTGCTGGTTGCATAGAGGTGGGGACCACTGACCTACTGCATTCTAGGCTCTCCAGAAAATGCCTTTCCACAGCTGGCTGGGTCGCTAGCACAAAGAGCTCATCGGCTACCACTGGATCCTTACTAACAATGCCCCTCATTTGCAAACGTTGCTGCCTTTTGGCAAAACCAAGGGCCGGCACGGATGTGAGACCATGGCCCACCCGGCTCTGTGTGAGGAAGGATAAAATGGTACAGCTCCCCCGGAGAGCAAAAGAACAGTAGAACAGTAGCGGGTGAGTTCTAAGATGCACCAGCATTTCAGCCCGACCACTGGACACCTGCTGCTGTTCCCAGAAAACCTGACTTGTGTGAGCTCAGGGAGCCATGACCAAGGCAGGTGCTCTAATATTGTACAGGATGCTAAAACCCTGGCCACCACCAACACGGCCCTCGAGAGGAGAATGAATGAATTAGGGTGCATACATTCAACGACAGGTTCCACAGTGACTAAAACCACCAACTAGAGATGCACTCATCAACGTCGATGAGTCTCAAAGGCGTAATGCCAGGCAAAACTGGCACAAAGACATGGGCGGGACTAGAAAAGGAAGTTCTAAAGTGTGTGGAGTAACACCCCGTGTTGCCCCATACATGTGCACACGCAGTGCGTGGATGAAGGCAGGAGTGTGTGGTAAAGTGCAACTATCACACGCACCTGTGAGGAGCTGCAGATCAGGGTGGGCTTGCCCTGGAGGAGGGGAGGAATGTGACTGGGGAGAGCTGCTTAGCAGCCTCCAATTGCGCTCAAAACCTTGCATTTCTGAAGCTGCCTATTGAGCCCATGGTGTTTGTTATCCTCTTTCTCTATCATCTGTATGCCCAAAATATATCACAAGGTAAATTTTAAAAATACTGGGAGATACACTGTGTCCTTTGCTCCCCTATGAGACCCTGTGGTGTGGGAAAGCGAGGAAGCACTGTTTGTCTGGTCCCATTTCTGAGACTTCCTCTGAAGCTTTGGATGAGGGGAAAGGGAGCCGCAGTGTTCGGGGCAGCAATGACAGTGGCTACCCTGCGTGCCCCCGTCTTTCTGGGGATGACGTCAGGCTCCTACAGCGAGCCCACGAGGCGTGGTCAGCACTGTCTCCATTTCATGGATGTGGACCCTGAGATTCAGAGAGGGAGCAGCCTTCCAGTTGGGCAGTGAGCGAGTTCAAGGCAGTGGGTTTGAACTCAAGACCCAGAGCCTCCAGGACTGGAAGGCATAGAGTGCAGGGGTTAAAAGGGTCATCTCTAGGGCCACACTCCTACCTTTCTATCTATCTATCTATCTATCTATCTATCTATCTATCTATATACTCAATATTGATCCCAGGGCCTTTGCACTGAACTACATCTCCAGCCTCCCCTCTGCCACTTGATTTTTGTTTTGAGACAGGGTCTCACTAAGACACTAAATCCCCCAGCCTGCACTTACACTTGTGATCCTCCTGCCTCAGCCTCCCAGAGTGCTGACCTTAGAGGAGCTCAGATGTCCTGTCTTTAACTCTCAGCTCCACCTCTGCCTAGCTCCATAGCCTTAGGCAAGCTTCCCTCTTCGTGCCTCAGTTTCTTCACCTGTCCTACCAGGCTAATTATACCTTCCTCAAAAGGATGTGAGGAATGAAAACATGAAATAGAACAAAGAACAACGCCCTGTGCACACCTTCTAACTGTGCCGAGCCCTGTGCTCCTTAGGCCCGAGTGACGGGCACAAGTGCACTATGATTGCACAGAGCTGGGTCTGGGTGGTGGCCGGGTGTGCGCTGCTGGTTTAGGGCATGAGGAGACTGGGAGGTGGAGGCCTGTCACATGGCCAGCAGATGACACAGGGCTGCTGATGGACTCCTGGAATGGGCACCTCCCTGTAGGCCTACTGAGCTTCCAGCCTAACCCTCCCTGCCACTCATGCTCTGTAAACAGACTTCCCAGGGTCACTTTTCCTTCCCTTGAAGTCTGCCCATCCGTTCTTTCCCCTGCTCTCCAAGGAGGGCTTCACGTCGCCAGCCATTCCCCCTGAAGTGCAGATGCTGCCCAGGGAGCCCAGCTCGGTGCAATGCAGCACTGTTATACTCACTACAAAGAGGGCCTTGGGGGATAGAAGGACAAGGTCCACCTGCGTGTGTCCCTCAGCACTGCCCCAGGAATGATGCAGCCGTCAGCCCACGGCAGGTTCTTGTCTCTGCTGCTGCTCCCAGTGCGATGAGAAGGAAGAAACTTGGACAATGCCCAGCTTCTGATGCAGGATATTCGGAGAATGGAGCAGCCATCTGCATAGAGAGGGAGCCCAGGAGGAGTCCAGGCTTGGAAGGAAGAAAACCAAGCTCATTTGGAGCACGTTGAGTTTGGGGTAGCTGAGTGTAGACCACATGGAGGAGTTCAGGAGACATCTAGAAATGTAGTCTGGAGTCTCAGAGCTCAGATCTGGGAAGGGCTGTGATTGTGGGGTCTCACCACCCCCATGTCTCAGTGGCCACAACCCAAGGCCCCACAGTCCACTCACTCAGACATCTCAGCCAAGTCCCAGCGCCATAGCACCTCTGAGAAGTACATCCCGAGCATCAGGGGTCCAGGACCCCAAGGAGCTGCTAGGAACTGGTCACACGGCAGGAGGCAAGTGGTGGTCCAGAGAGCAAAGCCTCCTCTGTGTTCACAGCACTTCTCATGGCTCCTGTCACCACCTGAGCTCCACTTCCTGTCAGGTCAGCTGAGACGCTAGATTCTCAGAGGAGCACGAACCCAACGGTGAACTGCATGTGCTAGCAATCTAGGTTGGACACTTTTTATGAGAAGCTGATGCCTGAGGATCTGAGGTGGAGCTGAGATGGTGAAAATAGCGTGGGGTGCAGTTGCAAATACAGATCCACATTAGCGGAGTCCCCTGTGTTACAATGTAACAAGAGAAACAGGGTGCAATGTGCGTGATGCACTTGAATCATCTCCAAACCAACCTCCCCTGAACCCCTGATCTTCCACAAAACTGGTCCCTTGTACCAAAAAGG
Source organism: Heterocephalus glaber (assembly GCF_053883595.1). Lineage (NCBI taxonomy): Eukaryota > Metazoa > Chordata > Mammalia > Rodentia > Bathyergidae > Heterocephalus > Heterocephalus glaber. The sequence continues at coordinate 18,061,460 of NW_028258412.1, forward strand.
CTGGGCACCCCTGCCATGCATGTTACATACAGGCATCTGCATAGTATTCAGTAGGGGTTAACTGTGTGCTCCTGAGAGTGAGGTAATTTCTGGCCCAATGGCCTGTGGTCTCTTCAACCCATCAGAAGGATGTGGCAGGAGGAGGGGCAGAGTGGGACCCTCTGAGGACTGGTGTTCATGGCAGGAGGACCCTCTTGCCCAATACTGGAAGTAAAACTGCACTTCTGCACACCCACATGAATCTCCATCAGCTAAAAGCCACCATGAAGTATGTATGGAGTTTGAACAAACTAATTTCCTCAAGTGAAAATAGTCAAAACTGCCTATTAGCATTGCCAGTGTAAAAATGGAAGCAGTAACAAACCCAAACTCAAGATCCTCCTCTTTCTCCAGGCATTTTTGGGAGGGGTCCTTGCTTGCCACTTTGAGTCATTAGTTTCTAGAAATTTCTCCACACACAATACATAAGAGACTTTAACTGCATGCCTGAAATAAACACAAAGGGCCTCAAACAAATTCCCACTGGTTTCCTAGTTGTGAGAGGGGAGAAGCAATTGCCCATAAACATGTGTACTTGGGAAATTCACCAACGGATATTGGTACTTTGATGCATTGCATAAGAATTTATTGAGCATCTGCTCCGTGCAAAGCAACATACGTATTTATTTGTGTGCAAAAGAGCAAAGAGGAGCTGAGGGGACAGTGCTGCCTGCCAGAGTCCACGCGCTTACGTGCAGGCGGCAGCTGTACTGTGGACATCTATTTTTTATCTCAATTGGTTCCTTACCCTGGGTCTGTGGGTAGCTGTTTGGCCCAGTGTACAATGTGCCTGGTGCACCCAAGCCCCAGCCTTTGTGGGACTCTATGCTCTTTTTTTCCCCCTCTTTGGAGATTTTATTTATTATCTGTGTGGAAGTGTATTGTTTGGAGATTCTGGTTTTTATTTCTCCACTGGCTTTGACAGATATTCAGGGAAAGGGAGGGGAAGTGAGCATTTGGTTTTGTTTTATTATATGCCGTGGAATCTCTGTTAAATTCTCAGAGGCCTGTGGGGCTGGAGGACAGTGTAAATGAAAGGCAATGGTGGCGGTTTATGAGGGTTTGTGGTGGGAGTTTCGAGGACAGGGAGTGCACATGGTCACTCTGTAACAGAGGTGATGGAAATCGCAGGGCTGGGTTTAACGCAGGCTCTAATTTTAACAGCACTAATAACACAGCGGCCATCATAACACCAATTGACTTTATGCAAACATGGAGGAGGCACTGAGAGCCAGTTATTGCCCGTGGACTTTGTGTGCCCTGAGATCGGACTGCCTGGGCTCTGCCTCCCCACTTCCTCCCTGGGCCACCTTGGGCTAGCTGCATGGCGTTTCTGAGCCTCAATTTCCTCCTCTGCACAATGGTCCGGATAAAATCTACTCATGTTGCAAAGATTGGCATCGACGTTCCAGCACCCTGCCTGGCTGCTGAAGGCAGACTTCATCTGTCCCGTGGCTTCCCAGAAGCATGAATGAATGCCCTCTGTCAAGCCGCTGGGAAAGAAGCGACTCTATCTCTTTTTATGGATGAATCCATGTTTGTTAAACCAGATTGTATCTCTTGCAGAATGATTCAAATCCTTGCTATCAGGGACCCCGCAAGTCCAAAAATCAAAATCACTTATCTCTTTCCTCAATCTGCCCAAATCGGCACCCTCTAGGCTATCTACGGAGCCTACTGAAATGCACCATTTCTGCCTGGGCTGTACCTGAGAGTCTGCAGAAGAACTTTAAACAAATACGCATGCCTGGTGCCCCAAACCAGATTGCAGTTTAGGTGTTTTGGTGGGGGCAGGGTCTCCACCTTTTGAAAGCATCCCAGAGGAGTCACACGCACACTTGGGGCTGGAAACAGAGGAGGCGCACACCCCCGGGAGGAACAGCCTGCCCACCTCGATCCTCCCGGCTCCTGCAGAATCCTATGGAACCCAGGGCAACACATCCTGCACTCTGCCCTCGTTCTCTCCATCCTTGGCGCCAAGATGCACACTTGGCACTTCTCACCTGGATGGCCACAGAAGCCAACCCACTGGCTTTTGGACTTCCAGCTGTCACTTGTCAACTGCAATCCACCCATCGTCCTAGCCCCCCCCCAAGGATCTAATCACAGGGCTCCCCATCATCAACATAATCAGGCCCGGCTCTCCAGCCTTCCCCTAAGGCTCCTTCTTACCCGGGCTGTCCAGCCTCCTCTCCAGCCTGAATGCACACCATTCGATCATGCCCTTCTTTCTAATATTCTCTCTGCCCCTGTCCAACTTGTAAGCGCCTGCCCATTCCTTGGAGCCCAATCCCTCCATCCACCTCCAAGGCAATATGGATTGCTTCCTGGGGACTTTTCCAACCTAATGTGATACATGCTGTGGATGTTTGAACAGTATGGTTTTTATTTACATATCTGTCTCCCCCATTTGCCTTGGGAATTCCTCAAGTTCAAGGACTGGGTCTTATTCATCTGCGAGCTTATCCATCACCCCTCAGAAGCATTTGTTGAGCAGAACAAGCTGTATCACTCCCAGGTTTTACTCTGTGGCAGATTCTGTTTTCCCAAACCTCCACAACAATATCTTGTATCCTATATCTCACTCTTCAGCACGAGCCTGCCACACCCCATGGAAGGTTTAGTTTCCTTCTCGCTAAATCTGGAGAGACTGGTGACTGTTTCACTGGTGGAATGGGGGACAGAGGCTGCTCTGTGATTTCCAAGGCTGGGCCATAGGTGTGGATGCCACTGCAGCTTAGTTTGCCAGAGTGTCTCTGCTGGCATCTGCAGGTGCCCAAAGTTACTTGAGGAGGCTCTGTGGAAGGACCCAGTGGAGCCCAGCCCCAGCCACCAGGTCACCCTGAATCTTTCCGGCTTAGAGCTCAGACTGTTAAACAGCAACTGGCCACTTTCTGTCGGCCCAGTCTAGAGTCCTGCCTCTTGGAGTCGGTGAACATAATAAGAATTATTAAAGGCTTAAAGAAGCTTGCTGTGCAGCAGTATGTGGAGAAGTCTGCTTTTTTCTTTGTGAGATCGGCACTCCTGCATCGGGCTCCTTCCTGCTGTGCTCCTCCTCCTCCCTCTCACAAGGAGGCACCTGTCTTGGGCTTTCTGCTCCTCAGTCCCCTCTACTGGTTCCCACCTCAGGTGTCACTGCTGTTCCTTCTTCTACCTCTTCGTCCCATGTCACCATCTTACAATAATTGCAACTGAATCTTAATTCCCATGTTTTATATAAGTTATAAAGTATAATCATAAAGAATAATATCTACTTTGAACATATGAGAATTATATTTTATATAATAATGGCCAATAAACACACAAAAAATGCTCAAGGTTATCAGTCATCAGACACTAAAATGGCTAAATGAAGAAAGTTGACAATACAAAGTGTTAGCAGGAATGTGGAGCAACTGGAATGCTCCTCCATGGCTGGAGAGACTGTAAAATGGTGGAGCCACTTTGGGAAGTAGCATGGCTGTTTCTTTAAAGTTATGCACAGTGTCACCAGATGGGCCAGCAGTCCTACTCCTAAGTCCCCAAGAGAAATGAAAACAAGACATGCATAAATGTTCACAGCAGCTTCATTTATAAGAGCCCCAAAGTGGAAATAGCTAAAGTGTCTATCGAATGAGAGATAAACACATTGTGGTACGTCCATGCCCTGGGGTCCTACTCAGCCACAGGGAGACGTGGGCTGGTGGTACTGGCAACGGCATGGGTAATCTCAAGCACTGTGGGCTCAGTGAAGAAACCAGGCACACAAGGTCCTGGGATAGGATTCTATCTATACCACATTCCAGAGAAGCAAAGCTATCCGTCCCCAAACACATCTCTGGTTGCCAGGGGCTTGGAGAATGGAAAGAGAGGTAACTATACAGGTTCAAAGGAACTCTAGGGTGAGGGAAATGTCCTGTGGCTTGACTGTTGTGTAGATTTGCAACTGGACATATCTGTCACAGCTCATTGAAATGTGCATGCATCGAGGGAGAATTTTTTCCCTTGCACTGGACACATATTTGCACATACTTATGGGCCCCAGTGTGATAATTCACTACATGCGTACAATGTGTAGGGGGGAATTTTAATGGATGTAAATTATGCCCCAATAAACCTATCTTTAAATAAAAACCACAGCCTTTAGAGCAGATTTCTCTGCTTCCATTTTATTTCAACAATATAGTCACTTTAATTCTCTTTCATATAACTTTTTAAATGTTTTGCATGATACTTAAAATCATGCATACATGTAGTTATATCTCTGCACACATGTATGTAAATATATATGTTTTTCTTTTTTGGAGTGATGTGAATTGAAGCCAGGGCCTATGCGTTCTAGGCAAGTGCTCTACCACTGAGCTACACCCTATCAGAGGTGGCGAACCTATGGCACGCGTGCCAGCAGCGGGCTGTTTGTGTCACTGAAAGCTCTAAAACATTTGCCATCACTGTGCCTAGCACCAGGCAGATCTTTTTAGTTTGCTTATTGCATATTTCCTCCTCTAGAAAGGCCAACTTCTGAGAGAGAGGTTAGAATCCTCACATTCACAGCTCTAGCCTCAGCTCTAGAGCACTGAATGGCCTGGAATCTATGCCCCAGCCATATATTTACTGAATTAACTGATAGAAAATCCAATAGACTGCAAGAAAACCCATTTTTGCGTCCTAAATGGAGCCACTTCTGCATGAAGCATTTCTCCACCAGAAGAACCCCCGCCCTTTCCGAGGGACCCAGCTTGGTTGACGGAGGACTCGAGTGGCCCAGGTCTGGGGAGGAGATGGGCACTTTCTTTGGACAGGTCCAGTCTGAGAGAGAGGCTGAGACCAGTGTGGCCGGGTCCCTCCAGGCGAGGCTGGGACACGTGTTTCCGTCAGGTAATAAAAGCCTGGCCAGGGGGTTTGTGGCCTTTGGGTTTTGTTTCATTGTATTTTATTATTAAAAAACCAAACATGTGGAACACAGATAATTTGGTTCCGCATGAGGCTTCCTTTGGCTCCTGCATCTGAGGAATTTAACGAGAGAGAAAACAGAGGGAAATCTAGACATAGCTATTTGGTCTATTTGGAAAGGTTGAAAGCTTGAACTTCAAAGCATCGGTAGGGTAACCTCTGTGGGCAAGCTTCGTAGTTACATTAAGGGCATTTTAAAGGATCTGGAGGTTGGTGGGGGATTGTAATATTTTGTTTTTGTTTTTGTTTTTTAAATTAGTGTTAAAGGGAAGAGGAGCGTGATGGTGACGCCAAACTTTTAAATGTCCTTCACAGAATGGTCGGAATTGAGTTTCAAACCTTCATGTGCTCTAAGGGACAATAACACGGCCTGGGAAATAATTACTTTCCAAGTTCCACAGCTCCTTTCCCCCTAGGCCTGCCCTGTCCCCAGCCTAGTTAAAGCCCAGCCCAGGGCACATTGCCCCATTAATTCTGCTCTCTGTCCCAGCCTGCTTCAGCACTATGAAAGGGCAGGTCCCCTGCTATGTCTCTGGGGGTTCCCTCTAAGACTGCTAGCAGTGCAGTTTAAATATTTAGCCCCTGGGAGTGTGAAAGGGTGGGACCCACGTGGCCCAAGTCCACTTGATTCTTCATGTGTATGCTGAAGCTCAGTAGGAATCCTGACCATGCACACCCCTTGTACCCCACTTCTTTCCCTCAGCGTTCTGCCTGTGAGATTCCGGCAGATTTGTGCAATGGCCCATTTCATTCATTTTCACTGCTGTATCTTAATCTTTTTACAGACATTGCTACAATGTCTCAATCTGTTTCTCTATTTGGATTATTTCCAGAGGAGAGCTGTTGGCAACACTGTTGCCACTGAGGGTCTCAAACAGAGACTGCAGGCCCCACTTGACCTTGGAAAGTTTTAACCTCCAAATCGGAGTTCCAAGCCCTTTGGGGGCCAGAGCCAATTTGGATACTTTGATCAAAGCTGAGCTCCTGGCCCCAAAATACATGCTCTCTTGCGCACAGAGACAGACAGAAGTGCAGACATACACAGCACTGCGCTCCCTTTTGGAGGGTCCCAAGGTCACGTGCACTCAGAGGTCCCCATGAGGAGGAAGCTGCCCAATGGGCTGGGAAACAGGGCAGGGAGGCCTCCTGAGCAGTGGCGGGCTGTGTCCTTGGGGGAAATCAGAGAACAAAAAGGTGGGTTTGTCTCCCCAACTACTTCTGAATGCTTTTGTGCAACCTTGGTGTGGAGAAGTTTTTAGCCCCAGAGAGGGAGAGCCTCGAGGTCTGCTTCCCTGGCAGAACCCAGAGCCGTGGCAGCCTGCAGAGCTCTGTGTGGAGCTCTGTGTTTGCACTGAGGGCGAGGGCCCGGGTACAGCCAAGAATAACCCATAATTCTGCATGCAGCAGATGGAGTTTCTTGCGGAATTTGCTCCCAGAGGAAACAGCAAAAGCAGAAGTTGATTGTGGCTAGAGTCTTGGGAATTGGATAAGCTATGTGCATCAGAAAGCACCCGGGCAGGGCATGCAGGGAGAGGGGTTTGGGGACACCCACTGCCGGGTCAGGGCCCCTCGGCCTTGTGCATATGAGGGAAGGGGAGCTGGCAGGGCCACACCTCCTGCCATCTTTAGCCCCATGTTTTGGGTGCCCAGAAGCTGAGACTTCTGCCCAAATAGACCTGCAGCATGCAACCAGACCCTGCCCCATCCATCCCCTGGGTCCCCACAGGAGGGTAAACATCCCCACCTTTAGGCCATGGGGAGGCCAGGAGGTGGTTGTTTGCCCAGAGGATAGGAATGAACTCAGCTGGGCTCCTGGGCTGGGACCCATGGGAGACAGAGTGGGGTGAGTGAGTGAGTGTCCCAGCGGGAGGCGGAGGGTCAGCTCTCCCTGTGCCCCCAGATTCTGCTACAGACCTCTAGGAAACAGGGTTCCATGTCCACCTTGGTCTTTTCGGTAACTGGCCCTTTGTCACTGTTAGATGTTGGGACATTTTCTCCCCTGTGATATTGGGAATTGACCTCAGGAAACACTGAGCTGCGTCTCTAGCCTTTAAAAAAATTATTATTTATATTTTTATTATGAGTCCACATTTGCAGTACACATCCACATTCCTTGTGTGGAGTTGGCGCGTGTATAAAACACATCTGTGTTCCTTTTTTCAACCCTTTCTTTCTCCACTTTACCTCTCCTTTCATCTCTTAATTCCCTTCTCATTTGAGAAAGATCTATTTTTCTACTTCCCACTATCTATCTTTTATTTTGCTCTTTATTTATAATTTGGGTTGCTCATATAAGAGAAATCATGCAATATTTAAGCCTATGCACCTGATACATTTCAGTTAACATTGTGGTCTCAAGGTGCATCCGTTTTCCTACAAATCACTGAAGCTTATCTTTCTTTATGGCAGAGTAGTACTCCATTGTGTATAAATGCCACACTTTCTTTATCCATTCATCTGTTGATGGACACAGAAGTGGCTGCTTCCAAGATTAAGCTATGATGAATTGTGCTGCTATAAACACAGGTATGCATGTATCACTGTAATACAATGTCTTTAACTCTTTCAGAAAGATATTTAGAAGGGGAATAGCTGAGTCAAAAGGAATTTCTAGTTTTAGTTCTTTGAGAAATCTCCATACTGATTTCCGTAGTGATTGTATTAATTTACATTCCCACCAACAATGTAGAAGGGCTTCTTTTTTCCCACCGCCTTAGCAGCATTTGTTATTATTTGATTTCTTGATGATGGCCATTCTTTCTGGAGTAAGATGGAATCTCAGTGTTGTTTTTAATTTGGATTTCTCAAATGGCCAGAGATGTTGAGCATTTCTTTATGTGTTTATTGGCCATTTGTACTTCTTTTTCTGTGAAGTGTGTATTCATTTCACTTGCACATTTTTTGGATTGAGTCTATACATTTTTGGGGGGGTCTTTACATATTCTAGATATTAGTTCTTTGTCTGAGAAATACCTGGCAAAATTATTTTCCCATTTTGTAGGTTTTCTTTACAAGCTGTTGGTTGTTTCTTTTGCTTTGCAGAACTTTAAAATTTGATCTACTTGTTGATTCTCTGTACTATTTCCTGTGCAACTAAGGTTCTGCGTGGAAAGTCCTTGCCAAGAGTTTTGCCTATCTTGTCTTCCAGCAGTGTAAATATTTCTGGCTTACATTTAGATGATTTTTTTTTTTTTGAGATAGGGTCTCACTTTTCAGCCCAGGCTGGTTTTAAACTTTCGGTGATCCTCCTGCCTCAACCTCCTGAGTTCTGGGATTACAGGTGTGTCCCACCACATCCGATCTATTTTGATTTTAGTTTAGTGTATGGTGAGAGATATGGATCTCGAGTCAATATCCTGCATTTAGGTAGCCAGTTTCCCAGTACCGTTGATTAGACAGGTTGTATTTCCTCCAGCATAAATTGTTGGTCCTTTTATCAAAGATTGAATAATTGAATGGGCCTGGGGTCTCTTCTGTATCCTCTGTTCTGTCCCATTGATCCTGTCTGTTCTTGTGCCAGTGCCATGCTGTTTTTATCACTGTAGCTCTGTAATATAACCTCAAGTCTGGGACTGTGATGTCTCCTGCTTTGCTCTTGTTTGCCTCTTTGCTTTTGCTAGTCTGGGTCTCTCCTGGTTCCATATGAAACCTTTTTTATTTTTTCTTTTGAAACAATGTCTTGCTAAGTTTCCCAGGCTGGGCTTGAATTTGTGATCCTCCTGCCTCAGCCTCCCAGAGTGCTGGATTGTAGGCATTTGCTACCACACCAAGTAGATTTATTTTACTTAACACTGCCTGTTTGATTTGTAACTCTGAAGTCCTCAGACTTACTATGTGGGCCTGGATTTGTGCTTTTGTCCCAGGCCCCAAATGTTAGGGACAGGCCTGCTACAACCAAGAAGACTCTTTTTTCCCTCCTCAGCTCAGAGCCAGAGGGAACAATTTGGGGTCAGCAGCCTGAAGGCAAAAGCCCACCCTCTGAATCCTAGGGCAGAGAAGCTGAGTTGGCCCCAGCACCTGGAAGGAAGCTCCCCTGCTGCCATCCAATGCTCATAGGGCAGAGAAGGTGAGCTGTGTGGGTGCCAGAAGCACCGCCCCCCCCCACCATGGAAATGAGAAGACATGTAAACAAGCCCACCCTCTGAAGACCACCCTGGTCCCAGCCTCTCAAACTTACTTCCTGAAACTCTCGAATCTTCAGAGACCTGGAAGGACTTGGGGGCGTCAAGGAGATCTGCTTCTAGCCCTGCCTTAGCCACCCTCTTAGGTCCTCTTGGGGTTCCTGAGAGAGGGATTTATGCACACGTGCTAACTGAGGCCCTCAGGAGAAACTTACATGGCAAAGAAAAAGGCAGGACAGAAAAGAAACAGCTTGGCAAATCTGCAAGTGTGGGTTTTGGGCAGTCTGTGGGGCTGGAGTGGGTGGGGTGACGTGGACCACACAGCACAGAGTTCTGCTGGGGAAGGGAAACAGCTTGTCGCTCTGGAGTCCTCTGTTATGTGGAGGGCTATGATTTCCTGGGTGAAGAGGCTCCTTCCTGGGGCCAGGCTATGTTAGCAGCCCGGGCTGGGTGCTGTGCTGGGTCCCACTGGGGGAAGTGGAGACCTGAACTGCCCTTAGCCCAGGGGTGGGTGCTCCTGGACCCTGGGCTAAAGCCTTCCAGAGCGCTGACCTCCCACCAGCCCCTGCTGAGGGCAGCCCCCAGGGAGCCTCTCCAGGCTCCCCAGCTCCTGCGTGGTCCTCCCCATTTGTAACTGAGTGCCCCGTGGTTATGTAACAGTCCTTCCCCAGCCACACCACCGTGGGCTTCCTAGGATCTGCCGAGTCAACAGCAAGTATTTATTGAGTGAATGCATTTCCTTTTCTGCATGATGAGGCGGCTGTGAACTGGACGCTTCTCTGAAGCAGGGGTCTCTGAGAGTCATTTCCTTTCCTCCCTTGGGACTAGGGTCTCAGGGAGACCTGAGTGTCCAAGCCCCTTCTCCGGCCACACCCCCTCTCCCTGGAGCTCCCTGTGGGCCCAGGCAGTGGGGTCTCTGCGGTATGACAGTTCTGTCATCAGACCTCAGCTTCCCATTATCTCTGGTTTTTGAGACAGACAGGGTCTTACCATGTAGCCTAGGCTGGCTTCCAATTTGTGATGATCCTCCTGCCTCAGCTTCCTGAGTGCTGGGATTATAGGCGTGCACCACCACACTGGGCATCAGAGTCCCATCTTTATAAGCTGCTGACCTCAGACAAATTCTTGACTACCACAAACCTCAGTTTCTTTCTCTGTAGAGTGCAGGTACACTGTGTTACAGGGCTTACATGTGGAGCATGGACAGGGGTTTATATGCAGTAAGTGTGCATAAAGTAGTAGCTCTAAATATTTTACTGTTGATAACTGGAGCTCAGGAAGGAACAGCAGTAGGGAAATCAAGGCAGAGGTCAGAGAGTGCCAGATGCAGCTTCCCTTTGCTGAGAACTCGCCTGTCTGGGGCTGCCCAGGGCCCAGTGGGACGAGCTCATGACTGTGCAGGGATTTCTGGTGCAGAGCGGGGGTCGAACCCCAGCTTCCAATGTGGGGAGGCTACTGGGACCGAACTGCTGTGGCCCTCACTGTCCTGTGGGTGTGGCCATGAGGACTGAGCAGGCTCTGAGCCCCATGCCTGGCCCCAAGCACGTACTCATGGGCATCTGGGGCTCCGGGGCTCAGCTGGCTGCACCCACCGGGAAGCTCTCTGTACCCCAGTGCCCTGCATATTCCTCAGGACTCCTCCTGTCTGTCTCACTGTATCCCCCCCCCCCCCGATTTTGTCTATGTTTTGTTTCGCAGCTCTGGGATAGAACCCTGGCTCTCCCCCTCACCAGGCAAGTGCTCTGTCCGGAGCTACACCCCACCGCCCTCTTTCTCTGTTTCATCTCTTCCTATCTCTGTCCAGGGCATCCTCGTCTCCCCTCAGCAGACAAACATCTCAGTGCTGTCCCCCCAGAATCCTCAGCCTGGGCTGCCAGGGAGGAAGCACGGGGCGAGCCCAGCCTGCTTTGGGAGAGCTGGGTCCACTTTCCCTCTCCAGGCCCCAACTCAGCTGCCACCCAGGGTCTTCACAACAAGCTCTTCACAATCCGGACCCGGCTTCCCCAACCGTAAGGGTCACCCTGATGCTCCTAGCCAGGCCGAGCTGTTGAAGGTTGGTCCTAGACACCAGCAGGAGGGACCAAGGGCCAGGTAGGGGCTGAAGCGGCCCGGGGTCTTTGCTGGGCTGGGGGGGCTGGGTTCCACACTCGGAGTCTGCAGCTCCCCACCCCTCAATTTTGCCTTCCCCAGAACATAGCTGAGATAGTATTCTGATTTTTATGATTATCATTTTAAGAATTAGGTCTAGATGACACTCAGCAAGGAGGATATGTCAAAAAGTCCATCACCGTGCAAGAAGCCAGAGAGTTTTGAAAAAAATAAAATTCCCAAATTGGGCAAAAACAGTTCTAATCCCGCCTCCTGAAATTAAAAACAAACTTTTTTACCGGTCCCCAACTGGCATTCTTCCAGCAAGACAGGTCTGCAGTTCCCATCAGATTTTCAGAGCTACACAGAGCCCCCTGCCTCCCCGAAATGGGCGAAAGGTTGGGGACTCTCGAGAAGGCGGCCACCGAGGCGGTGTTCCTTGCCCCATCACCCCTCCCTCCCTCCCTCCCTCTGGACCCCACGCCCTTTTCTCTTTTGCTGCTCTTCTTTGACATTTCGAAGCCCTTCTCCTGGTTTCGATTTGAAGCTCCCAGATAAAATCAATCAATTTCACAAAAGAACAAAAAGGAAGGATTTGGGGTCTGGAATTCAAAGTCCTCCCCCTTTGGTGAGGGCGGAGCTGGAGCCCCAGGCCCTGCAGCAGAACAACTTTACTGGGCCCCTCATTTTCCGGCCAACCCCCCCCCCCACCAAAAAGGGGGTCAAAGTAAGAGGTTTGGGGGCCTTGGGGGCGCCCAGAGCCTGGGCCCCGGGCCTGGAATGGCCCACTCGGCAGCAGGCAGCACCAGCACTGTGTACTACCTGATTTGGAGATCTCAGTATTTGAGGAAGCCGGGCTGGCAACTTGAAAAGGCTTGGAGGTGGCCAACATCATAGAGCGGAGGGCAGAAGAGAACTTTTGGACCCAAGGCCTAATTCCTGTTTTATTGATGAAGGAGGGGCCGTGCACGGGGTTGAGAAACAAACTGGAGCATTAAAAGGTCCCACCCAGGCCTCCGCTGGCCCAGTCCAGCCGTTCACCCCAGCTCACCCTGCGGGGAAGGTGGTGGTGGGCAGGGAAGGACACAGGAAATGCACAGGCCAGAGGGAAGGCGAGGGCAGAATCGGGTCTCATTCCACCTGGCTATACCATGGGTTGCAGGCCAGAGGGGCTATCCTGGCTCCTGAGCCTTTCTTGATTTAAAATAGTCACATTTGCAGCTGGTTGTGGTGGCATAGGCCTGTAATTCCAGCACTTGGGAGGCTGAGGCAGGAAGATCTACAGGAGTTCAAGGCCAGCCTGGGCTACATAGTGAGTTCAAAGCCAACCTGAACTACATAGCAAGACCCAATCTCAAAACAACCAAAATAAATAAATCAATATAAGAAAATTTAAAGAGATGAAATCTGCAGATCTGGGGGGCGAGGGATGTTGTTCTGCAGTGCAGCTCTTGCCTCACATGCAGGAAGCCCGAGGCCCAGCACTGAGAAATAAAAAATAATGCATTTTGTCCCTGGTGCGCTTTTCCTCTTGGCATGATTTTTGATTTTCTGAATATTCTGCATTAAAATATTTCTCATCTCGATTGCTGAGATGCTTTGGCACGGGTCTGAGCCACTGTGCCCCAGGCCAGCCACTGGTCCCCGCCCTCCTGGCCCAGAGGCTGCACAGCCCCGGGGCTGGCTTGGGGGGTTACATTTGGAGGCTGCAGAGTTGTGAGAGGGAAGGAGAGAAGTCTGGGGTGCAGCAGGTGTTAGCAGGGACCCCCCAGGTCAGGGCGGGCAGGAGAGGAGGCTCAGTTTCCTCCTTTGCGGGCTGGGTTACTGGCCCGGTGATGCCTGTGATGGGGCAGAGGGCTCAGGCCTGGACCTGGTCCGGGATCCAGCATCAGACTCGCTGTGTGGCCCGGGCCAAGCAACTGTGGCTTCCTGGTTGTTTCTTTTTTAATGGAAAAGCCCAGCCAGGTACACCCAGAGCGAGTTCAATGAAGCCTTTTTCCAAAATGCTTCTTGGCTCCTGGGTGAGCCCACCTCCCCCTCAACCTCTGATTGCAGTCTAACAGTAGCTGAGATTCTTGGGGTGCGTGCCCTGAATCACACACTGTACCAGGGGGCCCCAGAGCTCTCTCTCCCTCTTCCCCACAGGCTCTGAGCCTCGAGCTGTCTTTCATTCTTGTTTCTCGAGGGAAGAGACTGAGGCCCAGAGAGGAGCAGTGGTTTGTGCAGAGCACCACAGGGTGGGGTTGGGGGCTGGGGCTCAGGACCAGCCATTCCGTAGCTGCCACACCTGAGCTTGCTGGAGTCCCAGACTCCTGGGGGAGGGCAGGTGCTGGCACTCTGGGCCGGTGTGTGTGGGAGTGCGGACAGAAGCAGAGGGAGCCCAGGTCCGGTCCAGACTCCCAGGACAGGTGGATGCAGAAGTCGAAGAACCGGGCCTAAGAAGCTGGGGGCTCCTGGGGGTGCCTCATTAGCAGCTTGAGTCCCTCAGGCATTTGTGTTTGGAGGAGAAACAGCCGGGCAGTTGAAAAGGATTCCAGAGTGAAGCAACTTCACAGCCCCTAGGAGCTGGGACACTTCTGCTGTGGTACTAGCTGGGCTCAGTGGCACACGCCTGCCATCCCAGTACTCAGGAGGCTGAGGCAGGAGGATCACCCTGAGTTCAAGGCCAGCCCATCCCTTCTCCTGGTCAGGGATGGGCTCGAGTCACACTTGGAGTTGGGAGTCACCATCCAGGACACCAGAGCGCTGGCAGGTGGAGGAGACAGACTGAGCGACCCAGTCCCCAAGACTTCCTGCTAGTGGGACTTCTCAGGGACTACGGCTGGCCCCAACACAGTTTCATCCAACCTATTTGAGCCTGAGCTTAAAGGGCAGCTGACATCTGCTAAAGGCCTGTGTGTTATGTCTACCAAAGTGCAAAGTAAACACAGGGAAGCAGTATAACATTGTTATTGCCAGCAGACTAATGAGGAATTTCCAGGACAGGCAGGTATAGTTGTTCAGGTCACGCACTGCACCAAGGGGTGCTTGCTGGTCACATTCTTCCTTTCTTGCTTTTGTACACATATATGTTCACCAGTTTCCAGAAGATGGCAGTAAAGTGTCTTGTTTTCCTGACATCAGTACACCATGACAAACTGCCAACATGGAAGTAAGGAGCCTTGAGGAAGGGCGCCTTCACCTAATTGCACAGAGGCCCTGGATGTGGCAGCAGTAACCTGGCTGGGACCTTCCTGTTCACAGCAGGCGCACTGGGATTGGGAGACAGAGTGTGCCTGCTCGGTGTCTCCTGGAGTCTGGGCTTCTAGCCACTGACCCAGGACCCCTGGAGGTCCGGAAGCAACTGGACCGACAGTAGTGTGGGGTCTGGCGGTCATGGCTGGAAAGGAGTGGAGGCCTGTTCAGAGAATTGACTGCACTTCCATTCAGAGAATCGACTGCACTTCTGTTCATCGCTCCGAGCAGAGGGACAGCATGGACCTCTGGGTCGTGGAGAGAAACCACACTTAGATGCTGGTTGGGCCCAAATCCCATTGCACCAGGTTCTGGTGCCGCTAGAATTTTGTGTGTCCCTCCAGTTGGAATTTCAGGTGCACCTTTCGGGGCTTGGAAATCTGTTCATCTTGCAGAGATGCAGCTTGTCCTAGGTGGAGAGCATTGTGGCTCTGGGGCACACCTGTAACCCCAGCTACTTGGGAGGCAGAGGCGGAAGGATCAGAAGTTGGAGTCCAGCCTGGCAACTTACTGAGGTGCTCAAAAATATATATATTCTAAAAATTAGAAGGGCTGAGGAACAGGTAAAGACATCGTGGTATATATATATATATATACACAATGGGATACTACTCAGCCATAAAGAAGAATGAAATATCATTTGCAAGAAAATGGATGGAACTGGAGATCATCATGTTAAGGGACTAAATTGAACTCAGAAAGACAAGTATTACATGTTTGCTCTAATATGTGAAATCTAAAAAAAAGAGAAAAGTAGAAGAAGACTATTAAAAGACAAGAAGAGAATAAGAATAGGAGGAAAGGTAATGGGGGAGGTGGTATAATTAAAATGTGTTCTATGTGTGTATAAAAATGCCACATTGAAACCTAATGTTTTTTTAAAAAGGACTGGGGATGTAGCTCAGTGCAAAGGCCCTGGGTTCAACCCCCAGTACTGCAATAATAATAATAATAATAATAATAATAATGATAATGATTATGGATTCTGAAGTCACTCAGATCAGAGGCCAGGGTTTGATCTCCTACCTCTGCCACTTAATGCTGCGGTGACCCTGAGCAAGTGTCTTGTGCCCGCTGAGCCTCAGTCTCCACATCTGCAGAGTGGGTACAGAGGCTGCGCCCACCACCCAGAGAGCGAGAGCCTGCAGGTTAGGGGTGCCCGTCAGGAATGGAGGCGCAGGGTTGGTGTGGGGCTCGGCCCTTTTCTCTTGTGTCTTGAGCGAAGGGTTCCAGACCAAAGCAACCTCCCAGCAAGCAGGCTTGGAGGAGCTAACCTGCTGTTCGGCCAGCAGGGCTTCCAGAAGGGCTTGCTTGGTTGGGGCACTGTTGTCCCCACGTTCAGCCCTGCTTCGCTTCAGTCTGCAGCTGGGTATGGAGGAATTATCGGGAGTGGGAGCAGGTAGATGGTTTGGCCAGCTGTGCATACCCTGGGTGGAGAAGGAGAAGAAAAGAGGGAGAAAGAGGAAGAGAGAGGAAGAGGAGGAGGAGCAGGAGGAAGAGGAGGAGAAGAGAGGAAGCAGATATCCCTCCATTATGCTGCGGTTATGTCCACAGAAACTCTCTATGGTAAAACCCTCTGAAGGTGAGAACACTGTAACCCATGGACACGGTTGCTTAGCAACACAGGGAACTGTTTTTCCTCTCCAGATCTGTGGCCAACAGGAAGTCACAGCTCCACGCTGACAACCAGCATGGAGAGAGGGGCTCATCCCTCCCATTGCTGCTGAGAACGATCGGAATTCCGTACTTTATAGGGACATCCCTCTTAGACTATCTTAAAACTGAAAAAATGTAAATGGGACAATTGTAAGCCGGGAGCAGTCTACACACATCCATACATGCGTTTGTCATAGACACGCGGAATATACTGAAGGATGGACTTCGGTGGTATTGTGGTGGGAAAGAGGAGAGAGGCAGAGAGAGGGGAGAAAGAGGGAGAAGAGACAAAAAGGAAAAAATGAAGAAAGAAAAGGAGCAGGTGGTGGGGAGAAACAGTCTGTCCAGAAATGTTGGTGAAGCCCTAAATTCATTTTACAAATGGGGACTTTAATAATCCAAGCGAGCAAGCCAGGGCCGCCTCATTCGGCGCCTCGGTGACGGAGTTTGGAACCTGGTCCTGCGCTTCAGCCTGATGTCACAGACTCAGACCTTAGATTTCCACGTCCAGCTACCAAACTAAAGTTATTAAGGATGCTGGCGGAGGGGCGACTTACACTGCTTAACATTTATTATATAATTGTTATGATTATTACCACTCTAATTTATTTCCCTACTTAAAAAGTCTTCTGGCAACTGTAACTCATTTGAGGCTGATCCTCAAAAACCAGGAGACCCTGGATTATTTAGAGAGAGAGAGGAGAGAGCGAGAGCGTTTAACCAGGTGTGTGTGTCTCAAATTTCTTCGAAATTGCTGCAGGGCCTCATGCAATATAGCAATAAGCAAAGAACAGTGTGTGTATTATATCAATATTATGATAATGTGCACCGCATGTAGATCACAAGTGATTAATTCACTCGTTCTCCAAGTTTCTCCCCTGGGGTCCATGAATGAACACATGCACACACGCGATCCCATCTTCCTGGGGCTCTGTGCAAAACAGCTCCATGCAGATGGAAGGGTAATACATTGGGTCCAGACAGTGGGAGGAGCGGCGTGTTAACCATGGGGGCAGTCTCATCCCTGACCTGTGAGGAGAAGCAGGAGAAACCGGCAAGGCGGAGAGGCAATATGAATGGTTGGATTGTATCATAACAGGCGTCTCACCAGTATTTTAATATTGCACAAATAAAAAGCCTTACACAGGGAGCTCTGCATCTGAGTTTAAAAGGAGCGTTTGCTCCAAAGAGCCCGTGGGTAGGGAAAGACACTGGATTCCTACCTGAACTTCAGTTTTCAGTTGATTCATATTCATTGAACAGTTCCAGGTTTTACGTTCGGGCAATGTACAACTTTGTCTTAAAGGCGATGTTCACCTTAAGGAGAATTTGCTGAGTGCCCACGGCGTTCTGGGTGTCCCTGGGGACGCCTGACAGTGTCTGAAGAAGGCTTGGTTGTTACGACCTTGGGGGCTGTGGGCCACTGCGTCCAGGGGACAGGGGTCAGGGAAGGGACCCAGGGCCTCCTGCACGCTGGGCCAGTGCTCTGCCCCAGAGCTGCACCCAGCCGCCACTAAACACCCCAAACTCTGCAGGATGACGCCCCAGTTCTGCCCTGCGCCCCGTGGAGAAGCTGGTCCAAAGCTTCTCTACACGGGCGGCAACAATCCGGGCACTTCAGGCAGGGTTACGGAAGAGCAGGCAGCGTGCCTCTTCCGAGAGCTTAAAGCAAGGTCAGAGGCTTCAAGCTGGTGTCAGAGCAGAGGCAGGGCTGAAGGCCCCTGAGAAGTCAAGGCAGCCTGAGGAGTCGGGCCATCTACACCTCTTGCAGTCCTGGAGTGTTTATTTATTTTTAATTTTTCTTATTTATATTTGTATGTTCTGATACATAATACTTATGCTCACCTTAAGGAATCGGTACATACACATATTGCATCTTGATTCCTTTTGCTTCCTGTTCTCCTCCCCACCCTCTGGTCTTCCTCCATCCCCAGATCCCCTTTCTATCTCCACAGTCTACCTCCTGTTTCCTATCATCTGCCTTCTATTTCAATCTTTATATTATTTACAATTTGAGTTTCTCATATAAGAGAAGCCATTCAACATTTAACCTCTGCTTCTGATTTGATTCACTTAGTTTAGCATTGTGGTGTCAAGGTGCATCCATTTCCCTACAAATGACTCAAACCTGTCCTTCTTGATGGCTGAGTAGTACTCCACTTATAAGTATTTGCCTTTGTCTTTATCTCTCCATCCATTCATGTGCCTATCAGCTGTGTTTATTTATTTACTTGTAATGAATAAGGAGACCATAGGGATTGTCAGTGTGGGGTGGGGATTGACATTCATCCACCAACTGTGTAAAAATTATGAACTCAACAGACCAAGCTCAAAAAGCCCAGAAGAGAGGACTGTAGAGGAAACAAAACACAGCTCCTGCTGGTCTGAGGGCCAGTGCTGAAGATGAAAGATCCCAAACAGATCCCCTGGGACCTGGGGACATTGGATGGAATAGAGAGGAACCACAGTTA